>NC_058131.1:577115760-577174666 GCF_016433145.1 Gracilinanus agilis
GTGAGGTCTCCCTTTTCATCTCTAATACTGTCAATTTGGTTTTCTTCTTTTCTTTTTCTTATTAGATTGACTAGTACTTTGTCTATTTTATCTGTTTTTTCAAAATGCCAGCTTCTAGTCTTATTTATTAATTCAATAGTTCTTTTACTTTTGATTTTATTAATGTCTCCCTTAACTTTTAGTATTTCTAATTTAGTCTTCATCTGGGGGTTTTTTATTTGCTCGCTTTCTAATTTTTTGAGTTGCATGCCCAATTCATTAATCTCTGCCCTCCTTAATTTGTTAATATATGCACTCAAGGATATAAATTTCCCCCTGAGTACTGCCTTGGCTGCATCCCACAGAATTTGGTAGGATGTCTCATCATTGTCATTCTCTTCAATGAAATTGTTGATTGTTTCTATGATTTCTTCCTTGACAATTTGGTTTTGGAGAATCATATTGTTTAATTTCCAATTGGTTTTTGATTTGCCCGTCCAGGTGCCCTTACTGATTATTATTTTTATCGCATTATGATCTGAGAAGGTTACATTTATTATATCTGCTCTTTTGCATTTGTTTGCCATGATTCTATGCCCTATTACATGGTCAATCTTTGTAAATGTACCATGTGCAGCTGAAAAGAAGGTGTATTCCTTTTTGTCCCTATTTATTTTTCTCCACATATCAATTAAATCTAATTTTTCTAGGACTTCATTCACCTCTCTTACCTCTTTCTTATTTATTTTTTGGTTTGATTTATCTAAATCTGAAAGAGGAATATTTAGATCTCCCACTATTATGGTTTTACTATCTATTTCCTTCTTGAGCTCTGCCAGTTTCTCTTTTATGAATTTGGATGCTATACCACTTGGTGCATATATATTGAGCAATGTTATCTCCTCATTGTTTATACTGCCTTTAATCAGGATGTAATGACCTTCCCTGTCTTTTTTAATCATATCTATTTTTACTTTGGCTTTGTCAGAGATCATGATAGCCACTCCTGCCTTCTTTTTCTCATTTGATGCCCAAAAGATTTTGCTCATACCCTTAACCTTGAACTTGTGTGTGTCTCCCCGCCTCATATGTGTTTCTTGTAGACAACCTATTGTAGGATTTTGGGTTCTGATCCACTCTGCTATTTGCTTCCATTTTATGAGCGAGTTCATCCTGTTCACATTCAGAGTTACAATTGTTAGTTGTGTATTCACTTACATTTTTGTATCCTCCCCTAGACCCACTCCTTCTTGTTACACTATTTTCTTTTACACCACTGGTTTGCTTTGAGCCAGTATCCCTTATCCCCTCCCTTGATTGACTTCCCTTTCTTCCCCCTCCCTTGTTGTTCCCCTTTTTTTGTTTTTTAAAGACCAAATGAATTCCCTCCCTCTTCTTCTCCACTCCCTTTTTTGGCCTCCCCACTCCCCTGCTCCCTTTGGTTTATCCCTTCTGACTTTCTCAGTAGGGTTTGATAGAGTTTTTTATCCGGATGGATAATAAAGCTACTCTTCCTTCTCCGGGTTGATTACACTGAGAGTAAGGTTTGATTATGCTCTCTTCCTCTCCTTCTTATGATATTATTCATCTCCTCCCTTTCCCATGCCCTCTTTGTGTGTAATAGAATATCTTATTTTTCTTATTTACTCGGATTTTTCTTGGTGTCCCCTACTATTCCCCCCCCCCCCCATGTCTTCTTAGACCATTTAGTATCCTGTCCTCTCCCTATGAGTTATTCTTCTGGTTGCTATAGTAGTGAATATTATAATAGTGTATAGAGTTCACTACAGAGAATTATACATAGCATTTCTCCACCTAGTAATACAGATAATTAGATCTTATTTATGCCCTTAAAGAGTCAAGCTTAAAAGACTATGAGTTTTCTTTCTTTTCCCTCTGTTTCTTATTTACCTTTTCATCTTTCTCTTGATATCTGTGGTTGAGTGTCAAACTTTCCATTTAGTCCCGGTCTCTTTTGTGCAAAAACTTGGAATTCTTCAATTTTGTTGAATGCCCATACTTTCCCCTGAAAGTATATGGTTAGTTTCGCTGGGTAGTTGATTCATGGCTGAAGGCCCAGCTCTCTTACCTTTCTGAATATTGTATTCCAAGCCTTGCAGTCTTTTAGCATTGAGGCTGCCAGATCCTGTGCGATCCTTATTGGTGCTCCTTGATATTTGAATTGTCTCTTTCTGGCTTCTTGTAAGATTTTTCTTTAACTTGAAAGCTCTTCAATTTCACTATTATATTTCTGGGTGTTGTCTTTTCTGGGTCCAGTGTAGAGGGTGATCTATGGATCCTTTCAATGTCTATATTGCCCTCTTGTTATAGAACTTCAGGGCAATTTTGCTGAATAATTTCTTTAAGTATGGAGTCCAAGTTTCTATTAATTTCTGCCTTTTCTGGAAGACCAATGATTCTCAAATTGTCTCTTCTAGACTGGTTTTCTTTGTCTGTCACTTTTTCATTGAGATATTTCATGTTTCCTTCTATTTTATCAGTCTTTTGACTTTGTTTTATTTGTTCTTGTTGTCTTGAGAGATCATTGGTTTCTAAATGTTCCATTCTAGCCTTTAAGGACTGGTTTTCGGCCTTAATGTTTTGGTTTTCGGCTTTAATGTTTTGGTTTTCGGCTATAATTTTTTGGTTTTCCTTTTCAATCTGGTCATTTTTGGTCTTCAGTTGACTTGTCTCACTTTCCAATTGCGAAATTCTGCCTTTTAAACTGTTATTTTCTTGCCAGATTTCTTCCATCTTCCTCAGCATTTCATTTTTAAACTCTTCCATAGCTTGTGACCAGCTTTCATTTTTTTGGGGAGGTTTGGATTTTTGTTTTCCCTCCTCTGTTGTCTGGATTTTCTCTGTGTAGAAGTTGTCCAGTGTTCCAGAGTTTCTCTTGATAGTCTTTTTCTTCTGGGTTTCCTTATTGCTGGCCATTGTTAGCCCCGCCCCTTTTCAGCTTTGTCTTTGCACTCAGGGTCTGCCTGCACCTTGCAAGCTCCGGAGGCTCAGGTCTCCTTGTCCTCGGGGTCAGGCCTCCTGGTAGTTCCTGGTCTGCCCCTCTGCCTGAGGTTCCTTCAGCAGTCTTTGGAGCTGCTTCCACTGCCGAGCTGGGTCTGCACCGGGTCCTCACTAGAGGTCCAAGCCTGGGCTGGAGATCGTTATTCAAGCCTAGGACACTGCCTTTGCCTGCGCAGATGCTCTTAGGGCCCTGCTTTCACCCCCGCAGAAGGTAGTGAAAGTTCATGGGCTGGAGATCTTTATTCGCACCTGAGGCGATGCCTTCAGCGCTTGGGAAAGGCCTTGTTTTAGAGGCCTTTGTCCCGGCCTGAGGCAGTGCCTTCACCCACGTGGGACGCTGGGGGAAAGTCCGTGTGTGCCCCCAGCCACTTGGGGTCCCTCCTCTTGCTGCACACAGGTACAAGCCCCGGGGCTGCCAGTGATTATCTGGTTGCCCCAGTCCTGTTTTCACTCTTGTGTGTTGGCGTTGTGCGAGGTGTGCGGTGTGGGGGGCGGGGGAGGGGCTTCTTCCTCTCGAGTTTTAGTGAGAGCTGTTTCACCCCTTTATAGCGTGGCAGTGCCCCGATTCTGTGTACCTTCAATGCTGCGCCCAGTTGTGGGGTTCCTTCGTTCTTCTGGACTCGTTTTTATTTCCCCTTGAGGAGTCCTGTATGCTTTGGTCAGGAGAGATCGAGCAGCTGCTCCTTACTCTGCTGCCATCTTAACTGGAAGTCCCCTCCAGGAATTGATGCAGAGCGAAAGGAGCAGAGCCAGAAGAACATTGTACACAGAGACTGATATACTGTGGTAAAATAGAATGTAATGGACTTCTGTACCAGCAGCAATGCAATAACCCAGGAAAATTCTGAGGGATTTATGGTAAAGAACACTACCCACATTCAGAGGAAGAACTACAGGAGAGGAAACAAAGAAGAAAAGCAACTGCTTGAACACATGGGTTGAGGCGGACATGATTGGGGATGTGGACTCGAAACTACCACACTAATGCAACTACCAACAATTTGGAAATAGGTCTTGATCAATGACACATGATAAAACCAGTAGAAATGCATATCGGTCACAGGAGGGGGGAGGTTGGGGGGGTGAAGGGGAAAGTAAGAGCATAAATCATGTAACCATGTTAACTTTTCTAAAAAATAAATGTTAATAAATGTTTAAAACAATAAAATAAAATACAATTCACATGAGAGATGCCATGCTTTAAGTCCTTGCCTGCCTCAGGCTAGATACTTTGGCCCAGAGATGAGAGAAGATAAGTGGGAAAGGTATTAAGGAATGAGGGGGAGGGATGCTGCTGATTGGGGAGGTGGAAGATAATCTTTCCCTATTCAGTAATTCAGGCATGTCCCACTCTTTATAGACCCAATGGTCCAAAGCTATTCATGGAGTTTTCTTGGCAAGGATACTGGAATGGCTTGCAATTTCCTTCTCCAGTGGATGCTTTGACCAGGCAATCAGAGGTTAAGTAACTTGCCCAGGGTTACAGAACTAGGAAGCATCTGAGGTCATATTTGAACTCAGCTTTTCCTGCCTCTAAGGCTAGCACTCTATCCACTGAGCCATTTAGTTGCTTCCTAATCTTCCCCTTTGCAGGTAGCCTTTAGAAGAGAAAACGTAAAGGAGAAAGCCTGAAGGAACCTTTGTGCATATGGATAAACCTATTCTCTTTAGGTTCTTTACTTCTCTCCAAAGTTGTTCAGCTGATTCTAAACTCATAAAGAGGGACAGCTTGGTGACTCAGTGGACTTCCTAGCTATAGGACCCTGGGCAAGCCACTTAACCCGAATTCCCCAGGGCTTACTACTCTTCTGAGTTGGAACCAATACATAATACTGATTCTAAGACGGAAGGTAAGGATTTTTTGTGGGGGGGAAGGAGGGTTTGGAAAGGAAATTAAGGAGGGGTGTGTGTCATTCAAAAGGCATATGGAAAGAACAGTGGATTGGGAATCAGGAGGTCTGATTCCCAGCTCTGTTGCTTAACTAGTGTGGTGATGTGGGCCTCTGAACCTCACATGCCATGTTTGGAAAGTGATGGAGTTAGATCTAAATGGTTCCTCCAGGCTCTTTGAGGTACCACAAGACAGCTGAAGGCAGGCTGGATTTGGAATTAGAGGACTTGGGTTAAAAATTTTGCCCACCACTCACTGCTCCATGACCTTACCATTCTGGGCTTCATCTCTTCATCTGTAAAATGAGAGGGGCTGCATTAGATAACCCTCTGCAGCCCCTCCATTTCTAAGAGTATGGTTCAATGATCTTATAAATCAAGGCACTATGATTCTTTAGACATGATAGGGTGGTGGTGCAGGAGATGGCTAAATGTAAGGAATGAATTGCCAGCTGTGAATAGCAAGTCCTATAGAAATAATGACAAATAATTATCTTAATGATGAAATCTCTTTATAGATTAAATTCAATTCAACAAAACTTTATTAAGGCTCAGCTATGGGCCACAGTGTGCTAGATGCTGAGGATGCCACAGAATCAAATGTTGTCCCTTCCCCTCCAGAACTTATCTTCTACAGTATCTCTCTTCTTCTCAGCTGTCTCTTCTTCCCCATGATCAGCACACATATCAAAAAAAAAAAAAGAAAGAATTCGGAGCAAAGGAAGACATTAAAAATAGTATGAATTATGAATTGAAAACTATAAATTCACCAACGATATAAAGTCTCTGGGTAGCTAGTGGATAGGGTGCCTGACCTGGAGTCCAGAAGACAGCTTCCTGAGTTCAAATATGGTCTCAGACATTTATCAGCTGTGGGAACCTGAGCAAATCATTTAACCTTGTTTGCCTCAG
This sequence comes from Gracilinanus agilis, assembly GCF_016433145.1. Classification (NCBI taxonomy): domain Eukaryota; kingdom Metazoa; phylum Chordata; class Mammalia; order Didelphimorphia; family Didelphidae; genus Gracilinanus; species Gracilinanus agilis. Next base: position 577,121,563 of record NC_058131.1, read on the forward strand.
TTTCCTCATTTGTAAAAAGAGCTGAAGAAGAAAATGGCAAATCACTTCAGTATCTTTGCCAAAAAAAAACTCCAAATGGGGTCATGAAGAATCAGATATGACTGAAATAACTGAATAACAACAACAATAGAATCTTTCCTAATGCTCATTTTTCTCAGCTCACTTCAGGTCTCTGGTTTTTGGCTTGTTTGCCTATCTGTTTGTGACCTTTGCACTAGAATGGCAGGTTTTGATGTCTGCCTGACCTTTTGTATCTTGATGGCCAGTTCTTCAAGTAAATGTCACCCCTAGAGTGATAGGAAATAATATCAGGATTGAGATGTGAAGCTTTTAAAAAGCAAGAAAAACAAGAGCAGAGAAAGTTCAGATCCATGCATGATCATCTGGAAGATCTCAGAGAAAAGAGTCTTTCAGTTGAGAAGGAACAGCCATCTGTAATCCCTGAATGCCAAATGGGAACCATCCAAAAAGGAAACATACCTAATATCAATATCTCCCTTTGTGGCACAGTTCCATAACATCAGGTTCATCAGACTATTTTCCCCCATTAAATATATTACCACTGACAGATATTTCCTGAGCCCCTACTAAGAAGAGGTCATTGCAATAGGTATTAAGGGAAAAAAAAGATAGTGGGTAGAATGCTGGAGGTCTGGTAGTCAGGAAGAACTGAATTTAAGTCCAGCATCATACTCTTTCCATGTGAACTTGCTATATCACTTAGGTCAGTGATTCCCAAAGTGGGCGCCACTGCTCCCTGGTGGGTGCTGCAGCAATCCAGGAGGGTGGTGATGGCCACAGGTGCATTTATCTTTCCTATTAATTGCTATTAAAATTTAAAAAATTAATTTCCAGGGGGCTAAGTAATATTTTTTCTGGAAAGGGGGCGGTAGGCCAAAAAAGTTTGGGAACCACTGACTTAGGTAGATCACCTCAAGGAAACCGATTCTTACAACCTCCTTCTGAAGTGGGCACCATTGTTATTTTATTTTCAGATGGGCGAACTGATACTTACCAGAAATCATAGGAGTAATAAGTCTGAATCTGGCCTTGATCCTAGACCTTCTTCATTCCCCATTTAGCCTTCTTTCCATCCATTTCCCACTCATTCTCTCTCTGCTTCACTCTGCTCTGACTCACCAGAGGGACAATTGCGAAGTGGACTCCTCTTTCCACACAAACTCAGCCAAAAGGAGCAGCTTCTCTCTTGTTGACTGAAATTCTGGGGAGGGGTCAGGGAACAGGTCAGAGATGTCAGCTGAAAAAGCCTTTTGCTTACTCTTTCCCACTAGGTCAGGGAGACACCAGATGCAGGGTCCCTGATTCATTAAAGATTGGCAGCTGTATCTCCAGGGCAGGAAACAAGGACTTGGAGCTTTATCCTGGCTTTATCTTAACATCGCCAGCCCTCCCCCATCCCCAGCCTCTTCCCTTGTTCATTTGATATTCCCTGAAGGAGGCCCCTTATCAGCTGGATTTGTTCCATTCCCAGTTTTGATCTCTCAGCATCAATGAATGGGTTATTCTATGTGCTGCTTTGTATAACTCTGAGTTGTCCCCCTTACTTCAGAGAGGGTGTTTTGATTATATCATTCTACTATTTTGCCTGTGATCCATCTGTCTGCCAGAGTAATAATATTAACAACAATAACAAATTTGTGTATAGCCTTTTATCCTTTTCAAAGTGCCTTCATATATAATATCCCCTTTGAGATTTTTAACTATCATGTGGCAGGTAGGGAAAGCATTATTCTCTGCTGCATTCCCTCCCCCCCCCATTTTTCAGATGGGTAAACTGAGAAATAGAGAAATTAACCCAAATCAATCAGCTATTAAGTGGCTAAACTGAGATGAGAAATGCAGTGTTCATGATTCCTAGTCTGATGCTTTTGCTATTATGTTGTGATAACCAAGGACAGTCCTAGGGAAAATAGTGATGCTTGTTGCAAGGACACTTTCTGCCCTCCTCGTGTTTCTTTCTTCTTCTCTGTCCTAGACCCTCATATTCCAAGATTGCTGCTAAGGAAATGGATGGCCACTTGGTACATCTAGAAAGGTATGGGAGTCATGATGCTCTCATCACTAAGGCTGCCTCATTGTGATGAGGCAAAAACCATGAAAGACACAAAATTTGTCATGCACTCCAGATATGCCATGAAGGATTTGTGGATTTTAGCTTTCCCCTACAAGTTGGGAGGTGGGAGAGCCAAGAAATAACTCAGAAATTTTGCTACTGGATAGAAAAATGTTTCATGTGTACAACCAAATATGTGTGTAAACAGTGATGATACTTACCCTCTGTAGTAGATTTAAAAAAATCTAACCCAAAATAAGGGCATCCAATAAAAATGGAAATTCCTTTTTGACATGGTCAAGAGTCATAGAGTAGGACAACTGTTAGATGGTGTTGTGATCTCTAAGACTGGAGTACAAATCTCAGTTCTGGTGATAGGGTGAGTCATTTTATTTCTCTACTCTTGTTTTCTTCATATATAAAATAAGAGGGTTGGAACTTATGACCTCAATGGTCCTTTCCAGATATAAATCTAGGATTATATGATCTTGTGTCATTGGAAGCAATACCCATATCAGTGAGATCCTAGACACACTGAAATATATAAATTCAAAATATTCTTTATTAAAGTATTTAACTATTAGTACTCTTCAGATTCTTTGCAACAAAAATTCATTACTATTTCAGTGTGAGCTTGTTTCTTCAAGATTGCATGAAGAGCCAATGTAGGCAACAGATGCTAATCGCCATTCCAATTATTGATGCTGTTATTCTTCTCAGAGGAGAATGATATTCAAGGAATAACCAATACTCATTATGAAAGGGAATTATAGAGCAGGTCATGTAATAGTAATATAATAACATAACATACAAGTATTCCTTCCACATCACTGAGTTTAGGGGTGTACTGTCCCTGCCATCTGGAAAATTTGCATAAAAAATTTGGCTCTTCCTTAGTACTAGAGAAGAAATCTGGATTATTTCTTTTTCTTTTATGGGGTATTTACAGTACCTTATTGTAAAATTTTGGTTAAGTATTTGGCCAAAAACTATTTGTAGGTCAATATTAAGACATCTCCACTTTCTAGCCTTTGTGTGTCATCTGTTAGTTTTTGTGTTCTTTTTGCTAACTGTAACTTTTTACTTATTTTCACTTTTAAAAAGAAATTGTGTATATTTATTGTATTAAAAGATAAAATATGTTAAACTTATTCTGTGGCTTCTGTGAAACTCCCAGAAAATTCCCATTTAATTTCTTATGCTGACCAGTGACATATCAAAATTGCGATGGAGAAAGTCACAGTGTGGAAGGGATACTTGTATATAATAATTTAGGATACATATAATAATAAAATAGTTAAACATCCTAGTACCAATTCATTTTACAGAGAGTTGTACTTATTTGGAAGGTACTGGGCACAAATTCCCTTCTTTCTTGGGTTATTGAAATGTTGAGTCCCTCTTGCAATAACTTCAAGGTCTGCTGGGCCTTATAAAACTCAATTCACAAAATTCACAGCCAATGACTTGAGGAATGAATTATAGAAGCACCAACCAGCCCATATCAAAGAAAGCATGTACTGAATGCCTATTATAGCTGAGCTATAAAATCCTCTTTTTGGGTTATGGTGCTGTTAAATAAAGGAACAACCCTGGTACAGTTTTATTGATCACTCACTATTCAATAACTATATGTCCATCATTTGAAGTATTCTGATTACATTTTAATTAGTCAATGATCTATTGGACAAGGCAACATGTTGTCTAGCAAAATTGTAGCCCAATGCTATATTTTTCAAGGAAAATATGCAAAAGGATTGTTGACTAAACTGATTATTTAAATTAGTTAATTGCTTCAGGTTGTTATTCTATTTCACATTATATTGCCTTTTCCTTATGTGTTATTGATTTCTTGTCTGTTACTTGTCTACTATGGTCTATTATCATTTTTTACTTAACAGGGGCTCTAAATCTTTTCTCATTTCCCTTTCAAGGTTGTTATAAAATCAAATGAAATAATAATTATAAAGTGATTAAGACAGTTCTTGGCACAAAGTAGGCTCTATTATAAAGGTTAGCTATTGTAATCCCCATTTTAAAGCTCATTGGTATGGTACTCTCCCTTAGTAGTAGAGATGAATGTTCTACTTTGTGTGAGGGATGGAGCAGAGTTGGTGAGAGCAGAAAGGCTCCAGCATTCTTCAGTCCTCTTTGTGTCTCTTTAAGCTTCAGGTCTTCTTTGTGTCTTGAGCTGATTTGGGCATTTCTGGCTTTCATCTTTGAGATAGAAGATGGAAGAGGCTAACTTCACTTTAGGTTTCTTAACCCATTCTCAGCTCGTTATTGCCTGCTCTTTTATTTGATCATCAAACCAGTTCTGGGTCCACCTGGCTGAATTCATTCATTCATTCATTCATTCATTCATTCATTCATTCATTCATCTATTCAACAAGAACCTTCTAGGTGCCATCTGCTGTCACTTAGCCAACTTTTCTCCATTTTATCTTACAACACTGCCCTAATCTATTAGACTAATGGAAATCCATCAGTCTGAAAGAGAAATGTGCCTCCAAAAGGAGATAGATTTCATGGGAAGGACCTAGATGAATTGGAAATGAAAAAACCCAACTAGGAACATCCCAGGGCCAGTGAAGTACAACCCCTTTCAATTATAGAAAAAACAAGTTTATTGAGGTTAGGGAAATGGTAGATACGATCCTAAAGCTATACAGCTCTAATTCCTCCCACCAATCTATGCCTGCTCCCCCTCACAGAGTTGCTCTTCTTGTCTTCTCAAGCCCTCCTTATTCACTCTCTGATCTTATTTAGACCCCAAAACTATCTGACTACCTAAATATCACAGACTGTCTTTAAAAGGCTGAGGAGGCAGGACTCATAGATGTACTGAGTCCTTACCCAAAGCTTGGGGTTGGCTTCCCAGGTAAACCCAAAGTTCCAGGGGACAAATCCTTGGGTTTACCTTAACCAAGTTGTCTCTGACAGGTTGACCTCAGTACTTCAGAAAAAGGCAGGTCTCCTCCAAGGCAGTTCTCCAACCCAGGAATTTCCTAATCTTTCTACAGGATTAGTCTGTTCCCAGGAGATACAAGAGCAAAGATCCTCCTTATCAGTTCAAAGGACAACCAGATCCAGAGTGACTGTTTATCCCAATAAACTCTCAAGATTCTCCTCTTCTTCCAGAATCTTCTCCCAGGGTTTGTGTATAAATGCTCCTCCTTTCCTCTTAAAGACAATCCATGCATTTTTCCCTATCCCTTATCATTTATCCTTACAAGTCATCCTCTTTCTCATGCAACTGCAATCTTTCAACCTCTACTTCTCATTCCCTTTCATGTACAAAAATGCACAATTTTTCTCAACTTAATAAATCCTTCCCTTTAATTTGTGACCTCCTTAGGTGATTGTCCTATTTCTTTCTTTTCCCTTACTACTGAATTTCAGAAAAAAAAAGTAGTCTGTACTTTTTGCTTCCACTTTCTCACTATCCACTTTCTCTTTGTCTTCTTGGCAAGCTCACTACTCTCCCCATTGCTCTGCTGAAACCCCTCTTTACAAGGTCACTATACATAGTGATAAGTCCAATAGCCTTCATGCCTTTCCTTTGCCTCCTTGACCTTTCTGTCAGCATTTGACAATGTGAGCCAAACTATCATTCACACTTGGCTTTATGACACAATAATCTCACAGTTCTTCTCTTATCTTTCTGAACATTCACCTATTTTGGTAGCTCCTCATCTTTATCCTTAAATATGGTTGTCCTTTACCCTCTTTTCTTCATTCTCTAATTTCTCCCTAATCCATTTTCATGGTTTCAATGATTCCTTCAATATAAATGAATCCAAATCTATATCTCTATACTAACTACTATCCAATTTCCTAGTCCTTTATTTCTAATTGTCTAGTGAATATTCCTACCTAGATCTCTTTCTAGGATTTGAAGTATATTTTCCCCCATATACCCTGGATCCAACTAATTGCAAAGCCTTGTTCATTTTACTCTTGTAAAACCTGTATCTTTGGTTCCTTCTCTCAAAATTTCACTGCAACCACCTACATAACTGTGAGAGCCTCCTAAATGTTTATCCTTCCTCTAGCTTAACTCCCCTTCAATTCATCCTTTACATCATTGTTTGAGTAACCTTCCTAATATGTATCATTCTAATCATATCACTCTTCTACTCAAAAACTTTTCAATGGCTAATATGTTTACCCTATTAAGTATAAACTCTAGATCCTGGCATTCAGTCTGGCACTAGTCAATCTTTCTTCCACTATCTCATTCTACTCTCTTTTATGTACTTTACATTTTAGACAGACTGGATTACTTTCCATACCCAATTTTTATTTTTCCTTCTTCCATATCTTTACTTGTATTGTCTTTCATGGCCTTGGATGGGTTCCTTCTCCTTCCATCATCCCTTCTTAGATCAAGTCCCATAACATTTTATTATTTTTTAAAAACCCTCATGTTCCACCTTAAAATCAATACTGTGTATTGACTCTAAGGCAGAAGAGTGGTAAGGACTAGACAATGGGGGTCAAGTGACTTGCCCAGGGTCACACAGCTAGGAAGTGTCTGAGGCCAGATTTGAACCAAGGATCTCCCATCTCTAGGCCTGGCTCTCAATCCACTGCCCCCAACACTTTGTTTATTGAAGCAACTCTTATCCTTCAAGATCCAACTCAGGAGGAATTTTCTACATGGAACCTTTCCTTATTCCTGCAGGAAAAATAATCATCTGCCTTACATTTTTCATGCTATCTCAAATACAGCTCTCCTTTTCACTTACCTCATTCTTCCTTTTTATAATTTTATTTTATTTTTTATTCTGAATTTAACAAATACCAAATAAACATTTTCATGTACACTGTAGAAGGAAAGACCGTAGAAAGAAAAATACAGCTTATTTTTCTTTTTATGGACATAACAGATTTAACACTTGTCTGTGATACCTTTTGATTTTTCTTCTATTCTCTTATCTTTGTGTGTAGGGGAGGCACTATTCCAATCCTTTACCTCATTAAAAAAATTTTGCACAATAAATATGCCTAGTTAGCCAAAACAAATTCCCAAATTGGCTGTTTCCAAAATGTGTGTTTCATTCACCTTGCCCTATTAATAAAAGGGGGGAGGGGACAAGTAAATACAAAAAAGCAAGGAGGTAGACCTTGGCTTTCACTGTAGTAGTTTAGTTTTCTATAGAAATTTGACCAAAGTAAGTAAAGTTACTGCAACTAGGAAGGTAAAAGAGCTTGAATGCCTCCTTGGTCACTTGGGCTCCTTGCCAAGAAGAGATATGGCAGCCAAGGGCAACACAAGTTAAGAGCACAGACTAGTTGCCAAAGTCTTTGGAAGAGGATAACAGAATATTAAAGCATATAACCTCATAAAACAAAATCCTCTTAATAATAGTTAATATTTACGTAGTGCTTATTATGTGCCAGGAAATGCTAAAGACTTTGCAATTATTATCTCATTTGATTCTAACAACAACTGTGGGAGGAAGGTGCTATTATTATTCCCATTTTACCGATAAGAAAACTGAGGCAAAGAGAGGTTAAGTGATTTGCCCAGGATTACACAAAGAAGTTTGTGTTAGAGGCCAGATTTGAATTTGAGTCTTCCAGATTTCAGGCCAACTACCCTATTCACTGAGCCACCTAGCTATCCTAACTGGTAAAAAGTACTGTAAGTCAAAAGTCTACTGAAAGCTTGGTGGGAGGATGAGCCACATCATTCTAAAAGCATGTATAAATGAAACTGTCAGGAAAGCAACAAATAAACTGAAAATGTTAGTCATTCGTATTTCTGAAATGATTCTTTTTCATAGAGGATAACAGTGCAATGGCTCCACTTGAAAGCCAACCCCCAGTCCCTGATGTTCTATGTGGGGAAGTAGAATGACACTTAGGGAGACAAAATTGAAATAAATGACAGTACTAGACACTGAGAAAATCTGTGTTGGAGGTGATACAATCTTGAGGGAGGTGGGTCAACCTTGAAATAATTAAGGGATCATTTAATAAGAAATCTCAGGGAAAGGAAGATACCAAAAGAATGGGGGAAATTCTGATAATATGATTATACAAAAATACAATCAATCTATCTTCAATAAATAACTATGGACTCATGCCTATTTTCTCAAATTTATAGAATTTGTCTTTTCAGCTTTCATAGGTAGCCTTAATTTTCTAAAATGTGACAGAATAGGCAGGTATTCACAATTGATTTTCCATGGAAAACCACATTTTTTGTAGCCATTCAATTGATTAAAAGATACAAAAGGCACAGAATCCTACTTTGTTTTTTGCTGTTGATTTTTAAAAATTGGCTTATAGGTCAAAATTTAGCCTTAAAGGTTCTCCTCCAATCAAGTTTTTCTTAGGCATATATTGAGTTTGATAAATGTAAAACACAGAAATAATTCTGGTCAAGGATCTTATGACTATTAATATCAAGCAAGGCATAAAGCTAGAAGATGAGTGTTTGCCCAAAATTTTTGCCACTCTCATGGAGAGTAACCTATACGGAATCCAAATGAAAGAGGAATTTCCTATAGAAAAGAGGGTGAGATCCCCAGATGTTTGTTCCTCTTTGTGGGTGCTATTTTGCCCCACAAAGCCCTAGAACATCATTGAGCTCCAGAACATTATAAGACTTTTTCCAGTGAGGCCATGATTATCAAAGAGATTAATTTGACAATATATATAAGGGAAAATTTTATAGATGAAAAATGCTCATTGCTGAGATCATAAAAGGCTGCTAGGTGGCTAGTTTATTGAGATGTTACTCTAGTGCAGTGGTTCCCAAACTTTTTTGGCCTACCGTCCCCTTTCCAGAAAAAATATTACTTAGCACTCCTGGAGATTAATTTTTAAAAAAATTTTAATAGCAATTAATAGGAAAGATAAATGTACCTGTGGCCATCACCACCTCCCTGGATTGCTGCAGCACCCACCAGGGGGTGGTGGCGCCCACTTTGGAAATCACTGCTCTAGTGCATATATATGGGATATACACTACAGATAGATTAGGAGTTGGGTCGAAAATTGAGTAGGAAAGAGAGAACAGGCTGGATTATATTCAGGAAACCATATCATATTTTCACTGATCTCCAGGATGCTCCCTTGTACAAAGGCCATTTTTCCAAATACAAATCTGTCAGTGATTCTATAGAGGATGTATTCGAACTGTGGATAAGAATTATACAGAATGATGACTACATCAATATTCGTTTCAGTCATCTTCTGTGGAGGAGTTCCTCTAGTCCAGCCATTCTTAGCCTGAGATCTTCGGACCCTGAAGGATCTAGATAGAGATTTCTCAATGTCTATGACCTTGGATAGAAAGAAAAAATCCTTATTTTTACTAACCTTTAGCTAAAATTTAGCCTTTTCTTCAATTATTTAAAAATATTATCCTGAGAAAGGCTCTGGCTTTCCCAGATTGCCAAAGAGGTCCACTTTCCAAGGAAAACACAGAACTTTGAGGTATTGATGTGTTTTTATACATGTCTTTGCTTTCTATGTAGGGTCTAATAGCATATCTATTTCTGAAACTGCAACATGATGGTTGAGGCATAGTAGGTGCTTAATAAATATTGATTTGATTCAATTTAATTCATTTTCATGGAGAAAACCCCAGCATAGAATGACAAGAATTCAAATCCAATACCCCAGATTTCAGCTACCGACCAGTCATTCATTTGGAGCAAAATACCTCCTCCTCCATCTTTTATCCCATGGCCAGCATCACATTTCACCATCTTCTCACCTCTTTAGTATATTTTCACTCCTGAGCTGTGCAGAGCCCACACCATGTCCTGTCTCACCAATCAACACTTAGCAGGCTTTCTCCAATTCCATTAATATGATCATTCAAATGAGTGCTAATGCATTAATTAGTAATAATGGACCAATGCTTTATTATACCATTGGCCATGTAGATGACTTTTCATGTGTATATTTAAAGGACTCATCCAACAGTGGGAACTTAAAGACATAGGCAAGGTAGACCAATAGAAGCAAGACGTGTGTACTTGTGTGTCTAAACACAAACGCTAAGCCCTACAAGTTTTAGGAACTCTGATATGAATCCTTTTACTAATGGATACCAGTTTTAAGATTTTTAAATGTGTAACAGAGCTTTGATGCATTACAGATTGCCTAAGATGAAGGCACTCATGTGAGAGATCCCAAGGTCTTGCTTCTAGAAGAAAAGACATTCTGTGTTACCCTCCCCATGGATGTGAGTGGCCCATTTCCATTGGCTACAGAGCTGGAAATGACAGCTTTTAAAAAACTACCAGAAGGCAAATTACTTTTTTCTCCCCTGGATAATTTAGGGGTAAAGAAGACCTTCACCCATTGCTGAATGGGAGGAAAGGCTACTTTCTCCTCCTCCCCCAAGAAAAAGGCATGTGGTTTTCATCTGTTTCAGTTGTATTTTCCAGTTCTACATAAAGGGAATTGAGTGCCAGACTCAGGAATCTGATTCAAGGATGTCTTTAACATATTTGTGTTATATTTAATAATCAGCTTTCTAAAAAACACCCAAGTACTTACTAGGTTTACTCTGCATTATTTTGTACCATCACTTTCTTAATTTTATACAGTCAACAAATAATAAATCAAATCTTGATTCATAGTATTGGCCAATGCCTAGAATGTAAATAGTTAATAATGAAAAATAACAACTCTCTCTCATGAGCCAATCTGAGCTGGCTCCAGTACACACCTGATTATGCTCCTGTATAGGGGAAGGAGTGTTTGTGTGTTTACCCTTGCTATATCTTTAAAATAAACATTTTCTTGTAAAAGAAATCTGACTATTAAGTGGTTAAATGAACCTGGGATACTGGTGACCTCTAAAATTGGGGGAATGTAGATGGTGGGGGTTTGGGAAAATGATAAAGATTACAACCCCATCCCCCAAATTTCCCTATGGATATTAGAAAAGCCTGGTGGAGGGGTGGAGATGTAACACATCTGGCTCTCTGGTGTGGGAGTGGGGCGTCAGAGCAGTCTCTGTTAGAAGTGAATAGGAGACACTTATTAGTTGTGTGACCTTGGGCAAGTCACTTAACCCTGATGGCCTAGCCCTTGCTGCTCTTCTGCCTTAGAATTGATACTAAGACAGAAAGTAAGGGTTTAAAAAAAAAAGTGAATAGGAGCTATCTGCAAAGGGAGGTTCTATTATGTTTTCTTTTCTCCTCATAGAAGGTAGCAAATGTGAATGGACTAGACCTTGGAAACTAGAGGGACATTTTGAAAATGGAGGCTATTGAAAAACAGAATTAGTTTTTGGAGGTCATTCCTTAACACGCTTGGAACATTCAGTACAAATGCTGACATGATTTTGAACTTCAGCATTTGTAGAGCAACAGCTGGGTCAGATTCAACATCTGGGAAGTAGGGAAGAGAGAAGACTTGAAGAGGGAGGAGGTAGGGAATATTGGATCATTTGCTACATTTGTTGGAGGGAGGGAGGAAAAATCACTAATTATAGAATAGCCAGTTTTGTGATTTGAGAGCTTGTAGAAATAAAATGAAAATTTTTTCTTTAATAGTGACTAAATATTTTATTCCATGAAAACACAAATGTAGATAAATGGTTTATAGCTTTCATAAATTATACAATGACTCCACTTTGTCTTTGGGATCAGATCCAAACTCTCCAATTTGGCATTCAGAGCCCTCTATATCCTGTCCCCTCCTTACCTTGGTCTTACACTAAACCCCAATATGAACCCTTCTTTCTAGCCAGGCCCATTTCCAATGTATCACCCACACTCATCAAGTTTAGTTTGTCTCAATTTCTCTGCTCAAGCTGGTTTTTAAAAATTTTCCATCTTCCCTGCTTATTTTAACTTGCTTTAAATTCAGAAGTCTGTCCCGAAATTTAGGAGCAATTCAGCTTTTACTGTTCCCTGTTTCAATGACAATCAAAAAAGCATCTCATGTGCCTACAAGTGAATGGTACAAATTGGATTTTACTTACAAGAAACTATGGCGGAGCGGGCAGGGGGGTCTTTCTATTTTATGTATTCATACTCCCACTTATTCTGCTATCCAGTGACACAGGCTTCCCTACTATTCCTCGAACATGACAATCCGTTTCCTGTCTCTGTTCATTTTCACTGGCTGTCTCCCATCCCTGGAAATACTCTCCCTCCTCATTTTCACCTCCTGACTTCTCTGTCTAAAATTCTACTTTCTGCAAAAAGCGTCTTCTGATCCCCCTTAATGCTAGTGTCTTTCTTGTAAGATTATTTCCAGTCTATACTGTCTGTAATTTGTGAGTACACAATGGTTTGCATGCTATCACACCTATTAGAACATAAACTTCTTGAGAGCAGTAGAGATGTTTTCTTTTCTTTGTATCTCTTGACTTGATTTGGCTTATAAAGACATTTTACTACATGGCATGTCAGTATGTTTCCTTATTTATCCTGATTGATTTTCTACCTTACCAATAAAAAGGGTTCAGAAAATCACACTTAGGGTTGTGATTTTATAATACACCATTTGAATAACTGTTGACTCAATAACATGAAAGAAAACTTGGAGGCTTGGAAAAATCCAAAATATTGTTTTACCTGAAATTTCCATTTGAGCTTTGAGGTAGAAACTAAGCCAGGTCTTTAGTTGTTTTTTTTTTTCTTTCTTTGTGTTTACAAATTTAATGATCTCTATGTCTCGGCAATAATCATGGCTCCCCAGAAACTTTGTCCCTTTAATTTTTTTCTGAGTTCATAAATTTTAAGAAGCTTAACATGTAGCCATTTTCTATACTACTTTTAAAAAATGATGCTCCAGGTTTTGTATATTAAAATGCACATAAGCTCTTTGTTTACATGAAACAGAAGACTGGCCAATGAGGGTCCAGTCCAGGGAGCATGCACAGGGGACCTAGCCTGGCTTTAGAAGTTTGTGATGATGTGGAATACAGGGACTTGGCTCCCAACTACAGAGCACCTGCATGTTTCTGACTGTTTCTGGTCCAATTACTTTGTGGGAAAGAAAAGGTTGTTTGGTTGGCTATTGAGCCAGAATTGGTGTGTAAACAAAAGGTTCTAACCAGCCAAATCAGCAGCGTGTCAGTGAGGAGCACAAAATGTTATAAGTCTCTGGATGGGCAGAGAAACTTGGGGGCCTTTATTTTTTCATTACTGCCTTGTGTCCTGGAGCATATGGCTCTGCTGTTGTTTCTGTCTCTGTTATCTATTTTGTTTCTATTCTTAGGTGAAGGACCATTGGGGATGTACCACAAGAGGCTAAGACTGTGTGAACTTTGAAAATATGGAAGAACCACCCCATAGCTCGTTGTAAGTAAAATCCAAATTGTACCATTCACTTGTGGGCACACGAGACACTTTTTGATTGTCATTGACACATAGAATGGGAATTGTGGTCCATATCAGAATTTGCTCACAACAAAGTCTGGTAGAGTGCCAGCGAAGCTGTGAGGACTGACCTGCTTGACATGCTATAGCAGGGAATTGAACAGGGTCCAGGACATGATCCATGTCCTGCAGGCAAGAAAGCAACTTACCCATGGGGTCAGCTACATTCAGAAGTGAACGTGGTGCGGGCAGATGCTCTGTAGCAACCACGTCCTCCGGGGCCTGAGGTAGCTGAAGGAAGAGTGTGTCTCTGGTTTTGTTTGGTTTTGTCAGGGGGATGTTTTTGTGCTTCTTCTTGCTTTATCCTTTGGTAAAATTCCTTTCATAAAAGCTAATTGATGTTACCTGTTAACTTGATAGTGGGGTGCTAATCAATGGTATCAATAGCATTAAGGAGATAATAATTGGTGCTGTAGAACTTCTTAGGGAGATTACACTGGAATGAGGGCTTATAAAATAATAATATTAAAAGAATCCCATAACCCCTCAGTGGTGTTCCTAGAAATGTATCTAGTATCTAGCTCTGCTCTGGGGACCTAACCAGCCAGTATGTTCATAGGTTGAGAAATTAAGTCTGGAGTCTGTTTATATCACTACATATAACATGAAATACATATCTATTATATCTCTTAAAGCACAGACTTAAATAACTTAGATATATTTTTCCCTTCTAGGTAATTAGTCTGGACCTGTGAGTTTACTGGTTTGGGGAACTCCTGGTGTGGACATTTCTTCGATGGAAGCAGATCCACAACTGGTGTAAGACTTATGGTTAATCACAGATTAGTGTTGAAGCTAAGACAGGAATCTGGGAAAGCAGGCCAGTTTTTAGCCAATGGCTCTTTCACAGATACTGGATCTAACCAGTCAAACCTTATTTTTCAAGAAGTGAATCGTCAAAGATGCAAAAGCCAGTGGAATTGCTCATTGGCTACAGGAGTGGGGTAGGAGAAGGAAGGGAAAGAAAATGAATCATGTAACCATGGAAAAATATTCTAAATTAATTAATTAAATAAAAAATTTCTAACAAAAAAAGAAGTGAATGGTTAAGCAGGCAGGGAAATACCTTAGTCCATTCATTCCAAAAATGGATTAGTTACTAGTTAATAATCAGAAGAGGCAACATGGAAATCCACAGTCATTTGTCAAGGCTTTAACATGTAAGCTCTGGGGATACAAAGACAAAAGTGAATTAACCTTAGCCCCCAAAGGGCTTGCATTCCAATGGAGAGACAATATGTATATATATATATGTATATGTAACATTATATATATGTATATGTAACATTATATATATAAGTATATGTAACATACAGCATTAATATAAGGTAATGATGGGAGGAAAGAAGGGAAGGCACTGGTAAAGGAAGAATGATTAGGAAGGGTTTGATGTAAAAGGCAGAATTTGAGGAAACATCATGCAGGAGGAAGTGAGGAGATAGTTTATTCCAAGCATAGGAGACATCCAGTACAAAGGAAATCAAATAGGAGATGGAATATCCTGCATGCAGAGTAGCAAGTTGGCCAGTATGGTTATCTCTTGAGATACAAGGAAGAGAATAACTGGAAGAGACTGGGATGGGTGGTAAAGAGTGTTAAGTGCCCAAACAGACAAATACATATTTGATCTTAAAGCTAATTAGCAGTCACTGGAGTTTATTGAGAAATGATATTAAATTATCAGACCTAAACTTTATGAAAATTTCTTTGGCAGTGATTTGAAGACCCTAAACTAGGGTGGTGACTATGGCAGCAGAGAATAGGCAATAGTATGCCCAGGAGATATCATGGAGGTAGAAATTACAAGTTCATCTTTAAAAACAAAAAACAAACAAACAAATTTTTTTAAAAAACCAGTACTTTCTGTCTTGGAATCACTATTAAGTATTTGTTCCAAGGCAAAAGAGCAATAAAAGGTAGGCAACTGGGGTTAAGTGACTTGCCTGGGCAAGTGTCTAAGGCCAGATTTGAACCCAGGACCTTCCATCTCTAGGCCTGGCTCTCAATCCATTGAGCCACCTAGTTGCCCCAAAATATGTTTTTTAAATGTTCTATTACAAGTTCTCTCCTTCCTTCTAGCCCCTCCTCCACCCATTGAGAAGGCAAGCAATGTGATATCAATTATATATGTGGAATTATGCAAAGCATATTAACATATTAGTCATGTTACCAAAAAATCAATGAAAAATAAAGTGAAAAAATATACTTTAGTGTGCACTAAAAATTCATCAGTTCTTATTCTGGATTTGGATAGTTTTTTTTTTATCCTGAGTCCTTTGGAATTGTGGATCAGAGGAGTTGTCTTTCATATTTGATCATTGTTACAATATTTCCATTAATCTGTACAATGTTCTCTTTACTCTGCTCATTTTACTTAGAATCAGTTCATATAAGCCTTTCCAAGTTTTTCTGAAACTACCCCCTTCATCATTTATTATAGTACAATAGTATTCCAACTCAATCATATCCATAACTTGTTCAGCCATTCCCCACTTGATGGGGTTCCCCACAATTTCCAATTCTTTGCCACCATTTAAAAAGAGCTACTATAAATATTTTTGTACAAATAGGTCCTTTCTCCTTTGATCTCTCTGAGATACAGAACTAAGAGTAGTATTTCTATGTCAAAGGATATGCACAATTTTATAGCTCTTTGGGCTTCAAAATGTTTTTTCTTGAATGGTTGGATCAATTCACAACTCTACCAATAGCTCATTCAAGTAGCTATTTTCACACATTCCTCCCAGTATTTGTTATTTTCCCTTTCTGTCATGTTAGCCAGTTTTACAGGTATGAAGTGGTACCACAGAATTATTTTAATTTGCACTTCTCTAATTATTAGTGATTTAGAGCATTTTTATATGACAATTAATAGCTTCGATTTCTTCTAAAAAGTGCCTCTTCTTATCTTTTGACTTTGTTGATTGGAGAGTGACAATTTTTTTTATACATTTGGCTGAGTTCTGTTTATATTTGAGAAATGATACCTTTATCAGAGAAACTTGCTGTAATTTTTTTTCCAGTTTTCTGCTTCTTTCTAATTTTGGCTGCATTGTTGTTGTTGTTGTTTTTAATAAAACCAACCTTTTTAAATTTGTGTAGTCAAAATTATCCATTTTACCTCTCATGATCCTCTCTGTCTCTTCTTTGGTCATAATTTCCATGCACCCCTAATTTGCCAATATCATCATTTATGTCTAAATCCTGTATCCATTTTGACCTTTTCTTGGTATATGTATGAGCTGTTAGTTTATGCCTAGTTTCTGCCAGATTGCTTTCCTGTTTTCCTGTGGTTTTTGTTGAATAGTGAATTCTTGACCACAATACTTAGAACTTTGGGTTTATTAAACACTTGATTACTATGATAGTTGACTATTAGGTATTATATACCTTATATGCTCCATTAATCCGCCACTCTACTTCTTAGCCAGTACCAGATTTTTTTGATGATTACTGCTTTGAAATATGGTTTGAGATCTGTTAGGTTGCCTTCTTTCTCATTTTTTTCTTATTGATTCTCTTCATATTCTTGACCTTTTGTTCTTCCAAATGAATTTTGTTATTATTTCTTGTGATTTTATAAAACAATTTTTTGGTAGTTTAATTAATATGGCATTGAATAGGCAAATTCATTTAGGCAGCATTGTTATTTTCATTATATTGTCCTGACCTACCCTTAAATAGTTAATATTTTTCTAATTATTTAGATCTGTCTTCATTTGGCCAAAGGATAATCTTGGAATTGTGTGGGAAACTGAGAGGTTAAGTTAGTTGCCCAGAATGATACCACAAGTGTTTACCATAGTAAAGACTTGAACTTATGTCTTTTTGATTCAAAGTCCAAGTTTCTAACCTACTATACCACATACTCTCTCTAAACAACTAATTTCAATCTGAAATGTACTTAAAGATACATAAGATATATGTTCATAATGTCTCTATTATATTTAATAGCAAATATTCTGTGATTCATTTTTATTTTATTAGGTTCTGAAGATTATATTGTCTTCTTTTTTCCTAGAGTTCAGTATTTTCACTATTAAAAATAATTCATGAATCATTTAGGGACATGTAAGAACAAGTCTTTCTTATAGTAATTTTTTCTTGTTTGTTTTTAATAACTGGAAAGATATTTAATTTTTGAAATCAGAGTTTTTGAAGGAAAGTTGAATCCAAAGTCAGTCATATAACATGGATGCATATACTTTATATTCTCCTCCAAAAAAGCAAGAAAAATAAAGTGAAAAAAATATGCCTCAGGAAACATTAAACTGAGTAAATTAGCATGGAGGATAAAACAGTCTAAGCAAGTATAGCAACCTTTAGCATAGACTGACTGACTATAACTAATTAAATCAGTCTGCCTATTCTCCATGGAGTAAAGTCAAGGAAGGAGGTAAGGGAAGAGTTCTTTTTTTTCTATTTTAAAAAATAGTTACTAATCATTTATGAGAGGCAATGTGGTATAATTGGTTAGAGATCCAGCTTTGAAGTCGGAAAAACAAGGGCTCAAGTGTTGTTGCTGACACATACTAGATGTGTGACAGAGTAAGCTCATGTCCCCCGGACAATTCTCAAGATTTTAAGTTACAAATGAATTGCTGAAATGCATTGGCAAAAGGGATTACCACAGCTTGCCACATTGATGAATAGTAACAACAAAAATCAGTTAATGAAAAGTCAATTCAAACAAAATGGCTAAATTAGTTTGTGTCTGTAAATACAGCCATGGCAGCAAAGAGCATTAATGCTGAGGCACCCCTGGGCCCCAGATTGAGCATTTGGCCATTCCCTTGATGAGAGAGTTCCTAATGTGCTATATTTATACCCACATTTACAGCAAGAGAATTCAGCAGGAGATGGAATAAGTGACTGGAAATTTCTGAAGCAATATGGAGGTTATATCTCTGTGACTTGATTAGACCCAAAAGTGGGATGTAGAGAAAAGAGCTCTAGGAGACAGGGGCTTAGGTTTAAATGCTACTTCTACTTCTGATTGTCCCAGTGAGAACTTGGACAAATGACACAATTTAAGAGTTGGGACCTAACAGATCATATATCATCTAGTAATTTTTCAAGCTTTTTGTTCTTAGGATCCTTTCACATTCTTAAAAACATTTAGGACTCCAAAGAACTTTGGTTTATATGGGTTAGAGCTACCATAGATAAATTTGAGAAATATCTACTTAGTGATAAAATTTAAATAACAATAATAGCAATAATAAATCCATTTCATGTTAATATAAATAACATTTTATGAAAAATAATTATTACAGATAAGGCTTCCAGGGATGTCCAATTCTCATAGGAGACAGACTGGGGGTGGGGAGACCGTAAGCATGTCCAATTTGCCCAACACAGAGCCTGTTATTTTACCTGGGCAAACCAAAAATGTTCAAGGGCCCCTCACAGCCAGCTCCATATTAGAAGTGGAGATGCCCAGAAAACTACAAAGTGTTTTCTAAAACAAAACCAAAAATTTTAATGAAGGAGTAATATTATTTTATATATTTTTTTATATCTCTCTTCAATGTCTGGATTAACAGAAGATGGCTAGATTCTCATATTTGCTTCTGCATTTAATGTTGCAATATGTTATTTTGGTTGAAGTATACAAAGAAAATCTAACTTCACACAGACATGCACTTGGAAAAGGGAGGAGTATTTTAACAGGTAAATAATGTCTTTAATATTGTTTTGAAAATAGTCTTGATAGGGGTTAAGATGGTGGTGGAGTAGAGGCCGGGTGACTTTCTCTCCTTACCAATGGATATAGAGTACCTCCAAAGGGCAAAAAAAAAAAAAAATCCAGATGAAAGAAGGGACCCCACAATAGGGCACAGTATTGAAGGTATGTGGGATTTGGGCACTTCCACACCATAAGGGGGGGAAATAGCTCCCATCAAAATGGGAGCAGATCCCAACTCCCCCACCCCACGCACAGTACCAGAGGCAGAGGCGGCACTCCAGAATTCGAGTGAATGGGGGTGCAAAATCTAGCTCCTTGGCAGCTAACTGGCAACACTAGGAACTTTCTCCTGAGAGCAGCAAGACCTGAGACCCCAGGTGGCTAGAAAACTCAGACCTTGGACACTGGAGTGGGGCTGAGAGAGGCAGCAGCAGCACCCATCTCAGACTCAGGGGAAAATCTCAGGTAGAGGAGCAAATGTGGGCCAAGTTCTGGGCTCTAGGCAGCTGGCTAGGAACATGGGGGGGGTGGCTCAACCCTGAAAACAGCTAGACCAGAGACCCCAGAAGGATCCCCAGAAAAGCCAGGAAACTCACCAAGTAGCCTCAGGCAAAAACTGCTCGCTAACTCCATACAAAGAGAATCAGATTGCCTTACTCAGCCTTCTGGCAGATAAACCACAATGATGCCAAGCAAAGCCCAAGAAATAAACAAGAAGACCAAGAAAAAAACTCTAACATTTGATAACTTCTGCACAGAAAACCCCCCAGAAAACAGAGGAGGACAAACATTTAAAGACATCCAGACCTTCCCAAAAATATGAAAATGGGTCACAAGATCTTGAAGAGTTCAAATCTGAGATCATGAGAAAGATGGAAGAGATCTGGCAAGAAAATTACATTTTAAAAGGCAGAATTTCACAATTGGAAAGAGAGGCTCTGAAATCAAATGAATTGATAAGCAAATTGAAAACTAGAAATGACCAGCTGGAAGCATTAAAGATCCAGACAGATCAGCTTGAAAAGGAAAATCAAAAGATTTTAGCTGAAAACCAGTCTCTAAAGGTAAGAATTAGGCAATTAGAAGCCAATGATCTCACAAAACAACAAGAATTAATAAAGCAAAGTCAAAAGACTGACAAAATAGAAGGAAACATGAAATATCTCAATGAGAGGTTAATAGACCAAGAAAACAGGTCTAGAACAGACAATTTGAGAATCATTGGTCTTCCTGAAAAAGCAGAAATTAATAGAAAGTTGGACTCCATACTAAAAGAAATTATTCAGCAAAACTGCCCTGAAGTTCTAAAAGAGGGCAATATAGACATTGAAAGGATCCATAGATCACCCTCAACACTAAACCCTGAAAAGACAACCCCCAGGAATATAATAGCGAAATTCAAGAGCTTCCAAGTAAAAGAAAAAAGTTTACAAGAAGCCAGAAAGAGACAATTCAAATATCAAGGAGCACCAATCAGGATCACACAGGATCTGGCAGTCTCCACACTAAAAGACTGCAAGGCTTGGAATATGATATTCAGAAAGGCAAGAGAACTGGGTATACAACCAAGGATCACCTACCCATCAAAACTGACTAAAGTATGGGCATTCAAAAAGATAGAAGATCTCCAAGTATTTGCACAGAAAAGACCAGGACTAAATGGAAAGTTCTATATCCAACCATAAAAACCAAGAGAAACATGAAAAGGTAAATAAGAAAGAGAGGGGAAAGAAAGAAAACTCTTATTTTTAAATTTGCCTCTTTTAAGGGCTTTAATAAGATCAAATTATTTGTATTCCAATATGGAGAAATGTTATGTGTACTTTTCAAAAACTGTATTCACTATTATATTAATTAGAAGAATTATTCTTCTAGGGAGAGGTTGGAGCACTAAATGGTCTAAGATGAGATGGGGTGGGGAAAAAAAGGGGGGGTGAATAGTAGATGGCACCAAGAGAAACTTGAATAAACAAGAAAAAATAGGATATTATATACCATACAAAGAGAGCATTAAGGGGTGATATTTAAACCTTACTCTCAGCGGAATTAATCCTGAGAGGGAAGAGTAGTTATAACCATTGGGATATAGAACTCTATCTAACCCTACTGAGAAAGTCAGAAGGGATTAACCAAAGGTAGCAGGGAAGTGGGGAGGTCAAAAAAGGAAGGGGAGAAGAGGGGGGAGGGAATTCATTAGGCCTTAAAAATAAAAAGAGGGGAATAATAAGGAAGGGCGTAGAAAGGGAAGTAAATCAAGGGAGTGGATAAGGGGGACTGGTCTAAAACAAACCACTGGTTTAAAAGGAAATAGCGTAATAAGAAGAGGTAGAACTAGGAGAGGATACTAAAATGTTGGGGAATACACAACTGATAATTATAACTCTGAATGTGAATGGGATGAACTCATCCATAAAATGGAAGCCAACAGCAGAGTGAATTAGAAACCAAAATCCTACCATATGTTGTCTACAAGAAACACATATGTGGTAGGTGGACATACACAGGTTTAAGGTCAAGAGCTGGAGCAAAATCTTTTGGGCTTCAAATGAGAAAAAGAAGGCAGGAGTATAAGGCGGGGGAAAGGGTTTTTTTGGTTTCAATATATTAAAAGATGGTCGCCAGAGGATTGAACTATTATCAATCCTCAATTAAGAATAATCTCAAGTCAAAATTGATTTTATGGAAGTTTATTAACAATTGAGAAGAGAGAGAGGAAATAAGGAAAGTGAAGATATTGAAGCAGTCTCACCAAGGTCTCAGAGTTCCAGCCAGAACTCCTCCACAAACCAGGAAAGCTGCTTCATTTCCAGCACTCTTCACCAGAAGCTTTTTTTTTTTTTTTTTACCAAACTGCTTTCATGGCTTTTATAGTGGTTTCCTGTCCCCTGCCCTTTTACATGGGGGTCAATCACAGCTTCCAAATTGTCTAGCTCTATCCAGGGATGGTCTTTGTGGGAATTAGTTTGCACCTTCTGGAGGTGTGAATGCTCATCAAAAAGGTTCACACTTTCTGAGGGTGTGACCAAGTTTCTGACTGAGTTAGAAAAAAGAGTGGAACATTCCAAGTATCTTGTTGGCTTCTCACCTAGCACTAGGTAGGGTGTGAATTCACTAAGTGGTTTTCAAGCTACTCCCATCTAGTTCAAGCTTGTGTTGATTCAAAGTTATTGCCAACCAAAGTGCTAACTCCAAATAGGCAAAGAGAACAAAAGATTCCCTTTTACAGAGTGGCGATCATGATTTCTGACAAAGCCAAAGTAAAAATAGATATGATTAAAAGAGACAGGGAAGGTCATTACATCCTGATAAAAGGCAGTACAGAAAATGAGGAAATAACAGTACTCAACAGGTATGTACCAAATGGTATAGCATCCAGATTCCTAAAGGAAAAACTGGCTGAGCTCAAGAAGGAAATTGATAGTAAAACCATACTAGTGGGAGATCTAAATATTCCTCTTTCTGATCTAGATAAATCAAACCAAAAAATAAATAAGAAAGAGATAAGAGAGGTGAGTGAAATCCTAGAACAATTAGATTTAATAGATATGTGGAGAAAAATAAATAGGGACACAAAGGAATACACCTTCTTTTCATCTACACATGGTACATTCACAAAGATTGACCATGTAATAGAGCATAGAAACATTGCAAACAAATGCAAAAGAGCAGAAATAATGAATGTAACCTTCTCAGATCATAATGAAATAAAAATAATAATTAGTAACAGCACCTGGGCAGGCAAATCAAAAACTAATTGGAAATTAAATAATATGATTCTCCAAAACCAGTTAGTTAAAGAAGAAATCATAGAAACAATCAACAATTTCATTGAAGAGAATGACAATGATGAGACATCCTACCAAAGTCTGTGGGATGCAGCTAAGGCAGTACTCAGGGGGAAATTTGTATCCCTGAGTGTACATATTAACAAATTAGAAAGGGCAAAGATTGATGAACTGGGCATGCAAATTAAAAAACAAGAAAGGGAACAAATTAAAAATCCCCATCTAAAGACCCAATTAGAGATTACAAAAATTAAAGGAGAAATCAATAAAATTGAAAGTAAAAGAACTATTGAATTAATAAATAAGACTAGAAGCTGGTACTTTGAAAAAACAAACAAAATTGACAAAGTACTGGTCAATCTAATTAAAAAAAGGAAAGAAGAAAACCAAATCATCAATATCAAAGTTGAAAAGGGAGACCTCACCTCTAATGAAGAGGAAATCAAGGCAAGCATTAAAAACTATTTTGCCCAATTATATGACAATAAATATAACAATTTAGGAGATATGGATGAATATTTACAAAAATATAAATTGCCTAGATTAACAGCAGAAGAAATAGAATACCTAAATAATCTCATATCAGAACAAGAAATTGAACAAGTCATCAAAGAACTCCCTAAGAAAAAATCTCCTGGGCCTGATGGATTCACAAGTGAATTCTATCAAACCTTCAAAGAACAACTAATTCCAATACTATACAAACTTTTTGACATAATAAGCAAAGAAGGAGTTCTACCAAATTCCTTTTATGATACAAATATGGTACTGATCCCAAAACCAGGTAGATAAAAATCAGAGAAAGAAAACTACAGACCAATCTCCTTAATGATCATAGATGCAAAAATCTTATGCAGAATACTAGCAAAAAGATTCCAGCAAGTGATCACAAGGGTTATTATTATGATCAGGTGGGATTTATACCAGGAATGCAAGGATGGTTCGACATCAGGAAAACCATTCACATAATTGACCATATCGACAAGCAAACCAACAAAAACTACATGATCTTCTCAAAAGATGCTGAAAAACCTTTGACATAATACAACATCCATTCCTATGGAAAACACTAGAAAGTATAGGAAGAAAAGGACCTTTCCTAAAAATAATAAACAGTATATATCTAAAACCATCAACAAGCATCATATGCAATGGGGATAAATTAGAAGTCCTCCCAATAAGATTAGGAGTAAAACAAGGATGCCCACTATCACCTCTATTATTTAACATTGTACTAGAAACACTAGCAACAGCAATTAGAGAAGAAAAAGAAATTGAAGGTATTAAAATAGGCAATGAGGAGACTAAGCTATCACTCTTTGCAGAGGATATGATGGTCTACTTAAAAAATCCAAGGGAATCAACTAAAAAGCTAATAGAAATAATCAACAACTTTAGCAAAGTTGCAGGATACAAAATAAATGCACATAAATCATCAGCATTTCTATATATCTCCAACACATCACAGCAGCAAGAGGTAGAAAGAGAAACATCATTTAAAATCATGCTAGACAATATAAAATACTTAGGAATCTATCTACCAAAACAAACACAGGAATTATACGAATACAACTACAAAACACTTTCCAAACAATTAAAACTAGATCTAAAGAATTGGAAAAACATTGACTGCTCATGGGTAGGATGAGTTAACATAATAAAAATGACCATTCTACCCAAATTAATTTGCCTATTTAGTGCCATACCTATCAAACTATCAAAAAACTTTTTTACTGAATTAGAAAAAACTATAACAAAGTTCATTTGGAAGAATAAAAGATCAAGAATATCAAGGGAAATAATGAAAAAAAAAACAACGTGAAGGAAGGTGGCCTAGCAGTACCAAGCATTAAACTATACTCTGAAGCAGCGGTCATCAAAACAATATGATACTGGCTAAGAGACAGAAGGGAAGATCGGTGGAATAGACTTGGGGTTAATGACATCAGCAAGACAGTGTATGATAAACCCAAAGAGCCCAACTTTTGGGACATGAATCCACTATTTGACAAAAACTGCTGGGAAATTTGGAAAACAATATGGGAGAGATTAGGTTTAGATCAACATCTCACACCCTACACCAAGATAAATTCAGAATGGGTGAATGACTTGAATATAAAGAAGGAAACTATAAGAAAAATAGGTGAACATAGAATAGTATACCTGTCAGATCTATGGGAAAGGGAAAATTTTAAAACCAAGCAAAAGTTAGAAAAAATTACAAAATATAAAATAAATAATTTTGATTATATTAAATTAAAAAGTTTTTGTACAAACAAAAACAATGCAACCAAAATCAGAAGGGAAACAACAAACTGTGAAAAAATCTTTATAACAAAAAATTCTGACAGAGGTCTAATTACTCAAATATACAAGGAGCTAAATCAATGAAATCAATTGTATAAAAAAAAATCAAGCCATTCCCCAATTGATAAATGGTCAGGGGACATGAATAGGCAATTTTCAGATAAAGAAATCAAAACTATCAATAAGTACATGAGAAAGTGTTCTAAATCTCTAATAATTAGAGAAATGCAAATCTAAACAACTATGAGGTATCGCCTCACACCTAGCAGATTGGCTAAAATGATAGAAAGGGAGAGTGATGAATGTTGGAGCGGATGTGGCAAAATTGGGACATAAATGCATTGCTGGTGGAGTTGTGAACTCATCCAACCATTCTGGATGGCAATTTGGAACTATGCCCAAAGAGTGATAAAAGACTGCCTGCCCTTCGATCCAGCCATAGCATTGCTGGGTTTGTACCTCAAAGAGATAAACAGACTTGTACAAAAATATTTATAGCTGTGCTTTTTGTGGTGGCAAAAAACTGGAAAGCGAGGCTGTGCCCTTCAATTGGGGAATAGCTGAACAAATTGTGGTATATGCTGGTTATGGAATACTATTGTGCTCAAAGAAATAATAAACTGGAGGAATTCCATGTCAAATGGAAAGACCTCCAGGAACTGATGCAGAGTGAAAGGAGCAGAACCAGGAGAACATTGTACACAGAGGCTGATACACTGTGGTAAAATTGAATGTAATGGACTTCTGCACTAGCAGCAATGCAATGACCAAGGACAATTCTGAGGGAATTATTGAAAAGAATGCTACCCACATTCAGAGGAAGAACTGCAGAAGTGGAAACACAGAAGAAAAACAACTGCTTGAACACATGGGTTGATGCAGACATGGTTGGGGATGTGACACTAAATGACCACACCAATGCAACATCAATAATATGTAAATAAGTCTTGATTGATAACACATGCTAAAACCAGTGGGAATACATGTTGGATATGGGGGGGGGTGTGTGGAGGGGAAAGTAAAAACAAGAATCATGTAACCATGGAAAATTTTTCTAAAAAAATAAAATATTAAAAATAAATAAACAAATAAATGAATGAATGAATACATAAATAAGTAAGCAAATAAATAAATAAATAAAGAGAAAATAGTCTTGATAGATAATGTATCACATAGCTCTGGGCAGATAGCTTGTCAGTGTCAGAAGCAAGATTAGCACCTTTATTTTGTGACTCCCAACTCAGTGTATATTCAGTTCCACAGCCCAAGTCATTTCATTGTCTGGGTCCTAAATTTCCTTAACTATAAAATGAGGATAATAAAACCTTCCCTACTTACCTCTAAGTCTTGTTATAAGGATTAAATGAGATTAAATCATAAATAAATTGTTATGAGTAAATACTTAAAAAAAGTCCTGGACCTCTTATTTTACCAATGTAGGAAACCACTCTTGGTCAAGAAACTCTACCCACTGATATAGATTAGCCTCTGATCCATAATTTATAATCTTAAAGACTGGTCAAGAGTATGGAGAAGTTATGCTACTTGCCCAGAGTATCTAATTATATGTATTACAGACAGATTTTTGAGCCCAGTAATTCCTCACACCAATGCTACTACTCTTTCCACTAGACCACATTGACTCAAATTATTTTTATTGTTGTTCAGTCGTGTCTGACTCTCTATGACCCTTTATTGGGTTTTCTTGGCAAAGATACTGGTGGGATTTGCCATTACCTTCTTACAGCTCATTTGACAGATGAATAAACTGAGGCAAATAAGGTAAACTAATTTATCTAGAGTCAGACAAGACTATATCTGCTCCTTATTAGGCAGTTGACTGAGAGTAAATCTTTAAACTTCAATTTTCTTTTCTAGAAAACTTTGTGAATTAGCCCTGCCTACTAATAGTCAGGAGGATAAAAATGAAGGGAAAAATGTGAAAATGCTTTGTAGTAATAATTCCTCACATTTATGAAATGCTTTAATGCCATAAAATGTTTTATTTTATTTTAATTTCCATAGTAAATCTGTAAACTAATGAAGGAAAACAGTAATTATCCCTATTTTAAAAGTTAGGAAACTGAGACTGAGATGTTAAATAACTGACTCAAGATTGTAATATATGGTGGAACCAAGACTAGAACCCAATCCTTCAAATTCTAAGACTGATATTTTCTACTATCCTTTACAGCTTGTAAGGCACCATAAAATTTTTTGTTATTGTTGCTATTGTTGTTGTTATTGGTAGTAGTAGTTGTCATTGTCAACATTGCTATTATCATCATAGCATGGTCATAGGCATCACCATCTTCCATTAATGTCCTATTCAGATACCTAAATAATGTTACCAAGGTGTGATGGTGACTCTGGGGTTTCAAGGTCTATGTCAGTAAAGCATAAAATCTAGCAAGTCCTATCAAACTTGAGAATCTTTGAGTATGGATCTGTATTCTTTATCTGACATATAAGGAATAGTCTAGCTAAGACAAAGGAAATTTATCACCAGAAAAATTTGGTAACCAGGTAATACATGCTTTGATGCTAGGAACTTATATAGATCTATCTAGGAAATCATAGAGAAATCAATCTCTGTTGATAGAGGCAACATCCTCAATAGCAAAAAAAAAAAATCCCCAAAGTATCTAGATTATTATTATTATTATTAGTAGTAGTAGTAGTAGTAGTAGTAGTAGTAGTAGGTCTAGGTGTAGGTCTAGGTGTAGGTCTAGGTGTAGGCATAGTAGTATATTGTTGCCTTTTTGAGTGTATCAAGGAGCCTAACTCTCTCAATGGGCAATAACTATAGGCAAAATTACAGATGTGTGGAACCCAGGGCAAATCACATTTTCTAGGGATCTATATTTCATTCTGCATTTTTTAAAGCTAATTTATAATTAATTTACAAAATGATTTTTTGTTCATCTATTTTTTATATTTATAGTTTTTATCTATCTACCAAGAATAAGGGCCCAAGAAGACACCAACAAGTATAGTCCTACTTAGCTAAGTATAAGCCTGGAAAATGGGCAGCTGGGTCAGGAAGTGGCTTGGAGGTCCTACCCATGAAAATGCCTGAACATTAGCAGGGAGAAAGGGCTTTCACAATAAAGAGAATAAGCTTTGTGTTGGCAAAGGGAAAAAAGCCCCTCAGTTCCTTTACAAGGACATCAAATATGGAATAGGCTTTATTTAACCTGAAAAAACTCTGAAAGGTCTTACACCTGAGCCCATAAATTGAAAAGATAACTCTCCTTTGCTCTCTAATGATCCTCACATCCTAAGAGACCTATGCTGTTTTCAGATTTATAGTACTACATTTTACAGGCTTCTCAACAAAAGGAAGTCACTCCAGGTTTCTAGAGTGTCAAGCAATCCATCTATGGCCCCCACTTCCTGGGGGCTTATATAGACCCTCTAATCTACTACCTTGGGCTATAGCCAAAGAGAGACCATAAATTGTATCAAATTCTTATACAAAAAGACTGTGTCCAATTCTTATAAATGGAGAACTTTTGGTTCTGGGTGTCAAGTAACAAAAACATTCCAACAAAAATATTCCAGCAAGTTGCCAAAATGTAGCCCACAGCCCAGAACCAAAGCTCTGGGTTTACATAGACCTTACTGCTATTTTTCTAAAAATTTTCAATCTATTGCTAAAGGCCAAATTCCAGGTAGCTCAGGTGAATGAACTATCTATGAGCCATCAATCATCCATCATCAGTTCCAGAATAACACGGCACGGGTAATGAGGAGAGAGAATAAGGGTTTCATTGGTGGACAACAAGGACCAGGGGGTGATACCTGCCCACGTACATTACCCGATCATCAAGTTAAGTCATAAATGATCAATTTCCTGGCACTCCTGCCTCTTCCCAGCCCCCTAAACTTCTACTCTGGAAACCAGTATTCTTATTTTTCTCAGCAAATCATACCTTGGCACTCTGTAGACAACTGTGACCAGCCTGACCTAGATTTTTATTTTATGTTTGCTCTCCTCCTAATCCAGACCCTGGGTCTGTTTTATTTTATGTTCTTCTGAATTGTTTGCCTAATACTGGGGTTATGTTTATCCTGCCAAAAATAGTACATATATGCATATATTACATTGAGAATATCCTTAATGAAAACATGAGAAAGGAACAGGCAATAACTACTTACCAGAGAGAGACACTTTTCCCACAAAGAAGCATGCCTCTGGACTCATATAGAGCCCAAATTCAGGCTTGGTAGTGTTCGGGACATAAAATAGAGATCTTCAGTCGTTTTTTTCTTTTTTTCTGACATTCTCAGACTTCTTCCCTCTACCTGGCAGTTCTGAGGAAAATTTCTTAAAGCACAATATAGCTCATAGAGTCCTTCTAAAAGGAATTAACAGAATCTCTTGTAATAGCAGATTTCTTATAGTAGGAGATATCAGGTACAGGACAGGTATTTTTTTCTTTCATCACAAAAGGAATGCTTACAACACAAAAGACTCATAAGTAGGCATTGATGTACTTAAAACATGAAATTCTTTGTAAGGAAGTTGAAGAGATATTTTCACTTAAGATCTGTGTAATCTGAACATCTCACAGTCTCACAGATCTTCTGGTTAAATGCTCATGACTTTGGCTTTAACTCTTATTCTGATGAATTCTTTTAGTAGCTTTTTTCTCCTCCAGGCAACTACTGTAGAAACAGCCTCCTGCATAGCCACCAGCATCTAATTCAAGAGACTACAGACCTCTTGAACTCACAGTTACCAGTAGTTCGGGAAACCTCCTCAGGTATCCCTTCCACATCCTGACTTCCCCTATTGCGGCTTCAATGTATTTCAGGTTTGGCATAAGAACTTAAATGAGAATCTCTGGGGAGTTCTGTGGAAGTCACAGATGATATGCGAAAGCCAGCAGATGACCCCAAAAAACATTTAGAAACTCATAAATGAATAATATATATATATATACAGTATCATATAGCAACATATTTTATATTTTAATACCATGAATATACACAATTTCTTTTTTTATAGTTAAAAAAGTAAAAAAGTTAAAGTTTGTGAAAAGAATGGGAAAGCCAGCAGGCAACACACAATGAAGAAATTAGAAATATCTTAATGTTGACCTATATATAGCCTGTAACCAAAGAGTCCACATTTTACAATAATAGAAAAAGAAAAGAAATCAGACTTGTTCTATGGTGTGAAGGGGTGGCCAAAAAATTTTATGTGGATGTCCCAGATTGTGGGAGGCACTGTGCCCCTAACTCCTGGGATGCAGAAGAGATAGCTGTATTTCACAGAGAAGAGGAGGGAATAGTCTTGTGCCAGGCATTCATCTAAGTGCTTTATAAATATTCTCTCATTTGAGCTTCACAACAATCCTGAGAGACAGATACTATTATTTATCCTCATTTTACAGATGAGGAAACTGAGGCAAACAGAGGTTAAGTTACTTGCCCAAGCTAGAAAGTATCTGAAATCACATTTGAGCTTAGGTCTAGCTGCCTCTTAGCATCACTCTTCAGTTCACAAAACGGGAGGCAGCCAGGTTTGGAGAAAGATACATTAAATAGAAGAGGCAGTCTAGCTCTCCTAGGCAAACATATAGCCATGTGGTTATGTACCATGCCTGCCTGGAGAGAAGGGGGTGGAGAAATCTTCTTTTCCCTCTCATTGGAAGCCCAGGGAAAAATTGGTATTGTCTGTGTCCCAACCCAAGGGATATCTCTAAAGAAATCTAAAGCTATCTCTTCCCCCTCCTTACATCCCAGAAAGTAGGAGGTTTTTTCCTGGCTTTGTCTGCTGTCCCAGGCAGGGACTAAGGAACCAGTAAAGCTGGTTGTATGTGTCCTTTTGCAATGATCAAACAAATGTCCCTCCCCATGGAGCAAAAGGCTAGAAGTCCAGCTTGTCAGAGGCACACCAGTCCAGCAGATTAGGGATCCAAATTTTCTGGATCTCTACGTAGGCTTTTACAATTATTTTAACTGCCCATAACCAATGGAGAGAGCAGAGAATACATAATCACATTGTCTCTATTGTTTGTTTTGTGTGTAGTTTTTCTCTTTTCTTTTTAAAAAATCCTTTCCTTCTGTCTTAGAATCAATGCTAGTATCAGTTCCCAGGCAGAAGAGTGGTAAAGGCTAAGCAGCCGGGGTTAAGTGACTTGCTCAGGATCATACAAGTGTCTGAGACCAGATTTGAACTTTGAAGACCTGCCTCCAGGCCTGCCTCTTTATCCACTGAGTCACCTAGCTGCCCTTTCAACAAGTATTTATTAAGTACTGATTGTATACCAAGGATAAACACTGACTTTTAACAAAATGGAAACTATATAGAAATTTGAATTTTATAGCATTTATGGATAATAGTTTTTATATATGATACCTGAAAGTTTTGAGTATCTGGCTTAGACCTACTTTCCATTCCAACTGAAAAGCAAAGAACACCACTTTTCTACCTCCCCCAGAATCACCCTGAGGGGCTAATGTCCTATCTATGGAACCACGTGCCACTTGATGCTTTTTATTAAGAAAATGCTATTTTGTAGTGCAGCTGGAGAATGACTAGAAGAGCACTTCAAAAACCTGTTCCTGAGGCCCTTGATGAGCAATTGTGTTTCTAGTTGTCTATTAGCTCCTTTCTGAGAAGCCTTCTTTATTGGCAACTACCTTTCTAGGCAACAAAACAACACTCTTTTTCTATTAAGGAAATGACTACTTGATCCCATTAGACTTGAAGACAAAAGTCCTGGGTTTAAGCACAGCTCTACTTAATAGCTGTATGATCTTGGACAAGCTTCTATGAGGAATCTTAATTTCCTTTTCTGTCACATGTGGATCATACTTGCACTTCCCCAATAAAATTCCTCCTTTGATGCTTCCGTATTGCACTGAGGTGACCTTAGATGCTCCTTTTTGTGGGGAGGAGACTATGTGGTGAAAGCAGCATCTATTTTATGTAGGCTGGATTAGCCTTTTACCAGGGTAGGGAGGTTGTTTGGTTTCCTTGCTTCCTGAGGTATAAAAGATGGAATTCTCACTTCTCTTTGGGGGTATTTTTCTTACCTCTCATTACTAATTTGTAATGGCTAATGTAGCAACCAGGAGAAAATATTTTTTTTTATTTAGTCAGGAACTATATCTTTTAAAAAATTTTTATTATCAGCAAAGGGTTTTCCGTTTAATTGCTTTTTTTTAATGATTCATGAATATCTCATTTTCTTTTTAAACCTGAATCTGAATAACTGGACTAGGCTGAGTTAAGCCTGGCCCAGAATATCTTGGGTTCTTGAAGATATAGGCTTGAAGATATAGAAGCCAAATATAGGCTCTGGTCAGAAACCCACACAGAGACCCGAGACTCTGGCCGCTCTGCCTACCAACCCCTGGGAGTACCAACCCTCCTGGGGAACTGAGGATGGGAGAGTATAGTTAATTGGCTTTACAATGCCTACAAATAAAATGAGGAGTCTTAGACAGAATTATCAGGGAGATGCAGATGCTTTACATTGACACAAAAATGAAAGATCCAGCCAAGGGCTGAGCTATCCTAGAAAGGACTTTGACACAAAGGGAGAAACAACTAAAGGAGAAACAAAAAAGGGTACTTAATACCTGATTAAATCTGCTAGCCACCTAAAATACTTTAAGGTTTATTGTTAGTCTGAAACTTGTGAAGTTGGGACTTCCCTGGAGAAATTCTAATATGATAAGATCAAAGGTGAGTTCTTCAGATCTCATGCTGCTACAAACTTGGGGTTCCACGTTCACAGGGTTAACCACTCCAGCTTATATCTGAAGTAGAATACAGAGGCTCATAGCATAGATTTAGAGCTGGACAGGTCTTTAAACGTCTTCTAGTCCAACCCTTTCTTTCTACAAATGAAGGAAACTAAAGTCTAGGGAGGTTAAATATTTCCCAAATCAGTAGTAAGTGTCTGAATCAAGATCCTTAGATTCCAGGACTAATGCTCTTGTCATTTAACCAAGCTGTCTCCCTGTGCCTATAGTGCTCTGTGCCTCATGTTCAAAGCATTATGCTAACCATTGAGAATAAAAAAGTAAAATGAGAAACAATCTCTGTCCTCAAGGACTTTACATAGTACTTGGTCAAATCTAGGCTATTCTTGGAGTTTTCTATTGAAGGGAGACCCACTCATTTCCAGACACTTATAATTGTGAAGAAGTTTTTCCTTATATGGACTCAATGTATGGAAAAACTCATAGGGCTATGAAGAGTAATATCAAATGAGAGATATCATAGGTATAAAATAGCTATTATTAGAAGTTGTTGGTCTCATTTCAAAGATTTCATTGTTCGTTTTTTTAATTGAAGAAGAAATCATGACTGTAAGAATTAGCTCAGAAAACTAGTGGTAGGGCATTGAACAACCACCACCTATGGGGTAGGCAAGTCAGCCTAGCTGAAGCAACAAGGCACTGTGAGGGAGACAGGAGATACAATTTTGTGCCAGGCAAGTAACCACCACCCTCACCTTGACTACCATCTTGTCTGAGACAATGACCGAGGGAACTCAGGCTCCTGAACCCAAGAGCTCCAGGGAAGAATAATTTGTCTCAGAATTTAGGAGTGCTTTCAGTCAGGCCCACAATTATCACTAAAGGGAGTAATCACTTGTTGACTTGTCTTGTTTATGTACTATTCAGCAACCGTAGTCTCCTACTTCTCTACCAAGAGGAAGGAGGGAAATTCACATTCAGTTTTTGGTCTAATAAAGACACAGGATGTTTAGGCCATTCCACTGATTATCAGGGTTGATTTATCTTATTTGAATTGCTAGGTAGCAGGTCCCTTCTTTGTTTTGAAACCGTATCTCCTGGGAGGTAGCTTGGAATGGTGATAAGAATGCTAGCTTAAGAGTCAAGAGCCTAGGTTCAAATTCCATTTCTGGTCTTGACTACTTGTATGGCAAAACACCTAACCTTTTTATACCTCAGTTTCCTCAACTATAAAATGGAAAAGTGATCTGAGATCCTTTCCAAATTGAGATCTATGATCTTGTGACCCATTGAGCATCTTGGCTGCCTTCTTCTAGATATCAGCCACTGAAAATATATTTCCCTGGATGAAAAGTGGGCCAGTTATACAGCAACCATGTGATATAATGGACAGAATCCCTGAGATAGTAAAAGAAATGAATTAACAATGGAACTCTCAAGATATGAAAAGGTCCAGGGGAAGACCTCTAATGTAATAGATGGATTCTCTCTGAAAGATTTATGGAAAGATATGGATAAGACTCACACAGGCTGAAATGTCATGGTGAGGTGATGATGGTTCCCAGTGGAGGGATTACCCATCCCAGTGAGACCACAGTCCTTTCAAAGAACCAAAGCCATAAATTTGATGACAGTAAATTTCAGTGACAGCTTTGATCAAGGAACTCAATCTGAAATACTTCCGGGACATCTACAGGAATACTGACTTTGCTCCAGTCATCACTTTCACTCTCCTCCCTTTGGAGGAGTTCTGGAGCCACCTAGCATGTTGTTGGTCCAGTTTTGGCCTTATCTTGCTTTGTTTAAGGCTTTTATGGTATCCAGAATATCCTTAGCTGTAACCACATCATCCCTTTTCATTTCCCTGTTAGGTATTGAATTCTTCCTTTAGAATATAATTTCCCTTTAGGTAGGATTTATTTTGCTTATTTTTATTTGTATCCACAGTGGTTAGGACAATGCCTAACATAAACAAATATTATTTGTTTAATAAATGTTTTTTTTTGTTTCTGTCTGTCTGTCTGTCTGTCTATCTATCTGTCTGTCTGTCTATTTGTCTATCAATCTGTCTTTAAAAACAAACAGTAAGATTATAGATTCATGGCAGCTAGGTGGCACAATGGTGAGAGTAGTAAGTGTGAAGTCAGGAAGACCTGAGTTTGAATTTGGCCTCAGACACTTACTAGCTGTGTGATCATGGGCAAGTCACTTAGCCTCCGTTTGCCTCAGATTCCTTAACTATAAAGTAGGGATAATAACAGGGCAGCTCGGTGGCCCAGTAGATAGTGTTGGGCTTGGAGTCAGGAAGCTTCATCTTCATGAATTCAAATCTGGCCTGACACTTACTGTGTGATCTTGGGCAAATCACATAACCCCATTTGCCTCAGTTTCCTTATCTGTCAAATGAGCTGGAGAAGGGAATGGCACCTTATTCCAGTATCTTTGCCAAGAAAACAGCAAATGGGGTTACAAAAAGTCAGACATGATTGAAACCCATGAACCACAATAACAACAAATAAACAGCACCTATCTTATGGAGTTGTAAGAATCAAATGAGATAATATTTGTAAAGTGCTTAGCATAGTGTTTGGTGTGGAGTAGACACGATATAAATGCTTTCCCTTCTCCAGTAAGAGTTAGAACTTTAAAGGACCTTAGAGGCCATCTACTCTAACTTCTTCATTTTATAGATGAGAAGACTAAGGTACAGAGTAGGTAAGTGGATTGCTCAGGGTTACACAGCTAATAAGTGTCTAAGGTAGGATTTGAATCTAGGTCATCTTGACTCTTGTCAGTATTGGGATAAGTAACTTGACTTCGTGTAGTGAATCTGCCTGTTGATGCCACAGTGTATTTTTGCAAATTGACTACATTTTAGCCCCTAGCTCCTTCCAGAGTTATATCCACTCCTGTTTTTGGTGCAGAACCAATCTGCCTTATCCTGAGAAATGACTTTGTCGATAGGCAAAAGAAATAAAAGAATGGAAATTTAGGGGGTTAGGTTTGGAGACTCCAGAACTGTGATAGTTGAATAGCTACTCTGTTCCTTATCTGAAGCCTTGTGTGTGTGTGTGTGTGTGTGTGTGTGTGTGTGTGTGTGTGTGTGTTGATTATTGGNTGTGTGTGTGTGTGTGTGTGTGTGTGTGTGTGTGTGTGTGTGTGTGTGTGTGTGTGTAGTGATTATTGGGAAAATTATCAGCAAGCCCATGGATGGAGATTTAGCTCATGGTTCAAGGCTGAGGTTTGGTGATTTAACAGTTCTTTGGTAACTGGTTGAAGTAATTATTCTAGGTACTTTGGACTAAAAAAGCTACCAAAAAAAGAAAAAAAAAGGTGAATCACTGTTTTACCACCGTGACTGAATGATGTCAGCACTTAGTTGATAATTTGCTGATGGTTAAGATTAGGAAGACCTCTTTTGGTTCCAAACATTTTACATCCACCTCTAGAGCTACGATCCCACATTGGTCTTGGAGTAAAGGTGATCTAGGTTCAAATCCCATCTCAATTATCTGTGAGAAGTTAGGCAAGTTACTTAAGCTTTCTGAGCCTTAGTTTCCCCATCTGTAATATAAGGAATTTGGACTTGATGACCTCTAAGATCCTTCTAGCTCTATGCCTATGATCCAATGATAATTTTTCTCAAATATATAGATCATCCAAATCTGATTAGCTACTTAAGGCTATCAAAGTACAGCCTATAAGTTTACACTGTGGGTTGAAACTTGAAGTTTCACTCAGATTTTTACATTTTCCTCCTCCTTTTTCAAAATTGGTTTGCATCATTCTTATGTCTCAGACTATAAAATTATAGGCTGAGAAGAGACCTTAGAGATCATCCTCATTTTTCAGATGAGAAAAATGAGCCACAGAAAATTGAAATATGTTTCCCAAGGTCGAACGATCCCACCCAGTCAGTCTGTGGGAAGAGCTTGGAGACTAGAACTCATGTCACCTGATCCTGATTTCATTGTTCTTTTGTTTTTTTCTCCTGTGTCTCAGACAAACCTATCTCTGGCTTTCTGATAAAATGCTTAATTTAATTTATTTCTTATTGAGATCTTTAAAACAAGGTCTTTTCTTCTGTATCTTTATCTATAAAGATGCCATAGACTGCTTAGCATGGCTGGAATGTCATTTATTTCATGGTGAAAGTTAACACACTTAGAGAGATAGTCTGAAGCGTGACTGCAAGGTCTGATGTGTACAGCTGACATTTGTCAAGAGCTGAGTAGTGGAAGAAGCAAGGAAGGAAGATGAAAAGAAATGTGTGGCATGGCTGAATATAGTGCAAAATATATGAGGATTAACATATACCCTGATTATTATTTTTTCTTGCCTTGAAATTGGGAAGGAGAAATGAATAAATTTTTAGTGATATTTTTGTTTTGTAGTACTCAGAAGCCATTACTTACAAGGAGGCTATGATCACATCATAGCAACCCTTTCATATATAAAAAAATACATGTTACCATTTCTGGGTTTTAATATCAGGGGCAAAAAATTCTGGCCGGGGGTGGAGAGGCAGGGGGAAATGAATGTAATGTAATGTAATGTTCAATGGGTGAGACATTTCCCCCTTATTTTCAAATATGGTAAAATATTGATTGAGGTTTTGAGGAGGTAATGTGGTATAGTTTGAAAAACCCTAGAGAGGCCAGGGTTTGAATTTTGCCCCTGACATTTAACTATGGGCACGTCATCTAGCTATTCCGAGCATTAGTTTCCTCATCTATAAAATAGGGATGGCAATACCTTATAGTAGCTATTTCTAAGGTTCTGAATCTCAAATGTGATAATGTGTCCTAATCATTTTGTAAACCCTGAATGCTCTAAGAATGTCAGCTGTTGTCATTAATTTGATTCATTTCTATTCAACAAGCATTTATAAGGTCCTCCTCCTCCAGTATGGACCAGGCACTGTTCTAAGCTCTGGAGATTCAAAGTTGAAAAGGAAAATAGTTCCTACCTTAAAAGGTTTACATTCTATACATTTTCTTAAAGCTGTTGTTTTATAAAATACATATGTGTGTGTTTACAGGTTTTTGTTTTATATACACATATGTATATATATATATATAATGCATTTAACTGATATCTTTTATTTGTACATCAGTCTCTCCTGTATACCCCTCCATACCTAGAACCATCTTTTGTAACAAAGGAAAACAGGTAAGAAAAGTCAACTAACACTGATCACATATGAAAAAGAATATAATATTTTGTTCCTATACATCCTAGCTTCTCTGCCTGTCACCTCACACCACAATTGGTTCTTACATTTATTCAAAGTCTGCCTTCCTTTTACACATTCTCCTTTGCATGGTTGAAGACATCTTCTGGGTCTGCTTATTTCACTCTGTTATCAATTCATATCAATCTTACTGTGTTTCTCTGAATTTTGCTATATGTTTTTAGAAACATTCAGCTATTTCTCCTCTCCTCCCCACTCCTCTCCTCTTTTTCTTGTCTTCATACCAGAACTAGTTAAACTGTTACAAGCATCGCATATTCTTAAGGTTCTTAAACATATTTCCATTTCCTATAAGAAGTATTTGTTCTTCTTCAGAATAGTAGGTCATAGGTGACAGGTCACAGAGATTTAGAAGTAGAATAGATCTTAGATCATCTGGTTTAAGATCAAGATTTTACAGATGAGATAACTGAGGGCCCAAAAAGTTAAATGATTTGTCCAAGTTACACGGTCCTACTTTTCTCTCTACTGGGTGCTAAAATAGAATAAGAATGCTATACAATAGTGAATAGACTACTGGATTTGGATTTAGCGAACCCAGGTTCAAATCTTGCCTCTGTCCTGTAGGATCTGTGATGTGGGATAGTATATCTCTATGGGCCTCAGTTATTTTATTTATAAAATAAGAGGCCTCTTAAGGCTCTAAATCCACAATCCTACCTGCTCTTATAGCATTTTCTTTTAAATCTTTGGTGACTTTAAAAAAAAACTCAGTTCCCATCATTTCTAGTTTTTTTGGTTGAAAGGAGGTTAAAAAACTGGATAAATTCCTCTCTCTCTCTCTCTCTCTCTCTCTCTCTCTCTCTCTCTCTCTCTCTCTCTCTCTCTCTCTCAACTTTCCAATATCTGTTCTGTAAACAGTTCCTTATGCAGTATAGAGCACATATTGTCTATTAGCCCAATATCACTACAATGAGATCTGTTTTCTCTAGCTCAGTAACTTGTTTGCCTTAACAAATTTGCTTTGTGATTACAATACAAAAAACAGATAGGCTCAGAGAAGTCTTTAGTGTCTTTCACATTTTTGTTTAAATCCAACAATAATCTGGAGGTGCTAAGTGAAAATAATGGAAGAAAGGTGCTACCTAATGTCTTTTTTGCCTGGAGCTCTATAGTCTAATCATCTAAGCAGTCTAACACCCGATATACCAAATAACCTCTTGGGTATTAAGAATAACTGAACCAATTGCAACTCGAATCTCTTGGAGAATCCTATATTATTTCTAAGCTGAGGCACAGCTCACATGGAACAGTCACACCAAAAGACTTTTTTTTATGTTCTACTCAAATGGATCTGCCCACATGATTAACCCATCTTTTCCCATCATGTATTTTCCTGATGTCGTCCTAGACACTTGCTCTTCTTTGGAGTTCCTCACTGATTATATGTTGCACAATGCTCACACTTATGTATCTCTCCTTGCCTCTCTATGGGATATTCATTTTCAATTTTTCAGAGACTATTCTGGCTTATGTATCATATCTATGAAACAAAATTTAAAGATTAGGTTGAGAAAAATATTTTATTTTATTTTATTTTATTTTAA
Source organism: Gracilinanus agilis (assembly GCF_016433145.1). NCBI lineage: Eukaryota > Metazoa > Chordata > Mammalia > Didelphimorphia > Didelphidae > Gracilinanus > Gracilinanus agilis. Next base: position 577,161,310 of record NC_058131.1, read on the forward strand.
ATTTTAATTTTGAATAGTTTCCCCTGGTTACATATTTCATGTTCTTTTCCTCTCCCCCAAACCCCCCTAACCCCCTTTAGCCAACGCACAATTCCACTGGGTTTTACATGTATCATTGATCAAGACCTAATTCTATATTATTGATAGTTGTACTAGAATTGCATTTAATGTCTTCATCTGCAATAATATCCCCATCAGCCCATGTGTTCAAGCAGTTGTTTTTCTTCTGTGGAGAAAAATATTTTAAAAACTATTAGTGGATCTGAGAATAAACTCCAGTTTGCCTATTTCCCCCGATTGAGATACATATAAATTAGCATTTAGGTTTTTAAAAAATAGTTACTAAAGGGGCAGCTGGGTAGCACAGTGGATTGAGAGTCAGGCATAGAGATGGGAGGTCCTAGGTTCAAAGCTGGCCTCAGACACTTCCCAGCTGTGTGACCCTGGGCAAGTCACTTGACCCCCGTTGCCCACCCTTACCACTCTTCCACCTATGAGACAATACACCGAAAGTTAAGGGTTTAAAAAAAATAGTTACTAATACCTTTTATCTTACATTACCTACATTTCTCTCTCTCTCTCTCTCTCTCTCTCTCTCTCTCTCTCTCTCTCTCTCTCTCTCTCTCTCTCTCTCTCTCTCTCTCTCTCTCTCTGTCTCTGTCTCTGTCTCTCTCTCTCTCCTTAGTATCAGATCTAAGACAGAAGAGCAGCAAGGACTAGGCAATTGGGGTTAAATTACTTGCCCAAGATCACATAGGTAGGACATATCTGAGGCCAGATTTTATTCCAGCTCCTCACAACTCCAGACCTGGAACTATATCCACTGTGCAACCTAGATGCAACTCAAATTTCTTCTTCAAAGTTGAACTTGGTCATTATAATTTTACAGCATTTGATTTGAATATTTTGTTGTGCATTGTCATGGTCACTCTGTATATTATTTTCCTGGTTCTGCTTACTTAACTTTGTATCAGATCACATAAATCCATGGTTCTTTACAGCCATCATATTCACCATGTCTTACAGACCAATAATATTCTATGGCATGTGTGCATTAGTATTTGCTCAGTTATTTCCTAATCAGTGGGCATCTCTTTTTTTTAGCTGTTGGCTACCATGAAAAGTGTTGCTACAAATATTTTGGTGAATATAGGAACCATTCCTTTTATCCTTGGCTTCCTTGAGGTATATGCCAGCAGTAGAATCTCTGAATCTGAGGGTATGGACATTTTAGTCACTCTCTTTTGCATAATTCCAGATTGCACTCCAATTCAGAACTCCATCAATAATGAATACTGTTCCTTTTTCTCTACAACCTCTCTAACATTGATTATTTCAATCATTTGTAATCTTTGTCAGTTTTCTGGGTATGTGGTAAAATCTTTAGGTATGTTCTGATTTTTATTTCTTATTTGACTGATGTCTTGGAGCATTCTCTCCTATGATTGTCAATAATTGGTGATTCTTCTTTTGAAAGCTGTTTTTTGTATCTACTTTGACTCCCATTTACTGAGGAATGGCATTAGATCTATGTATGTATGTATGTATGTATGTATGTATGTATGTATGTATATCTACCTGTCTGTCTTGTCTATTTGTCTATCTCCATTAGTTGCCATGTATATTAGGTATCAAACCGTGATCAGAAATATTTGATATTTTTTCTAGTTGACTGTTTCTCCTTCTTATCTTGGTTGCATTAATTTTGTTCATGTCAAGAATTTAATTTTGATAACTTCTGATAGAGATTCAACCAAACAAGATCCGACCAAATAAAATCAAATTGTTTTTTCAGGGCAAGCCAACATTGGCTGTTTGAGCTCATGAGAAAGGACTTAAGTAAGGCACAGCTGGTGGAAGCCCTTTCTTTTCCTCCTCCCCCTTCCCCTCCTTCTGAATGTGGCTTTGAAAAGACCAAGAACCAACAGCTGTTGGAGGCCCAGAGAAGAAGCACAGAGCATAGCAGGTGGTACCACCTGTGTCTGCAGGATGCCAACCCAAACAATTTATTCCCCTGTTATTGAGGAAATGGGGAAAAGGTTGGAGGAAGTAAAAATGATAGGGAATTAAAGTTAGAAGAGGGAGGAAAGAGAGCACTGGGCAAAAGACTGGACAGCTGTTTTGATTCAAGGAATTAAATACTTTATTAGGGATGTTATTTAGTGCCAGTGAATAAGGAGAGTTCACTCAAAAGTAAATTAATGTGGGCCCTTCCAATCTCCTAATAAAATATTGCCACCTAGCTAGTTTTCCTAAATCTTGTCCATCCTGCTGTTCCAAACAGGGCGAAAAGCCTGAAAATCCTTACCCGCTGAATTTGCAAAGCCTATCCCCTGCAGCTGTTTTTCGTGGTGCTGGGGATGGAGTGGGCTCAGAGACAAAATCAGAGAGCATGGTTCATTAGCTCAAAGGCTCATAGATTTAGAGCTGGAAAAGACTGACTTCTTACTTTGAAATCTCTCTGCTTTTGTCTGGCAGTCACATCCTTTCTCTAGTTTCCAAATCCTTCTGCTATCACCACTTCTTCCCCAATCATCAAGCTTGCTGAAGATAGATTAAGTGAGTTTTAAGAATAGGAGGAGACCATTTTGGAGGAGGGTGGTAGAATGGAAGGGAGGGTAGAAAAGTGGAAGCTATAATGTGTGGGAGAATATTGCCAGAATACTTATGTTATAAAACAAGGCAAAATAGAAGTTATTTTTGTTTGGTGTGGGGTGGGAGTGATGACAATGATAATGAAATACTTAAGTACTCAGATAAATTTGCTATCATGTCCATTTCAAATTCTCTTGACTTTCAACCCATTTCCGTCTTTCTATCCTGGGTTATTCTTGGCCATATCCTCCCATGAGTTTGCCACACAAGCTGGAGGCATTCCTCACTTTCTCCTGACATTGAAAGGGTAGCAGAGGAACCCTTTGCCTGTTTGTCTGTCAACTCTCCTACCTTCCATGTAATTAGTTCATCTTTCTTTCTACCATACAATTCCTTGATGACACTTTTAATAAGAAGTGATAAACCATCACTTCTATTCATCTTCAAACTTCTTCATTGGTTATATTTTGCAACCTGCTTAAACTTCCTGTGCTTCTTTCCATTGCCCTTTGTTTAATATTACTTTTTAGTCTTTTGAAGACAGTTATATTGCATGTCTCCCTGTCATATAGGAACAACAGCAGAATGTAAGTGTCAAAAAGATGGAGTTTTGCTTTTATGGGAAACTTGGGGCCATTAAAATAACTTTACAAGGCAGCTAGACAGCACAGTGGATAGAGTCAGGCCTGGAGTCCCGAGTTCAAATTAGACCTGAGAGACTTCCTAGCAGTATGACCCTAGGCAAGTCACTTAACCCCAATTATCTACCCTTACCACTCTTCTGCCTTAGAATTAATATGTAGTATTGGTCATAAGAGAGAAAGAAATGGTTTTGAAAAACAAAAAATATTTCTCAAAGAGTTTTTCCATTCTCCAAAGACAATCCAGTCCACTTTCTCTCTGTTCATCCCTGGGACCAATTTACTGTCATCTCTATTGTCTATCTTAGCCATATACACTGATGGACAAATTACATAGGCAGTCCATTCAAATTTATGTTGCAATCTGGACAATAAACATTCCTCTACTTAGACTTTCTTGCATGAATGGTCACACCAAACTCCTTTGTATGACCGCAGATCTTTTCTAGGAGGTACTGAATTGTTCCAAGGCTTGATGCAATCAGTATATTATCCATAAATAGGAGCATCTGGAGGACCTTGCCATCCATGGAGAATTCCTCTTCAACTTTGAGTCTGTACTAGATCTCTTCCATTGCAGTGATAAAAACTTTTGTTGAATATGACTCTGTTTTATGCCTTGGCTGATTTTTATGATTCAAGGGTCATTTAATAGGGTTATTTTTGTCATCGTCTTTTTAAAGAAATCTTGAATGATTTTGATATGTGGAAGGGAGAATCCTTGTTGAAAAGAGCTTGTAAGGTGGCATTTTGTTCTATAGAATCAAATGCTTTACAATAAACAACCAACAATAAGCACAATCAGATTTTATTCATACCTTTCTTTCATTTGTGAAATGGTAAAGGTGTAGTCCACTGGTGAATATAGCCGGCTTGTTCCCTACTAACATGCTCAATGAGAATATCCTTCATTTATGTATGGTTGGCTCAAAAAGATTTTGTCTACATGGAAGAGTTGATGTGTAGGTCAGAGATTATTGATTTTCTTACTTTTGTCTTTTTTTTACAGCAATATTAAGGTCTGATATTTTGTTGACCCCTTCAATATTTTCCCTTTCTTGTGATGTCTTGCTTATCGATCCCTAAAAGCTCTCACACTTGTGCCACCTCCAGTATGAATCTCTTCTGTCTGCACTTGGCTCATTCTGGCTGCTTTCCTCATCTTTGTTCTCCTTAGTGATATTTTTCTCTCTCCCATAAGCCTATCTAGGATTGTGATGTTAGGGTCTAAATATGATGGTTCCACAGTCTTTAATGGGAAAAACAGTTTGTTTTAATGATTCTTGCAAATCTTTTCTGGTTTTCTTTTGTTGTCCTTCCATATTTATCTTTAAATGCCCTTGGGATGACTTTGCTTAGTTCAATCTCATGCCAAGATTTCTTTAAAGTGATTTTACCTTCCACTTCTTTCTGCTTTATGAGATAATATTGCTTATAATTGTGCATTGTCCTTTTTTAAAATAAAATTTTATAAATTATTTTATACCTTTACCTTGCATTGCCTTTTTAGCCATAGTATTCTTTTTTGGAAGGCATGTCTGATATCTACTGAGGTATTTTTTAAGCCCTTTGGATCTCTATGTTGTAGTACACTGAATAAAACATTGAATGTGGAGTCAATAAGAGCCAAGTTTAAATCTGGCCTCCAACATTTACTATGTGAACCTATGCAATTCATATGACCTCCGTTTGCCTCAAGTTCCTCATCTTTAAAATGGAGATAATGATAGCACCTGCCTCCCAGGATTGTTGTGAAGATAAAATGAGATAATATTTTTAAAGCACAAACCTAAAGCATTATAGGAATGCTAGCTATTAATTATTAATAAAACTTGTTAATGCTATTATGATTAGGAGAATGAAATAGGATCTTTAATAATAGTTGATATTTATGTAATGTTTTGAGGTTTGAAAAGTGCCTTATATATTTCCCTCATTTGAACCTCATCACAGCTCTGTGAGGCATGTGCTGTTATCAGCATTTCTATTTTACAGACAAGGAAATTGAAGCTTGGGTCAAATGAGTTGCCCAGGGTTCATAAGGCAAGATTTGAACATAAGCATTCCTGAGATTATACTTTATCCACCAGGCCATACCACCTTACTGGTTTATAGGGCTAATTTTATACGGAGATGGAGTAAGTAACTGCCTATAGAGTAGGATTTAGTCAATATTAGAACATTCTTTCCCAGCTCCAAATATCTCCCCTCTGGCTTTGCCACAGTGCCAGAAGTTCCCATGTGACTTTCTCCTTTGGGTTAAACTATCCAAGAACAACTATTAAAATGTAAATATTACCTGGCAGGGATAACATAGTAAATCATTATGAGGTGTTCACTCCTTAGGTGTGTTTTTAAAAAAAATTTATTGGATTAACTTTAGCAAAGAACAGGGTAGCTGAAGGAATAGACTATAGAACCAGTAAGTTTTATCAGGGTGGAAGGAAAGGTCAAGAGAAGTTGGTGCTTTCTGGGAGGTCAGTTGGGGAGGAGGGAAAGGGCAAGTCTCTGAAGTAAGAACTACCATAAAGATACTTCCTGTCTTAGAGGCGAAGGTCTTGAAAGAAGAAAGGGATGAACAGAATCCCAGAGGAAAATCCCAGGTCTGATTCTGTCCAATTATATTGAATAATTTTTTAGTTCTTGGCAAAGCTTGCTAATAACGTGATCAGGTAGGATTTTTTTTTTCTGGGCAAAAGGTGTACCAAACTCATTACAGTTTTTAGTCATTTTCTCACTGTGTGAATATTTAAATTCAGAGAAGTTTTAAAACTGCATCACCTTAACATTTTAGAGCTCTTTTACTACTATTTTAAAAATATCATCCTATAGCATCCATGGGGAGAAAATACTTTTCATTAATCACTTGAAGTTAGCAAATATTGTTATTCTCTAGGAATACAGATGCGTTGTGTTCTTTACAGCATAATGCTTCATTATGAAAAAATCAGATGAGAATGGATATCAATGGTTGAACAAAAATAGGAGAAAATTTGATTTGAATAACATTGGAAATATAAACAATTCATACCTTTGGAATATAATCAGGAACTTACGGCAGAAATGGAAACATTTGGAAGGACTGAATCATGTTAGTGTTGGTTAATACAAATTCATGTTATTAATGTATTCCTATGACCAAAGCACAAAGAATATGTTATTAATGTAGTTGAATTAAGTGTTCAAAGCTAGCATCATAGTTTGTATTTGTTTTTCAAAGCCTAAGCAAAGCTAATAATTTGGATTAATATTAAATCCTAGACCTCAGTCTTGAAAATCATTTCAAAGACTGTTTTTCCAAATAGAATCATTGAACCAACAAATATTTAGTAAGCTCCTACTATGTGCAGAACATGGTGGTTGTGTACTGTTGACAGAGACAAAAGCAAAACAGTCTGTGACTTTAAGGCACTTATATTTAAATCAGGAAAAGATATTCCCTATAGATGGTAAGATGTTCTTTTATGTTACTTTATCTCTATATTCTTCATTGTGTGCTGAAATACCATAGGCCTTTCTTCATGAGATCCTAGAAATCCTTAGAAGAAAAACCAAGCCAGCTATACCACTGCTGAGTTTGTACTCCAAAGAGATGATAAGGAGAAAGACCTGTACAAAAATATTCATAGCTGCACTTTTTGTGGTGGCAAAAAATTGGAAAATGAGGGGATGCCCTTCAATTGGGGAATGGCTGAATAAATTGTGGTATTTGTTGGTGGTGGAATACTATTGTATTAAAAAGAATAATGAACTGGAGGAATTCCACATGAACCAGAACAACCTCCAGGAATTGTTGCAGAATGAAAGGAGCAGAACTATGAGAACATTATACACAGAGACTGATACACTGTGGCACAATGGAACACAAGGGACTTCTCTATTAGCAGCAATGCAATGATCCAGGATAATTCTAAGGGACTTATGAGAAAGAATGCTATCCATATCCAGAGAAAGAACTGTGGGAGTAGAAACACAGAAGAAAGATGTTTCCTTGATCACATGGCTCAATGGGGATATGATTGGGGATGCAGACTCTAAAGGATCACTCTATTTCAAATATTAATAATATGGAAATAGGTCTTGATCAATGACACATGTAAAACCCAGTTGAATTGCTTGTTGGCTATGGGAGGGGGATGAGAGGAGGGGAGAGAAAGAACATGAATCATGTAACCATGGAAAATATTCTAAATTAATTAATTAAATAAAAAATTTAAAAGAAGAAGAAAAGCCAAGTAGATGATAATTAGCATTCATATTGTTGCAGACATTTGTGTGGACAACTTATTGAGTTAGTCCATCAATACATCTATCTTGAATGGACTGCAGATAGGCAATAAATTGAGTTCAGAAGATATCAAGTTGCTTTGTATTTAAGAAATTATGTAGCACTTTCAATAATCCTAAACTATTCTCTACATCAGAACTTCATCTTTTTAACTCCAGTATTTTCCTAGTGATGTTATGTGACTGTGAATAATGACCTAACAAGCAATGAAAAGAAACATGGTAGTTCTAAGTAGATTTCATCATAGTATCAACAATAACTTTTTCATATGAGATGAGGAGTAAAAAATATCAACCCAGATGCTTTTGACCAGGGAAGCAAATGGATTGCTTATGTGACAGGAGTGAGACAAGAGTGATGAACAGCCTGACATTCATGAAATATTAGAAGAGCCAAAGAGAGGCCTCTAGTGATGTGGGTAGTGCTTTAAATAAATCCTCAATGGAGTAATCTGTAGAGAGACAAAGATAAGAATTGCCCAGGATGAAAATCTATAAGTGGGCGAGGCCTGTTTTAGCAGTAAAGAGAATACTCATTTTTTTAAGTGCAAAGACTTACTGCATTCAAGTAATAAGTATCCAATCATATGACTTATGAAAAGCTGGAAAAAGGAAGGCTTGATGGTACCAACATGGACTTTGGCTTAAAGTCATGAACATTATGTGTTGTACTTTATGGGTCATTAACTTCTCTATTTTTAGTAGAAACACCACCATCCTTCCAGGCTTCCTGGCTCTCAGCCACTGAGTAAGTCAATGTGATGAATAAACATTTGGGGTGTCACTCTTCCTCACCTCACATATCTAATCAGTTGCCATGTCTTGATGAATCAATGGCTACATCTTTCAAATTCTTCCTCTCCTTTCTTTGATTATAGCTACTATACTAGTTCAGGTCTCCATCACCTTTTCCTTAGACTACTACTGTAACTTCTTCTTCTTTTTTTCTTTAAATTTTTTTAAACCCTTAACTTCTGTGTATTGGCTCCTAGGTGGAAGAGTGGTAAGGGTAGACAATGGGGGTCAAGTGACTTGCCCAGGGTCACACAGCTGGGAAGTGTCTGAGGCAGGATTTGAACCTAGGACCTCCCATCTCTAGGCCTGACTCTCAATCCACTGAGCTACCCAGCTGCCCCCCTACTGTAACTTCTTAATTGGCCTCCCTTCCAATTTACCCTTTACACTGCCAAAATGATATTACTAAAGCATAGGTTTGACTGTGTATGTCACTCTGCCTTCCTCAATAAACTCCAAATTACTCTCTATTCCCTCTAGAATCAAATACTAACTCCTTCATTTGGCAATGAAGGCCTTTCACAACTTGGTTCCAACATATCTTTTCAGTCTTATTCTTTATTATTCCTCTTTATGAACTCTATGACTTAGCTAAATCAGCCTTCTTGCTATTTATCACGTGCAGTACCCATCTCGCATCTCTGTGCCTTTGTACAGACTGTCCCCCATGTCTAAAGTGCATTTTCATCTCTCCTCTACCTCTAAGCATCACTAGTTTCCTTCGAAGCTCAGATCAAGTTCCATCTTCAACACGAAGCCTTTCCATTCTTCCTCCCTCATTATAGCTACCTGCTTCTTCCCTATCCCCACAATTTCTTCACTGAGAGGAGGCAAGAGGAAACTTAATTGGTAAAGCTAAAACAAGAGGATTGGGTGAGTGAAAGTGTTACAGAACTCCACTGTAGATGGTAGTGTGCAAATCCGAGTGCAAGACAAGAAGAGGAGCCTTACATATGAAAGGAACAAAAAGGCTAATGGGATATTAGGTCACTTTTCTCCTTTCCATTTCTTTTTTTGATCCTGAAAGTCCTTCTGAGCTCATGAGAACGCATCCTTCCTCCCCATTCCATGCGGACTCTTATTTCCAGAAATCTGGCAGTGGTTGTTTCTAAGGAAGTTTGTATTTTTAATAGAGAATATTTTAGTTGCCTTTAAGTACTTTGTGTGAATATTAAGATATTAAAGAATGAGACTTGGGCCTCTGGAATTTTGTGCTTGTTAGCATCTGCACTGTTGGCTTTACTTTCAGCTCTGATGAATTAATTCTCTCTAATTACAAGCAGCAGGGACAATTCAATGACTTTCTGGTCTTGATTGCACTGTTCCAGGAGAACCAATTTTGCAGGTGTATTCATTTTTCATAGCAGGAGAAAAAAAGGATAGTGGCTTTTAATGCTGGAGAAGGGATTTTTGTCATTGAGTTCAAGGGGCAGACACCAGCTGTGTTGTGGGTGGGGAAGAAATGTTAAGGAGTTCCCAAGTGCTCTTCATATTCCTGTGGCTGCTCATATGCAGAAGGTCTGTCTGTAAAATTTTAAGGATTCACAGATATTGAAGAGTTCCTATTTACTTGAAAAAAAGTCCATTTGCTACCTTTTTCTCTGTGGCCTGCTTGGTTCTGCATTTGCACAAGTTATACCACTTTCTGGGCCAACCTCAGCCCAAATTGTGAGATAAATGAAGTTTGTCTTAGGATATCCTGACACGCAGATTGCTTGCCAGCTCTGGGAGAGGGGGTATGGGAGAGAGGGAGGGAGACGATTTAGATCATATAACTTCAGAAAACTTGTGTGGAAATTTATTACATGTAATTGATAAGAAAAACTATATCTTTCTAATAGGATATCCCTATATTTATCCTCTTCTCTCTACTGGCATTTCTCTGCCTACTAAGCAAAACTACCTGCAAATTACTTGCCTAACCTCAGTCATGTTCCATTAGGTATCTATTCTCAGGTATTTGTCATATAGGAAATCAATCTGCTAGGGTCATCATGGATGACATATCCCTCTCTGTACCTGCCCAAGCATGCAAGCTGGCCACAAACACTTGTTAAGCACTCAGGCACTGTGCTAAGGGTTGAAGATACAAATACAAGCCCAAAAGAAGATTATCCCTGCCCTCAAGGAGCTTACATTCTAACTGGAGAAAGATACCATGTAAGAGAAAGCTGAAAGATGGAATAGGGGAGAAGATACCTCTAAGGGGGCATGATTACAAATTTTATAGATTTAAAAGCACAGCCTGGAAAGGAATGAAGCATGGTCAGCTTGGAGGCAACCCCCAAAAGGAGCCCTCTCCCAGATGGTAAGGAAAATTCTGAGATTGAGAAAGCAGCTTAGGCATAGTAGCAAAATCTAGAAAATCAGATGCACAGCTGGGAGAAGAAATTTAACCTGCCAACAAATTCTTCTCAAATAATATTAGAAGTTTAGAACATTACAATCTATGATGTTCCATAAGTTGTAGTCTGATATTATATATATTATATTATATATATTATATTATATATTATATTATATTTATTATATTATATAGCTTCTTTTTAAAAATCACAGGCTGTTTTCTTGCTGATGTCATCTTTGTGTTTGTGGGAGAATGGTATCAGGATCTATTTCATATTACATTACCACCTTCCTCGCGTGCATGTGCACACACACACACACACACACACACACACACACTCATTACTTCTCTGCAATGCATAGCCAGTTCTGACCTTTCTCCATAGTCTAGTTCTCACCCACAGACACTCCATTTTTACCAAGTAGCCACTAAATCAACCCTCCAAACACACTCTCACACCTTTCCAGACCCATTGATTGCAATTTCCACATAATTGCCAAATTATCCCCAAATAGAATACTTTCTTCTACTGCTCTGACCCTCTGTCTACTCCCTGATCCGTGTACCTTCCTGCCTAAATGTTCTTTCTTTCCCCTTTGGTATCATCTTCTCAAAATAAAGGCCTAAAATATTAGCCTTTCAGTGAGATTTAGATTTTAATGATTTTTCAATTTCTCTCTAAATCCTCTCTGAGTGATTTCACCAGCTTCTGTGGGAAATGCAATATCTGGGCTTAATTTCCCTCCTAAGCTATAGTCTCACATGGCTAAGTGCCTGCTGGACATCTCTACTTGGCTGTCCTGTAGACATTTCAAATTCAACCTGTCCAAAACACGTCTCAGTATGTTATCCCTTAAATGATCCTCCTCCTAATTTCCCTGTTTCTGACATGGACAACATCCTGCCAGTCAGCCAGATATATAACTGTGATTTCACTCTTCATTCTTCTATTTCCTCCTCTCCCTAATAGACAACCGATTGCCAAGTCTTTTGAATCATACTTGTCCGACATTTCTTGAATCTCTCGCCTTTCTCATTACTCCTATAACAATCGCCTTAGTTCAAGTCCTGATTACCTCTTGCCTGATAATTACAATAATCTCCAATTTGGTCTCCCCACTTCCAGTCTCTCTCTCTTCCAATCCATCTTCCACTCAACGGCCAAAATCATTTTCCCAAAGAAGAGGACTGACCATTTCATTTTTCAGCCTAAGAATCTTTGGTGGCACCCTATAGCTTCTAGAATAAAATGCCAATTCCTCACATTAGTGTTGACCACCCTTCACCATCTGGCTATAGCTTTTCTTTGTAGACATTTCACATTATTCACCTTCATACACACAATATTCCAGCCAAATAGGCCTATTTGTTCTTCCCTAAACTTAACATTCCCCCATGTCTAGAATGTATCTTGCTTCATCTCTGCTTCTTAATCTCCTTAAATATCTTTAGAGTTCAACATAAGTGCTGCTTCTATATCAAATCTTTCCTGATCTTTCCATTTGCTAGTGTTTTTTCCCCTCCTCAAACTACTGTGATTTTATCTATATACACATATAAGCTCTTTGAGAGCAGGAACATTTTTTTTGCATTTGCGTCCTCAATGCTTTGGTTTTATGGATTACCATGAAACAATCCATAAAACTAAAAATGAATGAAATTGATTTTGTTGGAGGTTTTTGTACAGGTCAGGATTTTAGTGGTGTTTCATTATTGTATTGTTGCGGCGGATGGGGTTTAGCTCTCTTAGGTGAATTTTGTTTTTTACTATTTATGTTGTTTTGGAAGATGTTCTTGGTCATAGGTTAGATAAATATTAAAATTAAAATGGTTGAAATCATGAAGGATATAAAATACATTTTGACTAAGCCTTAATAATCAATGAAATTTCTAAAGAAGAAAAGGGAAAGATGTGGTGAGTGTGAACAGAATCCTATACGTAAATGAAAATTTTCAAAGAATGAAAGATGTCACCAAAGAATTTTATGATAGGAAAAGATGGGTTGGTTATGTGACAAAGGTGAGAGATGACAAGTAGACAGCCAGAGTGTTTCATTAGGAATTTTACAATCCCAGAAGAAAGCAAACGAAGTTTCTAGCACATTGGGTAGGTTCTCTGTGGTGAAATTCTGAGGAGGAAATGGACGGCCATGGATGGATCAACATTTTCTTTGCTGGAAAAGCTTCCAAATCAATGTGATCATAGAACTATTTGTGCCTATAATATAGGCAGTGTGATTTTATTGGCAGAAGCCATAACAAATAAGCTGCTGTTTACTATCTATGTGACTTTTCTGCCTACACAGTAAGATCAGGGCAGAAACCACTTTTGGGTTTGATGTCGTAAAAATAAATATGTATTACTGAAGGTTTGTTACACGTCCCAGAATCAACCTCACTGAACAAAAGCATGTGCCTTGCTCAGGTCCCCTGTTCCTTTTCAAGAACTACGTCTTTCTCTGACCTTTTACTCCTTCCCTTTCTGCCCATTTACAATTGCAGACTGCTCATGGCAAATAGTTAACAGTTCTTTGCTATGATTCTGCTTTCCAGAGATGGACCCTATTCGTTTTGTTTAATTCAACGCCCTTTGGTCAATAGTATAGGGCACTTAATAATGTAGGAAGCAGCTCATTCTGTGTATAGACTCTTGTCAGGCGTACCTTGAGAATTTATAGCCAGAGCAGCAGAG
>NC_058131.1:577176256-577195743 GCF_016433145.1 Gracilinanus agilis
CAGCCCAAATTGTGAGATAAATGAAGTTTGTCTTAGGATATCCTGACACGCAGATTGCTTGCCAGCTCTGGGAGAGGGGGTATGGGAGAGAGGGAGGGAGACGATTTAGATCATATAACTTCAGAAAACTTGTGTGGAAATTTATTACATGTAATTGATAAGAAAAACTATATCTTTCTAATAGGATATCCCTATATTTATCCTCTTCTCTCTACTGGCATTTCTCTGCCTACTAAGCAAAACTACCTGCAAATTACTTGCCTAACCTCAGTCATGTTCCATTAGGTATCTATTCTCAGGTATTTGTCATATAGGAAATCAATCTGCTAGGGTCATCATGGATGACATATCCCTCTCTGTACCTGCCCAAGCATGCAAGCTGGCCACAAACACTTGTTAAGCACTCAGGCACTGTGCTAAGGGTTGAAGATACAAATACAAGCCCAAAAGAAGATTATCCCTGCCCTCAAGGAGCTTACATTCTAACTGGAGAAAGATACCATGTAAGAGAAAGCTGAAAGATGGAATAGGGGAGAAGATACCTCTAAGGGGGCATGATTACAAATTTTATAGATTTAAAAGCACAGCCTGGAAAGGAATGAAGCATGGTCAGCTTGGAGGCAACCCCCAAAAGGAGCCCTCTCCCAGATGGTAAGGAAAATTCTGAGATTGAGAAAGCAGCTTAGGCATAGTAGCAAAATCTAGAAAATCAGATGCACAGCTGGGAGAAGAAATTTAACCTGCCAACAAATTCTTCTCAAATAATATTAGAAGTTTAGAACATTACAATCTATGATGTTCCATAAGTTGTAGTCTGATATTATATATATTATATTATATATATTATATTATATATTATATTATATTTATTATATTATATAGCTTCTTTTTAAAAATCACAGGCTGTTTTCTTGCTGATGTCATCTTTGTGTTTGTGGGAGAATGGTATCAGGATCTATTTCATATTACATTACCACCTTCCTCGCGTGCATGTGCACACACACACACACACACACACACACACACTCATTACTTCTCTGCAATGCATAGCCAGTTCTGACCTTTCTCCATAGTCTAGTTCTCACCCACAGACACTCCATTTTTACCAAGTAGCCACTAAATCAACCCTCCAAACACACTCTCACACCTTTCCAGACCCATTGATTGCAATTTCCACATAATTGCCAAATTATCCCCAAATAGAATACTTTCTTCTACTGCTCTGACCCTCTGTCTACTCCCTGATCCGTGTACCTTCCTGCCTAAATGTTCTTTCTTTCCCCTTTGGTATCATCTTCTCAAAATAAAGGCCTAAAATATTAGCCTTTCAGTGAGATTTAGATTTTAATGATTTTTCAATTTCTCTCTAAATCCTCTCTGAGTGATTTCACCAGCTTCTGTGGGAAATGCAATATCTGGGCTTAATTTCCCTCCTAAGCTATAGTCTCACATGGCTAAGTGCCTGCTGGACATCTCTACTTGGCTGTCCTGTAGACATTTCAAATTCAACCTGTCCAAAACACGTCTCAGTATGTTATCCCTTAAGTGATCCTCCTCCTAATTTCCCTGTTTCTGACATGGACAACATCCTGCCAGTCAGCCAGATATATAACTGTGATTTCACTCTTCATTCTTCTATTTCCTCCTCTCCCTAATAGACAACCGATTGCCAAGTCTTTTGAATCATACTTGTCCGACATTTCTTGAATCTCTCGCCTTTCTCATTACTCCTATAACAATCGCCTTAGTTCAAGTCCTGATTACCTCTTGCCTGATAATTACAATAATCTCCAATTTGGTCTCCCCACTTCCAGTCTCTCTCTCTTCCAATCCATCTTCCACTCAACGGCCAAAATCATTTTCCCAAAGAAGAGGACTGACCATTTCATTTTTCAGCCTAAGAATCTTTGGTGGCACCCTATAGCTTCTAGAATAAAATGCCAATTCCTCACATTAGTGTTGACCACCCTTCACCATCTGGCTATAGCTTTTCTTTGTAGACATTTCACATTATTCACCTTCATACACACAATATTCCAGCCAAATAGGCCTATTTGTTCTTCCCTAAACTTAACATTCCCCCATGTCTAGAATGTATCTTGCTTCATCTCTGCTTCTTAATCTCCTTAAATATCTTTAGAGTTCAACATAAGTGCTGCTTCTATATCAAATCTTTCCTGATCTTTCCATTTGCTAGTGTTTTTTCCCCTCCTCAAACTACTGTGATTTTATCTATATACACATATAAGCTCTTTGAGAGCAGGAACATTTTTTTTGCATTTGCGTCCTCAATGCTTTGGTTTTATGGATTACCATGAAACAATCCATAAAACTAAAAATGAATGAAATTGATTTTGTTGGAGGTTTTTGTACAGGTCAGGATTTTAGTGGTGTTTCATTATTGTATTGTTGCGGCGGATGGGGTTTAGCTCTCTTAGGTGAATTTTGTTTTTTACTATTTATGTTGTTTTGGAAGATGTTCTTGGTCATAGGTTAGATAAATATTAAAATTAAAATGGTTGAAATCATGAAGGATATAAAATACATTTTGACTAAGCCTTAATAATCAATGAAATTTCTAAAGAAGAAAAGGGAAAGATGTGGTGAGTGTGAACAGAATCCTATACGTAAATGAAAATTTTCAAAGAATGAAAGATGTCACCAAAGAATTTTATGATAGGAAAAGATGGGTTGGTTATGTGACAAAGGTGAGAGATGACAAGTAGACAGCCAGAGTGTTTCATTAGGAATTTTACAATCCCAGAAGAAAGCAAACGAAGTTTCTAGCACATTGGGTAGGTTCTCTGTGGTGAAATTCTGAGGAGGAAATGGACGGCCATGGATGGATCAACATTTTCTTTGCTGGAAAAGCTTCCAAATCAATGTGATCATAGAACTATTTGTGCCTATAATACAGGCAGTGTGATTTTATTGGCAGAAGCCATAACAAATAAGCTGCTGTTTACTATCTATGTGACTTTTCTGCCTACACAGTAAGATCAGGGCAGAAACCACTTTTGGGTTTGATGTCGTAAAAATAAGTATGTATTACTGAAGGTTTGTTACACGTCCCAGAATCAACCTCACTGAACAAAAGCATGTGCCTTGCTCAGGTCCCCTGTTCCTTTTCAAGAACTACGTCTTTCTCTGACCTTTTACTCCTTCCCTTTCTGCCCATTTACAATTGCAGACTGCTCATGGCAAATAGTTAACAGTTCTTTGCTATGATTCTGCTTTCCAGAGATGGACCCTATTCGTTTTGTTTAATTCAACGCCCTTTGGTCAATAGTATAGGGCACTTAATAATGTAGGAAGCAGCTCATTCTGTGTATAGACTCTTGTCAGGCGTACCTTGAGAATTTATAGCCAGAGCAGCAGAGTGCACATGGTAGGTTCTATTATTTTCAGTGCCAAAGGTCAAATTATGATATACTGGTGGCACAAAGAACCTGAGTCACTGAATTTAGCCCAAAGATGGCTGGCCACAGCTGTTTCTGCAATGACTTTGAACTGCACTGGACTATCAGCCATGCATCTGGAGGTTGACTAAGGCTGGACATAATTTTTTTTTTCTCCTCCCTACAAGTAAGACTGCTCTGAAAGAGCTATTTGAGAGGAATGAATTAATTGAATTAATTTCATCGGCCTTGGGGCACTCTCAAAAGGCTTGAGGGTAAAACCTCATTAGGGTTATTGATTCCTGAGGCACTTAGCAGGGTCCTCAACCCCTCTTTGGGTGAGTACTGAATGTGAAGGAAATTATCCCTGAATTTCTAAAAGGATGAGTAGGGTAGCATCCTGGGTCATGGGAATTAATCATAGATCTGACAGTATGTAGAAATCCATTTGTTTATTCCACAAAAATCTACTGGACTTCTACTATGGGGGAGCCACCATCCTTAGGAATGTGAAGAATGAACAAAAAGGATAGCATGTGAAAAACCTGTTCCAACCTCCTGAGAGAGACACCATGGTATAAAAAACATAGCGACCGCACTTCTCTTTCTTCTCAAGTATATCTGTCCTCTAGAAGCTTATAATTGAATAGGGCAAGATAAAATATAAACCTGAATAACTATAATATAAGAAAGTATATTTGTTTCTGATTTTGATCTTGAGTTATTTATAATCTTTTTTATGCATCTGTACTCTGATAATATCTGCAAATTTCCTTTTAAAATACACAAATGGGGGGGAAGGGCAGCTGGGTAGCTCAGTTGATTGAGAGCCAGGCCTAGAGACTGGAGGTCCTAGGTTCAAATCTGGCCTCAGATACTTCCTATCTGTGTGACCCTGGGCAAGTCACTTAGCCCCCATTGCCTACCCTTACCACTCTTCTGCCTTGGAGCCAATACACAGATTAATGCAGACCAATTTTGAGAGTAGTTTGGGGTCAAATGTTTAAGAGAGGAGTGGGAAATAAAGTTACAGAACAGAGCAAGACTGAAGAGGGCTTTGACTTCTAGATAAAATAAGGGAAAGGCATGAGAAACCCAAATGGAAACTGAGCAGGTATCTACCATTGTTATTGTGGGGGAAATCCATTTTGTTGGCCCCTCCAGGCAAGATCATAATTCTTGCTATCTGCTGAATGGGGGATACATTAAATGAGGTCATCTTTTTATTGGCAGAACAGATTATGATATTTCCAAAAGCTACAGTATATTTCAAAGTTCTTCTGTCAGAATTCTAAATGCATACAAGATTTGATTTCTGCAGAAGTCATTACTTCTTTCCTGGCCCTTATAGAATCTTAGAGCTGGAAGGAATCTTGGAGATTGAGGCTAATTCCTTTATTTTAGAGATGATGAGATGGACAGTTAGAGGTTCCCAATGAGACTTGTCTGATGAGACAGTGATAGAGTGACTACTAGAGCCCAGGGCTCTTAATTCCCTGTCTGCTTCTTTTTCTAGAATAGCACAGCTGCTTTTCTTGGCCATGGGCTCAGTATCTAGGTTACCTTGAGCTTTCCTTACCTAAAAAATATTCTAAGATAAATTTTACTAAACCTAACTGGTATTGAAGGTCAAGTAGGAGTACAAAATTGACATTTCTTAGAAAAAGTTAATTTTTTATGGCTGCCTTTTGCTTTTATAATATATTCATTTCCAAATATATTTTTCTCCTTTCCCCCTATCTAAAAAATTATCACTTGTAACAAAGTTGAGGGGAAAGAAAGGGAAAAAGAAGTTTAGCAAAACCAACATATCTACCATGTTTGGTAGTATGGTCAATATTTAGCACCTGTAGACCCCCACTTCTTAAGTGAAGGTGAAGAGGTGTGTTTTCCCAGCTATCAACTGAGGCTTGAGCTATTAAGCTTGGTAATTATAATTACACATTGTTCAGTTTGGGAGTCTTTGGTCCTTGAAATAGAGATTCCTATTCCTTCTACAATGCTATTTCCCTGCTAGTTCCCCATTGACCCTGCCACTTCCAGATTCTTTATGCTTTTTCTAAGGTTCCCATTATCCTTCTAAGCCATAGTTATCAATCGTAGACCTTTTGAAAATTACCAACTAAAGCTCTGATTCACAGGAAGGTGATACTGTGAACCATCTGCCACATGGGATAAAATGTAAGCACAGAGGAAGCCTGTCAGAACATGTGCTCCTAGAGCCATTAATAAAGAAGTGGAATAAATGGTTTCCAGGTTACACTTTCGATCCTACATCTGTTGTTAGTCCACCTGTGCCCTTCTGCTTTTCCTCTATCTCATTTATTCTTGACCACTTCACTCGCTTTTCCTTTAAAAAATGATTTAAATTCAGTGTAACATTTATCAAGATATGATGCTAACCAAGACACTGGGTCAATTAAGATGAACTAAGACTCAGATCCTGACCTCAGTGAGGTTACCATCTATTTGGAAGGGGAGGAAATAAAACATATACAATGCTTGGTCCTATGGCTTCATAGCTCTAGCTAAAGGGATTGGGCATTGCTCCATGATGTTACAAGAATGCAATCTAGGGCAGAGTCCTCATATAAGTCATGCTTCTCTCCTCTGTAGTATTTTCCTGATCTTTTAGAGGCTTCCCCATCTCTAAGATTCTTGCTAAAGGAGGAGAGTTTTCATAAGAAGAAATGTAAATTATCAATGTTCTTATGAAGGGATGCTCCAAGAATGGAAACTGACCAAATTGTCCATAACTTTTGATCTATCATTCTCCCTACTGGGCATATACTCTAAAATAAATCAAATATAGAAACTAAGGCCCAATATACAACACAGTATTCATAGCAATAATTTTCTTGTGGTAGCAAAGAACTGAACAAGTCTGCCCAATGACTGAGAAATAGCTGAAAAAAGTCTAGTGTATAATATGATGGAATATTATTCAAATGCAGTAAGAAATTATGGATATGAAGATTTCAAAGAAATGTAGGAAGATTTGTACAAATAGATACAGAGCAAAACAAACAGACCAGGAGGAAGAGTATATATATAATGACAACAGTGTAAATGTAAAGATGAACCCAGAAGAAGCTGAGCTCAGCATACATGAAAAAGCAGCTATGTTTCCTGAAAACATACTTTTCTTCTAGCAGAGAGATGTGGGACTCTGAGGGCAGAACATGACAACATTATTATCTGTAATCATTGTAATTGATGGCTTTATTCAATTATTTTTCTTCATTATTAGAATCAGTCTGATTTTAGGGGTAAAAGGAATATTGAGAAATGTATGTGATCTAGATAAAAACATCAATGGAACTTAAAGGAATGATAATAATAGCAACAACAATAGCAAAAGATTCTGCTTAGCATTCTAGTTATCTTTGGGAATTCTTGACCTTGATCCCAGCTGGTTTTCACTGTATATATTTGGATTTTTTACTTGGGTCATGGCCTTTCCATTTCCCTTCCCCTTCTGATTCCCCTCAAATCCATTCTTTCCCTCTAGAACTGTTAATTTTCCACTAATTCCCCATTTGAAGAGTGTACCCTAATCCCCAACTCCTTCTCTTCCTTTTACAATAGAAGGCAGGGGAGAAATGTAGAATTAACCTTGTTGCAAGGCAGAATATTGTAAATGCAAAGTAGACAAATTGTTACAAGAAATCCAAGAAGGGAGAGTTCATTTTCATTTAGTGGAGAAGACAGATCAGGACAGGCTGTGTGGAAGTAGTACTAGTGAACTTGGACCTTGAGGGAAGAGAGGAAACTCAATGGGACAATGCAATGGGAAAAGCATTATGGATATGAGAAAGGACAGGATAAGAATGAAAGAAGAAGGAAAGATGATAAATATGTATATACCTACTATGTGCCAGGCACTGTGCTAAGTGCATTTTACAAATATCACTTTATTTAATTCTCACAACAACCACTTAAGATTTCATTTCATAGTTGAGGAGATGTGAGGAAAACAGAGGTTAAGTGCCTTATCAAAGGTTAGACAAGCTAGTAAAATGCCAAGAAATAGGTAGCTGATGGATGCCACCTTGAATGACAGGGAAGGCAGTTGGAAGACATGGAATGTTATCAGGTGCTGTGAGCCGGGGGCAAATGTTGGTTGGCCCCACAGTATAAATACCCCTGACAACCACTTTGAGGAGGTCTCTCTCTGGGCTCTGGAGGTCTCTGGACAGGAGTCTGTGGACTGAGAAATCTTAGAGTGGGTGGTGAAGGGAGGCAGGGAGGTCTATGAAGAAGAAGGTAGGAATAGATCTGAATATTTCCTGAAAAACTGTGAGAGCTAGTGCATCACCAAACACTGGTAGTGAGAAAGCTGAGAGAATAAGATCACCAACACAGCTGCATCAGTAGCATTCCCTCTTCTCTGGCTTGGCTGTGGCCAGGCTGGGCCAGAGGTAGTGGAGAGAGTGAATCTCCAGCTTCTACCTGATCAATAGCCTCCAGTCCTGATTGTCAACTAGTTTATAGATAAAAGATTGATAGAGTCTCCAATCCCCAATCCTTGTCCTGTTTATCCTTTCCCTTATTATAGATAAAGAGAGTTCAGCAAATACCTTCCTGAGTGGTCCTTATATTACGACCCTTGGGGAGGGAGTCAAACGCAGTCAGATACCAAATGTAATCCAAGGCAAATCAACAGCCCTATATTAATCTATCCAACCCCAGGTTGGACCTGGAAGGGTTATCCATCTATCTAACCTCTCCAGGTCCTCCCTGGGCAACTGTTAGAGAGAAAGGGAAATTATAGCAACTGTCAAGGGTGATCGGAGTTGGTGTTCCTCCCTCATCTGCAGCTGAGGAGAATACAGATAGATACAGCCACATCATTGTACATCTCCATCTCCTTAGGACCCCCTTTGTTTATAACAAAGTAGAAGGGAACAGTGTGAAATAAGTGGGGAAAGTATGTTGGTACTAGAAAAGCTGATGGCTTTGAATGCTGATCTAGAGGGAGTTTTCTCTACTGGTTTGATATAAGCTTTTATCCTTAGCTCTCTCCTGTTCAACATTTTTATTGTTAATCTAGAAGATTTAGGCATCATGCTTATTGAATTTTTCAGATAACATGAAACTAGGAGGCATAACTATTAATAATTTGGGTTAAAGAATCAAAACCCAAGTAGGAATGATAAGACATTTGGAATAAGATAAACTTTAGGAGGGATAAATGCAAAGTCCTACTCTTAGTTTAAAAAATCAATTGCATAAGTATAGGATGGAGGAGACATGGTTAGAAAACAATTCATGTGACTAGAGGACCTCTAAGTTTAGTGACTCAGCAGTGAAATGTGGCTACCAAAACCCTTGCCCATAGTCTAGGGAGAGAATAGATATAAGGTGGTGATCAATGGCAATTTGTAGGGCCTGAGGAAAAGAATAATCCTAGGGAAAGTTGTCATGGCAGTGTGAGCAAACAGGATGCCATACTGAATCAAACCAGAGTTTGTGGGGTAACCAAATCCAAAATATGAGGCAGGAGCTGGGAAAAGATTTGTAGCAGCCATGGTCCATGGCTAGGGAAAGTCAACTCAGACAAAGAGCCATGAGAAAAGGAAATTGTTAGTGTTGGCTAAATGGCTTATTTTGTGTGACAGCACTACTTCAGAGCATTCTTTTATGAAGCTCTCTATTCCTAGTTCTGTTGCTTTGGATTAGTATGGGATCTGAAAAGCAGCAATAAAAAAAATAGCTAGTGCATTTTTAGTATGAATGAACTAAATGAGGGAGTTTAAAATCTTAGTAAGTTAGTTAGACCATATCTGGAACATGATGTCTAGGTCTGAATGCAGCATTTCTCTCCCTTCTCAACTTTTTCTAATGTGTTTTGCCTAGATTACTCTTTTGCCCCATTGCATTCTACCTACTTGATGTCATATTGCTCTTAGTAAATTACATATTCCTTGACAATAGAAACCATGTGATTTTTCATCTTTGTATCTTCAGAGCCTAATACCATGCCATGAACATATTGGGTTTTTAATAAGTATTTATTTGTTGAATTAAAATTAAGAAGGTGGAGTGTGACCAGAGGAGACCAATCAGGAAGAGATGGGACTCAAAAGTATGACATATGAAATATTTAGACCAGAGAAGAGAAGAACTCATTTGCTTGCATAATTGCAGGTTTCAAAATTTTGAAGTTATTTGTTATTTGGAAGAGGGATTTGACTTACTTTTTTTGATCCTTGAGCACATAAAGACACAAATCAACCTAGGCAATCAACAGTCCTCCTGACTTTTGTTTTGATACTGGACTTCAAAGAGTTTGGAAGAGAGGTTAGGCTAATGATTTTGCAATACTCTGCCCCACTTAAATCCAATTCATGTAGTCCTTTTTGAAAATGAAGGACAAACAACAATGACCAAGTTGGTACCTGTGGGTAGACCTGTGGGTGGACTTATTTGGGGCTCAATATAAGGGAAAGATTTCTCACACCTAGAGATAACCATACACAGAATGGGCTACTTTAAGAATTAGTGAGTTCCATGCTATGGAAGGTCTGAAAGAAGAGAAAAGATGAACACTTGCTGAATATATTGTATAGAGCAGTGATGGGCAAACTACAGCCCGCGGGCCAGATGTGGCCCCCCGAGATGTTCTAAAGGGCTACCCAGCATTATTCCTAATCTGACAAATACAATGAGTAGGATACAATACAATGAAACTTCGAAAGAGTTGCCTTAGAAACAGACCGACAAATGAGCATTTCCTTTCCTTTGGCCCACTTTTTAAAAAAGTTTGCCCATCACTGGATAGAGTGAGTATCCACATTTTTTGGACAGATTGAACTTGATGATATCTGAGGTTTTATTTAGTTCTAGGATTCTCAGCCTCTATTTTATTTGGGGAAATTATTGAAGGTTTTGTGGTACAATGGGAAAAAGCATTTTATCCAGAGTCAGAAGACCTGGGTTTGAATCCCTGCATAGCTAACCAATTGGAACCTTTGTGACTGGGTAAATCACTTAACTTCTTCAGCCTATTTCCTCATTTGTAAAATGAAGGAGGTTGGGCTAGGTGACCTCTGAGATCCCTTTCAACTTTAAATTTGTAATTCTGTGAGAAGGGAAGGAATGTGATCACACCTATACTTAGGGAGATTATTTTGGCAGAGGTGTAAATGAGGAATTGGAAAGGTGAGAGACTGGAAGCAGAGACATCAATTAAGAGTATACCAAAATGATCCAGGTGAAAGGGACAAGGGCTTTAACTGCTTTGAATGCTCCGGCAATAGAAAGGAAGGAACAGAGACAAGGGAATCCATAGGATTTAGCACATGATTCTTTGTGAGAAGTTGGGAAGAGGGATGAGGTAGAGTCTTATTTTTTTAATGAGTCTACTGCAAGATCAGAGGGTTGCAACTTTAGATTAAAACTCTTTTTACAGTTGGGTAAGCTGAGGTACATAGGGTCCAAGGGTCACACATGTAATAAATAAAAGCCAGAAATTGAATCCAATTTCCGGGTATAAATGTGAGGTAAAGGGACTTTTTGACTAATTGCTATAGATTTTTTAAAATAAAAGGGAAAAGATTTTACCACTAAATACTTTCCATTCTTTCACATGTTTTTACTGACCCATAAACTCCCTGATTCATTTTCATCTCTCACCTCAGTTTTTTTGCTCATTTTTCCTCCTTTGACTTGGAGACTTCTCCATATTCAAGTCTTTTCCATGCTTTAAGACCCATGTTAAGTTCCATCTTCCCCATGCCATTTCCTTGTCTATTGTGGGCTTAATTGATTTCTCTCCTCATTGAAAGCCTAAAGAAAATATTCTATGTACTCTACAATTTAATACTTAATTATGTAAGGATTAATTACAAAGGTTGGAGTTTAGTTTTGTCAACCCAGGGGTCTCCCCATCTGTTTTTTTTTTTTGTTGTTGTTAAATTTTACTAGTGCCTTTTATTTTTACACACTACATTCATTTCCACTTAACCTTCCTTTCACATTAATTTGACTCTTAAAACAACAAAAAATAATTAAGCCACCAGCTGCCTTGTCTGATAGCACATTTCATATTCCACATCCATAATTGTCCACCCACTCTCCTAATGTCTTGCTTTTCTGTATTCCTCCCTTCCCTCTATGAAGAATGACCCCCTAGTGGAGGCCAACTATATTTGGTTAATTACTTACTTGCCAAGTGTAAATGAAGAGAAAAATCACGTCAGGAAATATTTCTCTAACGTAGGGTGCCTGGGTTTTGGAGACAACATGGTGCTGTGTCAAAGAGCCCTGTATTTGGAGTCAGAAGACTTGAATTTTAATCTTTTTAAAAAATGTTATTTATTTATTTTCTATATTGTTCATTTTTGCGAGTAATTTTTTAAAAGCAAAATGCCAAAACATAAGCCAAAATAAGCAATTGAAAAATCATATGCTTTCATTTGCATTCTGACTCCAGCACTTCTTTTTCTGGAGATAGATAGCATTCTTTGTCCTAGTTCCCTCAGAATTGTCCTAGATCTTTGTATTGCTGAGAGAAGTTAAGTCAATCGCAGTTGATCATTCCAGAATATTGCTATTATCGTGTACAATGTTTTCCTGGTTCTGCTTATTTCACTCTGCATCAGTCCATGAAGGTCTTTCCAGCTCTTTCTGAAATCATCCTGTTCATCATTCCTTGAATAGTATTCCTTCACCATCATATATTACAGTTTGTTCAGTCATTCCCCAACTGATGGATATTTCTTCAATTTCCAATTCTTTGCCACCACAAAAAGAGCAGTAACAAATATTTTTGTACAAGTAGGTCTTTTTCCCTTTTCTTTTACCTATTAGGGGGCCAGGATGGAAACAGGGCTGATAGTTTGGGGGACCATTTATAAAAGCTTCTTGAAGACAAGGATAATTTTGTTTTGTCATTATATAGATGGAGTTTTGAAGTATGCTTGGCACAAAGTAAGAGCTTAATAAGTGATTGTCAAATGATGCTTTCTCTAATGGGAGAGGGGAAGGAGGGAGGGAGTTAACTGGTATTTTAATGTAACAAACTAATTAATTAATAAAAAAAGATTGTCGAATTGAATTGAATTTATCTTAAGCTTACTGGGAAGTCATGGAAAAACAAGAAATCTTTCTATGAAGACTCTAAGTAAATCTTAAGAATCCAAAGAAAATTCCAAAGGGTTTTTCCCCTCGTGTTAATTAAATTTCTTGTCATTTTTGGCAGTTGCTTACTGATAGAAGTACTCTGAGCTTGATTGCTTTCCAGACTTTTATCCATATAAGCTATGATATCTTGAGCATATTTAATGTACACCTGTGAGGTAAATTCTTACATTATCTAGGCTGTGGAGTCCTTGAGTCTAAGTATACTACTCACCAATGAATGTTTATGAAGATATGAAATCTTACAGAAAATAAATGTACATGATAAATGCCTATTGTCTAGTTGTCTCATCCTGGAATACAGAGAAGGTAAACCATGCTTCAGCATAGGAAAGGCTCAATATTTCTGTTTGTTTTCTTTTTCTTCCTCTCTAATAGTGGTTTTCCATGAACTATGTCCCTGCAAATGACAGCTCATCGATCATAAAGAAGTTTTACTGTCCTCTGAGTTTGAACCCCGAGGCCAAGGGCAGGGAAAGAAATGGGATAGAAGGGTTCCAGCTGATGCAGTCACAGTTCTGGAACATAAACCAGTATGTATATATGCAATCAGCTCCTAGCCTGAGAAGCTGCCTAAACAAACAGTTCCCCTCTTCCATAAAGTTCTGTGCCGCTAGAACAGGGTGGTACCCAAAGGCCATCTAGTCCAACTCCAACTCTGCCCCCAGATGAGAGAACTGGACTCAAGGAGATTAAATGATTTGTCCAACAGTTAGGTGGTTCAGTGGAGAGAGAGTCAGGCCCATCTTCTGCCTTGGAACCAATATTTAATATCCATTCCAAGATAGAAAATGAGGATTTAAAAAAATTATTTGCTCAATTATGACTTGAACCCATGATCTCTAAGATCCAAGGCTCTTACTTCCATACTTCCCTGTTCCCACTACTACATGTTTTGTGTTTTCTCTGATGTAGGCTGATGTTAATTTTTAAGAATAGCCAGATTTCATTTATATAAAACTTTTGTAAAGGAGAAAGGCAGGAAGACAAGAAGAAGGGCCAAGAAAGAACCAACAGTGCAGTTTGCCCTTGGCCATTCTCCTTAGCTGTACCACCCCCAGACCCATATTCTCCTCTTAATGCCTTGCATCTATTTGGTTTGTGAGAGAGCCTCCATGTCTCAAAGAAGAGCTAGGTGGCAAAGTGGATAGATTGCTAGGCCTGGAGCCGGGAGGACTCATCTTCCTAAGTTCAAATCTGGCCTCAAAAATTTACTAGTTGTGTGACCCTGGACAAGTTACTTAACCCTGTCTGCCTCAGTTTCCTTGAGTGTAAAATGAGCTGGAAGAGGAAATGGCAAATTCCTCCAATATCTCTGTCAAGAAAGCCTGAAATGGGGGCAGCTGGGTGGCTCAGTGATTCAGAGCCAGGCCTGGAGACAGGAGTCCTGGGTTCAAATCTGGCCTCAGACACTTCCTAGCTGTGTGACCCTGAGCAAGTCACTTGACCCCCCATTGCCTAGCCCTTGCCACTCTTCTGCCTTGGAGCCAATACACAGTATTGACTAAAAGATGGAAGGTAAGGGTTTATTTAAAAAAAACAAACAAACAAACAAATAAATAAATAAAAGAAAGCCCCAAATGGGTCATGAAGAGTTAGACATGGTTGAACAACAACAACAATGTGTCCCAAAGATTTATTTTATGGGACTGGCTTTCCCTAGGACCCCAGTTTTTCATTGCCAGTTAAAAAATCATAGATAAACTTTGAATAATTGGTCTTGCATATTTTTCCTTTCTCATGATTCACCCAGACCTAAGAAAAATGAAGAATAATTTTGCCTCTTTCCAGCTCTCTTGCAACCCTGTGTATTTGTGAATAACGAAGAGGGACACAATTAGTGGCTAATAGTTCTTGTGACCCAAGTATCCTAGAGTCTGAGGCAGAAATGTAGTCCTTAATGTGTCTTTCTTTCCCCAGCTCTAGCCACCACTTCACTTTTAATAAGCTGGTACCCCATTTAATACCTGGGACTAGGTTTGGGATAGTTGCTGACTCAATACTTTGATCTCATTTATGGGGATTCTTTCACACACAGAAGAATCTCAGCCTATTTAACACATTTTATTTATCAGTGTCATGGAGTAGGGGCCAGGGGAAATCTCGGTGTGGCCGGCCTCCCTCCTCGTTCTCAACCTTTATAATTTATGTTTATGTTTATATGATTCGACCAGCTGTGTGCTCTATTGGTATCATTCAATTTTCAAGAGAATTAGTCAGGCCTCTAGTACTCAATGTTGAGTGGTCCCAGCTGTGGAGAATGTTCGGGAAGAGATGCAAAAGAATCAGAGAGATTGGGCACAAGGCATGGATGTCTTGTGGTCTTCATGTCTGGTAGAAACATTGAAATCTGATAAAACAAACACAGCATTTAGAGAGCTGAAGGGGTCTTCCGAGGTCATTTAGTTCAATCTACTCATTTTTACAGGGAAGGAAATTAAGACCCAAACAGCTGTGGTAAATGGCCCAAAGTCACATTTTTTAATAAGCAAAAAATAAATTTACTTGAATGAATGGAAATGTTGAGCAATGCTACAAAGGAGCATGTCTGTTGTGTGGTTATCCTCAGCCTAGAATGGTTGTTGTCCTTTATACTCAAAGAGGATCAAAATTGACACCACTGAGTGATATCTTTTGACTTGGGCACTAATTGGATTTAAATGAGGCAGAGTTGCCCCAGGTTGTCAGCCTCGCTCTCTCTTTCAAGGTCACAGAAGTCTGGTGGTAAATGAAAGGCAAGACAACTGGTGATGGCTCAAGATGCTGTGGATGACCTTGGCCTCCTGGAGGTCTAATCAAGCTCTAAGTGCTCCATAGCACCTGCTTCCACTATCTTCATGGCCTTGGCACAGATTGTTCATATCTGCTCCTTCTGCCTTAGTCTTAGAATGCCTAGGACAAACCTGTGCTCCCAACTCACTGATAGGGATCATCCTAGAATACAGAGAAGGCAAATCATGCTTTATGAGAGGCCCAATACTTTTGTTCATTTTTTTTCTTCCTCTGTAAATGTAGTTTTCTATGAACTGTATTCCTGCCAATGAAAGTCCACTGATCATAAGAAGTTTTACCATCCTCTGAGTTTGAACCCTGAGGCAAGGGGCAGGAAGAAAAAGGGAGATGGAAGAGGTTCCAGACAGGATTGCTGTCCATGTCCTGTGTAATTTTTAAATCTTGCATTCTTTCCTTCAAACCATAGTGCAGCTTTGGCATAGCTTGGTATAGAAAGATGGACTTGGAATTAGAAAGACTTGAAACCAAATCCTTCCTTAGACAAGTCTTTTAACCTTGATGAATTTAAGTTTCCTTAAATATGAAATGGGGATAAGCACCTTCCTCACAGGATCATAGGGCAGCTAGATGACTTGGGATAGAGTTCTAGGTTTGAGGTCAGGAAGACTTGAGTTCAAATCCAGCCTCAGACACTAACTATATGATTCTGGACAAGTCACATAAATCCATTTGCCTCAGTTTCGTCATCCGTAAGATGATCTGGAGAAGGAAATGACAAACCACTACAGTATCTTTGCACTCTTATATCAGGCCCTATTGAAATGATTCAACAACAACTCACAGGATCATCATTAAGGATCAAGTGATAAAACACGTACAAAATGCTTTAAACAAATCTTAAAATCTATATAAATGTGAGCTTGTATTGTTAAAGGAAAGAAAAGAGGAATAAATATCACAAAAATAAACATGAAAGCAATTCAAGGGGTATGTAGTGAAGGAAGGGAGCAGCTGCCAGCACCTCCAATCTGCCCATGTTGCTTCAATAAAAGTAGTGGTGGCAACATGGTGTAAGTGTTTCAGGATGTTTGTTGTTTCTTTTTAAAAATATAATATGACTAGGTCTGGATCTCAAAGAGATTTAAAAAGAGGGAAAAGATCTTTTTATGCAAACATATTTATTGCAGAACTTTTTTGTGTAGCAAAGAATTGGAAATTGAAAGATTCTCCATCAATTGGGGGATAGCTGTTCAAATCATGGTATATAAGTATAATGGAATATTATTGTGCCATAAGAAATAATGAGCAGGAGAATTTCAGGAAAACCTGGAAAGATTTACATGAACTGAGGCAAAATGAAATGAGCAGAATCAGAACATTGTACAGTCACTTCTTTCCCTTCCTTCCTCCCTCCCTCCTTCCCTTCCTTCCTTCCTTCCTTCCTTCCTTCCTTCCTTCCTTCCTTCTTCTTTCTCTTCTACTCCCTCTCCTCCTCCTCTTCCTTCTTCTTCCTCTTCTTCTTTTCCACAAAATGATTAATATGGAAAAATGTTTTACATGATTACACATGTAAAATTAAGGAGGGAGGGAGAGAATTTGGAACTTTAAAAAACCCTGTGTTAAACATTGTTTTCATTTGTAATTGGGGAAAAAATAAAATACTAAAATATATATATAATGTGGAGTACTGAAAAGAATACTGTACTTTGAGTCAAAGGCAAGGCAGAAGAGTGGGAAAAAAAACAACCCAAGATCTAGGACCTGGTTCAAGTCCCAGATCTTCTAGGCACTACTTATTTAATTGTGATGGAATAAGTCACCATCTCTGTGGGTATCAATTCCCTCATTTGTAAAACAAAGCGATTAATTTAAATGTCCTCTTTGCACATGCATGTTATACTATAAGAGCTTAGTAAATATTTGTTGACTGAAGTCCCTTCAATCTCTAAATCTATTGTGTTCTGATTTGGATTGAGATGCTGGTTTTGCCATTCATTAGCCATATGGTAGAAAGTCCACTTGGTGTTGCAAAGCTCTGGTTTCCTTCTCTGTAAGATCTGAGCAATAATATTCACATTGCCCACTTCAGAGGCTCGTGTTTTGTAAGCAACTTATTATTGATTGTCATTGGAGCACCAGCTAGGGATGCTCTCCATCCTCCTACCTGCTGCTTGATTGCACTGTAGCATGGCTCTCTGAAGCTTGGAGCCCTATAATCGCCCCTGTTTGGTATAGTCTAGGGACAGCTCCGCAGCTCAGTAATTACTAGGTGAATTGAAATGAATGCTTACTTGTGGACTTGGCAGGCCCTATGTGGCCAGGCCATTTGCCATTTTGGCTCCCAGGATGAAGAAGGAGTGTGCCACAAAGTAAGGTACTTGATTTGTTGTTGTTATTGTTGTTTGTAGTAATGGCCAATGCCACCTCCACAATGCCATCATTATCAAAGAACATTTCGCACACAATTAAGTAGCAGTGGGCCTTAGAAGAACTATTCAGGGAAATTATTAGCCACAAACTCATTGCTCTTGTGCTTGAAAAGACAATGCTCTAGGACAACTAGCTTAGAAAATTTATTTATGCCTCAGTGCTTTTCTATATCAGTACTCGACCCTCTCATTCCTTAGTTTATTCCCCTGAACTGGGTTACACTAGAATGAATGAATGATTGAGTGAAAAAAAAAGAAATGCTTAATGTAGTCAGCTACCAGGGAGGCTAAGGCTGGCAGATCTCGAAAAGATTAGTTCTAAGCTGCAATAGGCTATGCCAGTTGGATATCTGCACTACCTTCAGCATTAATATGGTGAGATCCTGGCTACAGGGGGCCACCAGGTTGCCTAAGGAAGGGCAAACTGTACCAGTTCAGAAAACGCAGCAAGTCAAAGCAGCCATGCTGATTACAGTAGGACCTGGTGATGCAAATCGTATATATTTCCAGATTAGTCAAGAGAGACCCTATGCCAAGTGCTGAACTAAATACAAAAGTGGTACAGTCTCTACAGTCAAGGAACTTACATTCTAATAGAGTGAGACAACACATATAAAGGAATGGTGGCCAGGGAAGGGTGTTTTGTATTGGAAACCAAAACATAAACACTTTGCATGGAGCATAGTTACTATATAATGAATGATTGTTTATTAACTGACTGGAAAGACATGCATCTATAGTGAAAGAACTGATAGGGTATGCCAGTCAGGGGAGTCAAAAAATATGTTCCTTCTAGATGCAATGGTAGTATTGATTTGATCACTATTCCCAAAGCCATTGCTTTTTTTTTTCAGATGAAAATCTGAAAGTAGGAGGATATACTAGCTTTGGGACAGGATGAATGTCTAAAAACTTATCAGAATGACGCATGATTAGGTTTGGGCTTGCTAGACAAAATGGTCTTTCACTTATCTGGGTAGCAAAGCTCCAGGTCAAGAATTCCAAATCTAAGTAGTTTCTTCCTCCAAGGCATGGTCTCTGGAGGTCTAGTTTTTTTAAAATTTTATTTAATTGATTAAGAGAATTTTCCCATGGTTATATGATTCATGTCCTTCCCCTCCCCTCCTCCCACCCCTCTCCTTTAGCCAGTGCACAATTCCACTGGGTTTTATATGTGTCATTGATCAAGACCTATTTCCATATTATTCATATTTGCTGGTGATTATTTAATGTCTACATCTTCTGGAGGTCTAGTTTTGAGCTGGTTGGGAAGATGGCAAAAGATGCCTAGCTAGGGTAAAGCATGGTTCACTGTAGGGTTGGCTAATCAGGTATGAGTACAAGAAACAAAGAGCCCCTATCAATCACCATCGAAATGCAGATCATAGATCTAGAGCTCAAGAGAACCCTATGAGTCTTCTAGTCCAACTTTCTGGTTTTTATAGATGAAGAAGTTGAGATCCATAGAGGTTAACGATTTACCCAAGGCCTCGAGGTAATAATTAGCAGACTGAGGGTCCACACTCAAGTTCTCTGATTCTAAATTAAATATTCCATTGACTATACAAAGGTGAACAGTACTGATAACAACAGGGGGGGAATCCCTTCTTCATGAGGCATCCAACCCAAACTCCTTTAGCAAAAAGGAAAATAGTCATATTCTTTCCTCTAGCTACTGATACATATATGTCCTTTTATATAGCTATAGAGATATATTATCTGTATATGGATATGGGTGTATATATATGTGTATATATATATATGTACATATATACATATATAT
>NC_058131.1:577196088-577469146 GCF_016433145.1 Gracilinanus agilis
AAAACAACATGAAAATAATTACATGCCAGCATATATGTATGGGTATGCTTATACATACATATATACATATATATATATATATATATATATATATATATATATATATTTGGCACAGAAAGATGTAGTACAATGTCTAACTTGAAAATGAAAACAATCATTTTAGGGAGTAAACAAGCCAAGAGCACATATACGTACCCAAACATATGAAATAAATTGGACATAATCAATAAAGCGAAGACTCTTGCATTAAAGAAGATCAAGAAAGGCTTCTTGTAGAAGACAGGATTTTTTTATGAGAACTAAAGAAAGCCATAATATTCTGGAGGCAACATGGAAGACAACCAGTGGAAATGAAGAGAGCTGGGAGATGCCCCGTGCAATGAATAGTAAGGAGGCTAGTATCACTAGACTAAGGAACATGTGGGGATGTGTAAGATGTAAAAAGACTATAAAGGCAGGAAGGAGCCTGGCTAAGAAGGGATTTGAATGCCAGAGGACTTTATATTTAATCCTGTAGGTATAGAGTAGATGAAATATATAAAGGCANAGTGGCAATTTAACATCATCTAACTCAGGGGTCAGAAAAGTATGGCTCTTTCTGCAGGAGCCATAAAGTCAATTTTTTTTCAAGTGCTGTTACAGGAGTGCACACTGTGAGCACTGTACTGCTCTCATGAAATTACATTTTAAAAAATGTGGCGTTTATGGCTCTCACGGCCAAAAAGGTTGCCAACCCCTGATCTAACTTGTGGATTCTATTCAGTATCAAATAAACCAATTAACATCCATCAGCTTTTGCAAAGGGTTATTTACTGAAATGAAAAACACAACAACCTCTGAAACTAGGAGCCCATTGTCCTCTACTACTTGTGGAAAGTGCAGTCAGTCTTAAAGTAGTTATTACAAACATTCCTCCCACTAAGTTCATTTCTGTGTATAATACAACTAAAGGATGAGTCACTTCCTTGCCTGTAGGAAATGGTTTCATTTTCTGGTTTGATTTTCTGCTGGACTGAGTCATGGAGGCTGTTACTAAGAGCTGACTCCTCATCAGGCTTGACTGTTGCTGCTACTGGCAGACTCTTCTAAGATCTCTAGTTGATGGAACACTGACCACCTCTTAGTCAGCTTTCAGAATTCACAAGGTGTTAATATGGTCTGTTTCATCTCTTATCCTCATTCACCTATGATCAGGAAAAAATAATATAAAAAGATGAAGAAGCAGAAGCACCGTGTCTTCATGACCACCTGGAAGCAGGGTGAGACAGTAGGCTTGAGGATCCTCCTCCACCTGGAGGCTAACAGGTTAGAGAGAGAGATTTCTTCCTCCTGTTTAAATCTTCTATGCATCTAAAGTCGTTAAAAGAATGGAGGGAAGACCCAAGAGATATGTATATATGATGTGTATATATGAGATCAGATCTTTGTTTCTTTCTTCAATATCTCCTCTCTTACTTTTACTGTTCCCTATAGATCTTCCTTCTAGATATTGCAGGATGGTTGGTATGTGGATCTTAGGGATAGTATGGATGAAGGAGGGATCAGAGCCCAAGGCCTAAACCAGCTATAGTTGTTGAAGGAGGAACACCCACTCCCTCTGTTGTGTGCAGATGCAAAGCATGGAATCCCTGCAAAGGTACAGGGATAGCCTCACCCAGAATTCCAGGGGACCCCCCCTGGAGAACTTTGGGTGAGGGGGTAGTTGAGAAGGGTTGGGGACAGTTAATTTGTGGGAGTGGATGTGAGCAGACACTCTGCTTGCTACTCCTGACTTGAGGGTTCTCCTGAGGTGGCCATTGTAGCATAAGCCAGTGGTTTCTATTCATAGGGTTAGCCTGTTTGTTATTATTATTCTTCATTAATATAATTATATAATTACTTAGTGATTAGAGAGTAAGATACTTATCAATAGCAAGAGAGCCAGTTTCAGTTAAGTGCTTCATCCCCTCTTGAGAGGAGGGGGAAAGGCAGCATCTACTTAGCAGTTCAGGGTTTCCTCTCATTATCCTAAAACCCTCATTTACCCTTTTTAGTTTTCCTTGTTATTACTTAACATAACCTTTATCTTCAAATCTGTGCCTGATAATTATTTGGGAAAGATACTCACAACTCAGTCTGAACATCTAGTTTGAATCCTGTTGGCTGCCAGTTTAAGAAGATCTTCTCTGTCCTCAACAGTTGGATAGCTAGCTGCTATATGTCTCCTCTAACTGACTGAGAGGAATATAAATTAAAGAAAAGGAACATTATTGGGGTTTCAGCCATAACAGAAACTTAACAGAAGAATCTTATTCCTGTCTTCATTATCAACTGAAGCAGAAGCAGTTAGAGGGGGAGGGGTTTGAGAGCCAGGAGTGTTTAGCCCCTTCCTTTCCTCAACTGAAGCCTGTCAATCTCTGGCTATGACCTAAAGCTTTATTTGGCCCTGACACATTTATCTGCTTCTCCAAACTATCTGTTATTATCATCATAACACCTCACACTAGCTGTTGCTGTATTTATCCCT
Source organism: Gracilinanus agilis (assembly GCF_016433145.1). NCBI lineage: Eukaryota > Metazoa > Chordata > Mammalia > Didelphimorphia > Didelphidae > Gracilinanus > Gracilinanus agilis. The sequence goes on from NC_058131.1 coordinate 577,198,595, forward strand.
CTTCTCCCTGACAGTTTTGGTTGGTTAAACCTGTTAGTGACTTCCTTCTAACAGTTGCCCAGGCTGGAACCCTTGAGAAGTTAGGTAGATGGTTAACCTCTGTAGGACCAACCTGAGGTTGGATTGATTGATAATAGGCTATTGACTAGCTTTGGAAACTATTGAAATCTGACTGCGTAATTAATCCTCCCTTCCTAAGGGCTGTGATAGAATAACCACTCGGGAAGGTACCCTCTATTAAATCACTGTATTATCTATTGATGGGGAAAGGATAACAAGCTATTGGGTTTGGGGATTGGAAACCTTATTGCTATATTTGCTACTAAGCTAATTGATGATCAGGACTAGAGACTGCTAGGCTGGTAGAGGCTGGAGGTCTTCACCCTCTCACTAACTCTGACCTGACCTGGCCACAGCCAAGCCAGAGAACAGGGAAGGCTATTGATGTAGATATGAATTGATGATTTGTATCTTCTCTCAGCTCTACTCCCAATGATATTGATGGCTCACTAGCTCTCTCAGTCAAGCACAGGATATAGGTTTAGGTTCAGACCTATCCTTTCTTCCACCCTTTAACCACCCTTTCACCTCCCTCTGCCCAGTTTGATCCAGAGATGTTTGCTCAAGTCTTAGCTTTGAGTTCTGAGACCTCTCAACTGTAGTCCTTAGGGGATATTTATAGGGTGGGGCCAACCGATGTTTGCCCCTGGCTCAAGGCATCTGGGAACATTCCCAATCTCTCAACTGCCATCCCTGTCAGTCAAGGTGGCATCCAACTTATCCCAGATTAGTGATTTTAACAAAGTTCAAATCTAATTAAAAGACTTCTTTACTGGTTCTAAGCCAGCAGGAAATAATCGGGATACCTGTGCATGTTCTTAATTAGGAAAAAAAATTTATTCCACCACAAATTTCCAGGATCAAGCTCACCAAACCCCCATGAGGATTAGAAGAAGGCAGAGAATATTACCCATGCTCTGAGGACTAGATCCTCAGATAGTCCTTGTTATTCCCTCTTTCTTTCTCTGATACTATATATATATATACATATATATATATACATGTGTGTATATATATCATGAGAGTGTATATATATGTGTGTATACATATATATACAGTATGAGTGTATATATTCATATATGTGTGATGGGCAAACTTTTTAAAGAGGGACCAAAGGAAAGGAAATGCTCATCTGTCAGACTGTTTCTAAGGCAACTTTTTCTAAGTTTCATTGTATTATATTCTACTCACTGTATTAGTCAGATTAGGAATAATGTCATGGGGCTGGATAGAATATTTCAGGGGGCCACATCTTGTCCGGGGGCTATAGTTTGCCCATCACTGATATATAGTATAAGAGAATATGTGTAGTATAAGAGAGATTATAAGACTAGTCCCTCATTATATATCTTGAATGAATATCTATATAGTTATATATGCATGTATACATGTGTGTGTATTTCCTTCACATCATAACTTTCCCCATAATGGTTTTGATATATCACAAATTGGCAGAAAAAATTAAATGAGAATTTAACCCATGAGATGTGGAAGGAATATATATCCAATATACCATATATGTGTATATATAGTATATTTATATATATCAGCTTTTACAAAGGGTTATTTACTGAAATGAAAAACACAACAGCCTCTGAAACTAGGAGCCCACTGTCCTCTACTACTTGTGGAAAATGGAGTCAGTCTTAAAGTGGTTGTTACAAACATTCCTCCCACTAAGTTCATTTCTGTGTATAATACAGCTAAAGGATGAGTCACTTCCTTGCCTGTAGGAAATGGTTTGTAGGAAATATAAATATATATATATATATATCTGTATACACACATACACACATAATTAATATGGCATAATGGATAGACTGCCTAATCCTTGAAGCCAGATATAATGATGATGATGTTTATATAATACTTTAAAGTTTGAAAAAGACTTTATATATGCTATTTCATTCCATCCTCACAATTACCCTGAGAGATCAGTTCTATGATTATTCCATTTTAAAAATAAATAAGGAAACTTAGATATATAGAAGGCTAAAGGACTTGCCCAGGGTCACAGAGCTAGTATGTATCTGGATTAGAACTTAGGATTTGAACTCAGTTCTTCCTACCTTCAAGTCTAGTACTCTGAATACTGCAAGAACTACTTACCAGAAGCTCTAGGTTTAAATCTCACCTTTGACACACACTGACTCTGGGACCAATCAAGTTATTTCATCTTTCAGTGTTCTAGACCACTGTTGTCAAACTCAAATAGAAATGAAGCCACTCAACTATACTTAAGGATCCTTGAGGTATAAAAATTAAGTTTTAAAATACGTCTAAATTTTCAAAAGTTAAAAATGTCATATTGTTTTTTTACTTACTTTGTTAAATATTTTCCAATTACATTTTAATCTGGTTCTATTGGGGCAGCTGCATGTTTGACATCCCTGGTTTATAGACAACTCTCTAGGACTATAAGTAAGTAGCAAGAAGGTGCTGGCTCGAATTATTAGAGGGAATTTCTATACTCTGGAGCTCCCAATTCCAATGAAATTGTTCCCGTCTCTATCCTTATTCCTCTATAGCTACACACAGTATATGAAGGGATGCAAATCTCCAATTTAATAGTATCCATCTTGGTTTAGGGAACAGCATAAGGGTGGGACAAAGGTAAGTACATCATTACAGCCTTAGAAGCTGAATACACCAACTGGAGAAATATCTGGGAGCTCTCAGCTCTTCTTGATTGATCCAGGGAGACTCAGTGAAGGAGGTAATATTTCAGGAATTGCTTTAATGATGAGAGTGAGATTACTTACTCAGGGCTAGACATGTAAGGGCAAAAACAATAAATCCATCCAAGGATATTCATTGAGCAGCTTCTATGTGAAAGTTATTATGCAATCTTCGGTAAGGACATAATAATGTAGGGGAGCTTCTAAATGAGCTGGGAAGATAAAACATATTTCACTGATTTGTGATTTCATTGCTGCTAGTTCTCTTTCCACTAAGGTAGATGATCACTGTCATCATAATAGCAACTGACATGTTTATGGTGCTCTAAGGGTTGCAAAGCACTTGAAAGTAATTATCTCATTTGAGCCTCATAAGGAACTTGCAAAGAAAGTGGGTATTAGGGGTGGAATAATTCCCATATTATACCATAAGCCCCATTTATGCTTTAGGATATGATCTTGAAATATTGCTGAAAAATTCAGTACTTGGTAGCAGCCCTGGCACTGACTCTCTCTGGACTCACTTGGGTTGGTCTTCATCTGGCAGAAATCTATATATTCTTCTGGGTTGGAAGCCTTTTTTTCTTGATAGGGTCTGCCAAAGCTCATTCTCTGCTGGCGCAGCCTTCAAGACCCCAGAGTCACAATGAGACACTAAGGAAGGCTATGAAAGGTTGAGCTAAGATAAAAGCATATTCATGTTGCTCTTCAGTCATGTCCAATGCTTTGTGACCCCATTTGGGATTTTTTTGGGGGCAAAGATACTAGAGCAACTTGTCATTTCCTTCTCCAGCTCATTTTAGATATAAGGAAACCAAGGCAAACAGGGTTAAGTGAATTGCCTAGGGTCACACTGATGGTAAGTGTTTGAGGTTAGATTTAAATGCAGAAAGATGAATTTTCCTTTCTGACTCCAGGCCCACTACTTTATCCACTGCACTACCGGGCTGCCCAACGACAGTAACAACATGCACCCCCCCCATAAAGCTGCACAATAGCAGGCATTTTCTAGTATATTTGCCAAGAAAACACAAGAAATAGGAGATCAGAGAAGGAGAAGATCAATTTGGATTGATATGGTCAAGAAGTTTTCTAGGTACACAGATATAACTGTACTAGGCTTATATCACAGAAATCAAATAAAGAAGAAAAGGCTCTCTATACACAAAAACATTTTTAGCTGCTCTTTTCATGGTAGTAAAAATTGGAAACCAAGAGTGTCTTTCAGTTGGGAAATGGCTAAATAAATTGTGGGATATGATCATAAGAAATGAACCATTTCAAAGAAACCTGGAGAGATTTCTATGACCTGATGCAGAGCAAAGTGAGCAGAACCACCACAATTTATACAATGATAACAACATAATAGAGAAAAGCCACTTTGAAAGACTTTAGAACTCTGATCAGTGCAGTGATAACTACAAGTCCAAAATAAGGAAGATAAAACATTGTCATTCACAGCCTAATAGAGAAGCGATGACCTTAGAAAAAACAGAAATGAAACATACATTTTTTAAAATTATTTAATTAATTTAGAATATTTTCTCATGCTTCCATGCTTCATATTATTTCCCTCCTCTTCTCCCTCCCCCTCCCCATAGCCAATGAACAATTCCACTGGGTTTTACATGTGTCATTGATCAAGATCTATTTCCATATTATTAATATTTGCACTAGGGTGATCGCTTAGAGTCTATATAACCAATCATATCCCCATTGAACCCTGTGATCAAGGACATATTTTTCTTCTATGTTTCTACTCCCACAGTTCTTTCTCCAGATATGGAGAACATTCTTTCTCTTAAGTCCCTCAGAATGAGACATACATTTTTAGATAAGGCTAATGGTAGGAATTTGTTTTGTTGAAATATAAAGAAATGTGTACATATGTATACACACATACATATGGATGCTCGTTTAATGAGAGGGTTGTGTTAGTAAAACTATATTTGTTATTTGAACTTTTTTTTTAAAGAAAAGCAATTAAAAAGAGAGAAAAGGGCTTTTATGGATGGTGACATCAGATTACAGGCAAGGCATAGGAATGGGCACACACAACTTTGAACAGGCAGATCTTTGATAAGTTAGAGATGATAAGTTGGACTGTAGTAAAAGAGAAGAGAAGAGAAGTCTGAAGAAATCTGGCAACAAATGGAAAGGCACTTTACTATTTTACCTAGTTCAAATAATATGGCTGGTTATTAAATGATCAGTTTCAATAGGACAAATGTAAGACAAGAGAAAAGATAATCTACATGATGTTGATCTAACCAATGTCATTTTTCAGTATATCATAAATATAACAAACTTCTGGCTAAGGTCAGAGAAAAATGATTATAACAAAATTGGGCAGATCTTTTGAGATGTAAATCCCTCTGCCCTCTGATTGGTGGAGAACCTTAATAAACTGGACCAACGAGTCATAAACAGTAGGAGCAAGTGTTAGACAGAAGCACAACAGCCCATCTCAAGTGCTGAGATGAGTGGGTAGGGATATAGAGAGCTAGCTTTAATAGCAATGGAGCCCTCAGGCTTGTCTTAGACAGGGAAGAGCAGGTTTATATGTGGCTGCCCTTGATCCTTCTACCAAGTAAGAAACCTTTGGGTCTCTGATGCAGAGGGAGCCAAAAAGACCATAATAAAGATCATATAGGCTTGGATCACTGTAAAGACTATTTTTCACATTTTGGTTGTCTTGGACTCCTTTAAATCATTGTTCCTATGGAAATAAGAACTTGCTATATTTCAGGGCAGCATTTAATTTCATTTATTGGGCTTCATTTATGGTGCTTCTTTTGACTATATTAGCCTCCTGCTTCTTTTTTCCTTTTAATCATCCAGAGACAAATTCATTCAATTAACATATATTTATTTAGCACCCACCATATGCCAGGTGTGGTATTCAGGTTATAAAGAAAAGAAAAATGTTCTTGCCCTCATTCTAATCTGTTTGTGAAGCAACAAGTACAGAGATAAAGAAATAGAAAATATATACAGAGGAAAAAAAATTCCTTCTCACTTATCCAGTTCCTCCTAAGGGAGTTTCCAATTTAGTTATCTGGATATTTTGAGAGGTGTCAAAATAAGTAGAAGTGTAATGGGTATACAGATGTCCCTGGTAAAATTTTAGCAAATGTTTAGTGTGACTTTAGACAGTGACTTTTAGGACTACTGTCTCAGCCATTCTTTTGGTAGTAATTGATTTTTTTTCTTTCAAGTTCAGTCAGATTTTCTCAGAAAATGCTAAGGTCTCTCATTAGCTCACTAAGGGAAATAAGGAGCAAAAGAAGCTGACCTCTGCCTGCTTGGGGGCAAGAGGAGTGCTTTCTTCCTTTCTAAACATCCTGCCCAAACCATTCTCTATTTTATAAATAAGGTATTCTTGCTTCCTCCCTGAATCCATCCCTCTCACATTCCCTGGAAAGAAAATAAAACAAATTCTTCTCAATTAGAAAAAGGGCAAGAAATGGAATCAATGAAACAATTTAAAAGAGAGCAGATGGAAGTTCGGAAGACACAAGGGGGCAGCTAAATAGCAGTGAATAGAGTGCCAGGCCTGCAGGTGGGAAGACCTGGATTCAAATTTGGACTCAGACATTTCCTAGCTGTGTGTGATCCTAGGCAAGTCACTTAACATCCTCCTCTAACCCTTACCCCTCAACCTGCTTGCCTGACCCCTGTCATTCTGTCCTAGATTTGTTACTGGGACAGAAGGTAAGGATTTACATTTTTTAAAAGGGGACACAGACAGTGTTGATATTTCAGTGTTAAATTTAATATATACCTTAAAGCAAAAACGTTATATGCCATATTCATGATCTCACATGTAACCAATTGAAATAGTTTGTGCTGGTGATGTCTGTCAAGTTCATAATTAAAAAAGAGGAAAAAAAAGAAAAAGGGAGAGTATTGTCCTTTGTCTTCACTAACTTCAAAGTCCTTGGTTGTATCTAGATAAGATCAATTCTTTTGGTCGAATTTACTAATCCAGAGGATACAGTGTTAGGGATGACAGTGGTCCCTCCCCTTCAAGGCTGAATGAAGTATGTAAGGGGTAAGAAGGGGTTTTGGTTGGGTGAATATTAAAAGATTTGGTCACCAGGGAATTGAATAAATATCAATCCCCAATGAGACAACCTCGTCAAAATGACTTTTATGGTAGTTTATTTACAAATGAAAAGAGAGAGAGGAAGTAAGAAAATTAGAGAGAGGATAAAGTAAGATAATTAATCTGACACATTAAATAATTCACTCTGGTCCCTGATTTAGCCCAAGCAGATCTAACTAGTCTTCAGGCTGAGGCCCAAGGCCCAAAGACTGGGGATGAATGAAGCAAAAGTTTCAGTCTCGGAATCTCTTTTTAAAGAGCAGTTCCTTTAGAGAAATCCAAGAAGATTTAGTCTTTACACTCACCACGTGTAATTCCAAAGGAAAGATTTAAGAACAGTCTCACCAAGGTCTCAGGGTTGCAGGTCCAGAGCTCCTTCAAGTCCAAGTCATGAACAAGAAGTCCTTCAGGTCCAAGACATGAACAAGAAGAAGAGTTGAACTCACTGAACTCTCTTTTAAATGGGCTTCTTTTGTGTCACTTCCTGTGCCTTCCTCCTAGTTTACATGTCCAATTACAACAGACGCTTTTCTTAGGACTGCCCAGGAGGTAGTCAGTAAATTCTGAATTGTCACTCACTCTAGCACAAGTGGGTCACAGACCTCCCAACTTGTGAGTTAAGTGGAGTTTTTTATACTTTTGGTGATTAGATTTGAGAATGGGCAAGGTAGATTTAATCTCATTATCACAAGTAAATATCAGTGAGTTCATTAGAACCATTTGCCATTATCCTTTTGGAGTGAAATGAAAGTTTGGGAATGTTATAAAAGAAGGAGGGTAAGGGGAAACAGCTAGGTTGCTCAGTGGATAGAGTCAGGCCTGGAAATGGGAGATCCCTGGTTCATATACTTCCTAGCTGTGTGACTCTGGGCAAGTCACTTGACCCTTATTGCCTAGTTCTTACTGCTTTTCTGCCTTGGAACCAATATATGGACTTAAAAAAAGAAAGTTTGCTTGCCAGCTCTAAGAGGGAGAAGGGAAGGGAAGGCAAAGTCAATGAAAGGAGTGGAAGGGAAAGTAGGAGACAAGTTCAATCATATAACTTCAGAAAACTTTTGTGGAAATTTGTTACTATATATAATTGGTGAAAAATAAAAATAAAAAAAGAAAGAAAGAAGGGTATTTGCCTATGCCTGGGTTCTTATATTGAGTGCTAAGGGTAGAGGCAGTGGATTATAAAAGAATGGAGAATATAAGTTCTAAGACAGAAGGTAAGGTTTAAAAAAAATACAAGGAAGTTTGGGAGTATTGTTGGAAGAGCACCGTGTTTGGGGTCAGAGCATCTTGGTTCATATCTCTATCTTGGTTCTTCTATTTACTATCTATAGGACCTTGAACAAATCACTTTGTGTCTTCCTTTGTAAAAGGAGAGGGTTAAATTACATCATACATTTAGAACTGGAAGGGAATCAGTCATTACCCAATGAGAGTTTCCTTTTCTTTCCTACTCCATACCTCAAAAGTCTTTCTTCATTATCCCTCCCTTTTTTCCCCCTCCATGCTCTAGACTCTGAGAATGAGGTGGCCTTTCCCCTTGTCAAGGCCAGTCCCTTTATTTGTGCTTTTGATCCTATTCTCTTGGGTCTCTGAGAACTTGTTCCCTTGATCATTCCCTCTTTCTCTTATCTTTAATCTCTCCTCACCCAGTGACACCAACAAACATGCCCAGCTTCCTCCAGCTTTGAAAAAACAAAACAACACAAAGTCTTCCTTTGACCCTGAAATCTCTCCATGCTATCATCCTGTATCCCGTCTCCCTTTTTCAGCTTAATTCCTATAAAAAGTCTCTGCAGGGTCTTTCACAATTTATATGTTGAGCTGAATTCCACACCTCACTTTTTAACTCTAGGGTAATCTGGCTTTCTATTCTGCCTTTTAACTGAAACTGCTCTCTCCAAGTTTACCAACAATCTCTCAAAAGCTGAATCCGTGGGTTTTTCTTAGTTCTCCTTCCCCTAGATTTCTTCCTTCAGCTTTTGGTACTGTTGACCATCTCCTTCTGGATACTTTAATTTCCTTAGGTTTCTATAGCATTGCTCTCTCTTGGTTCAATTACCTCATCTCAATTTACTTGGATGGATCATAAACCTTTTTCTGCCCACTAAATGTCAGCATTCCCCGAGGCTTTATTGGGCTCCCTTGTCTTTCTCTAGGTAACCTCATTTATGTGTTCAATTGTCATTTCTATTGAGATGACCTCTCCCTCCAAGTCAATGGGTCCAACAGGCAGCTGACTATGTTGTATTTGGTTTAGAGATTAGAATTGATTACCTTTACCTGGGTGTCCCACAGGCATCTCAAACTCAATTAAAGGTCCTTATATTTCTCCCTCAAATTGATGCTTCCTTAAAAATCTCTATTTCTTTTTTTTAACCCTTACATTCCATCTTAGAATCAATACTGTATATTATTTCCAAGGCAGAAGAGAAAATAAGGGCTAGGCAATGGAGGTCAAGTGATTTACCCAGGGTCACATAACTCTATTTCTTTTTAAGTCACCAATATTAGGTATATATTTTAATCAGCAAGGATTATAATCTTGGCATCATCCTTGATTTTTTCCTTTTCCTCAACAGCCTCATACTAATCAATGGCTAATTTTGTCTACTTTACTTGTCCAACATTTCTCTCATCATTTTATTTCCCTTCACATACTTTCTGTTCTAGGCAACATGGCCTGATTGTTATTTGCTAAGGACATTCCACTTTTACCCTTTGGGCCCTTATGCCTAGAAGTTGCTTCATCCCCTTATTTATGCCTCTTGGAATCCCTAACTTCCTTCAAAGCTCAGTTCTGGAGCCATTATACAAAGACCTTTTCTGATTCCTTCAATTGTTAATTTTCTCTGCCTCCTAAAACCACTTTGTATTTACTTATCAGTTTGTATATTGTATTACTCCAGGTAGATGGGTATGCAGAACAATTATTTTCAAATTATTTATTTTTTAATTTTTCAATTACATGTAGAAACACATTTTGACAATTGTTATCTGACATTTCACAATTCAGATTTTCTCCCTCCCTTTCTCCCCAGGTAGTAAATAATCTGATATAGGTTAGTCCTTTCAGGCAATACATATTTCCACATTCCTCATGCCATGACAGAAGACTACATATAATAAAAAAAAAACTCAAGAAGGAAATAAATTGAAAAATGGCATATTTAATCTGTAATCAGATTCCAACAGTTCCTTCTTTGTCTGAGAATAGCATTTTTCATGATTCCCTTAGGGATTATCTTGGAATCTTTCATTGCTGATAATAGTTTAGTCCTTCACAGTTGATCATCATAAAATATTTCTATTGCTGTATACATTATGCTCTTAGTTCTTCTCACTTCATTTTGCATCAGTTCATATAAATCTTTCTAGGTTTTTCTGAACTCCTCCTGTTCATCATTTTTTATGGTGCAATAATATTCTACTACAACTATATACCACAATTTGTTAAATCATTCCACAATTAATGGACACCTCAGTTTCCAATTCTTTTTCACTATAAAAAAAACTTGCTATATATATTTTTGTACAAGTAGGTCCTTTTCCCTCAGGCAGAGCAATTATTAAGCATTTATTATGTTCTAGGGCAGTGATGGGCAACCTGTTGTGTCAAAATTCGCCAAAAAACCAAGCATAACTTAGGTGGTGTGTCACTTTGAGAAAAACCATAATTTCATGATATTTATAGTTTAAATAACAAAAATGTATAATTGTAACATATAACTGTATTGAATAAACCAAAATAGGTAAATGAATATAGGTAGAATTGTCATCTATAGTGCACAGAGTGTCTACACTACACTACAGCAAATGTTCCATCCTCACCATGTGGCCCCATACTTCTCTGTATGCAGCCGTGTGTCATCAAAAATGGCTATGCGTGTCAGTGCTGACATGCATGTCAGGTTTGCCATCACCGTTCTAGGTTGTTAAGATGTTAAGATGTTTAAGATGTTAAAATCCTGATATTTTTATGGTATTAAAAAAAAAACCAAACAACTTGTGTTCTGTAATCATGACCTAAGAGAAAAAGATGCCATCACCATCACTGTAATAAGGTCTGAGGATACACAGACAAGGACACAAAACAATCTTTACTCTCAAGACCTAACATTTTAATGTAGGAAGACTATCCATGAAGGGAAGCTGGAAAAGGGAGTCAAGAGGTAGCACTGTTTGGAGATGGCCAGGAGACTTTATGGAAGCCTGCTTCCAGACAAGATAGGAAGAGAACTTACCTGTCTGACCTGAGCAACCCAAAGGTAGAGTTCAAGGTGCACATAGGGGGTGAGAAGGAAGGAATATAGTCAGCATGATGGAGAGATGGTGTAAAATCAACTCCTTGAGGACAGGGAATATTTCATTTTTGTCTCTATCATCTGTACCTAGTGTGGCTACTTGCCCATAGTGGATGCTTAATAAATGTTTATTGGTTGAATTGGAAGTCATCTAGTCCAATCCCCTCTTTACAGAGAAGATCAAGGATTGGAGAAGTTAAGTGATCACCCAAAGTCACAAAGATGGATATCTAAAATCCTTTTAAGATGTTAAAATCCTGATATTTTTATGGTATTAAAAAAAAAAAACAAACAACTGGTATTCTGTAATCATGACCTAAGAGAAAAATGTGGGCTAGATTATGTAAAATGTCTTAGATAAACTCCTTACACAATGAAGAGGGCATATGTGTGGGCGTATAACAGAAGGAAAAAGAAAACATTTATTAAGCATATGCTGTGTACTAAGCACTGTGCTCACTAGTGCTCACTAGTGTGCATCACTAGATATATCAAATTTTTGGAAGATCCATCATGTGGAAAAAGGGTTAAGAACCCTGTTTGGTCTCAGGGGCAAAACAAGGAAAAATGGTTATGATAAAGAAAGCAGATTTAGTTTTGAAAAAAATTAACATGTAAAATGGACTTCCTGGGAAGTAGTGATTTCCTCATTGGAGGTTTCTATGGAGACCTTGGGAGTTGGATGTTTTAGAAAGGATTACTTGAGAGGTACATCTTAAAATTAGATGATCTTTATAGTTCTTAGGGGCAGCTAGATGGTACAGCCCTGGACCTAGAGTCAGGAAGACTCATTTATTCCTGAGTTCAAATATGGCCTCAGCAACTTTCTAGCTCTGTGAGCCTGAACAAGTCAGTTAACCCTATTTGCCTCATTTTCCTTATTGTCAAATGAGCTGGAGAAGGAAATGGTTAGTCATTCCAATATCTTTGCTAAGTAGACTTTAAATCGGGTCACAAAGAATCAGACATGATTGGAACAACTGAATAACAACATGGTTCCTTCCAACTCTAAGATTCTGTGATTGTGTGAATGTAGCAAGGTCTCGAAGGGCATTCATCAGAAGAATCAAATTTCATTGTATTTTTCACTTAGAAAATCTCTTATGAAAAACGTCTTCTTTTTCAGAATTGGTCATATCCTCAGGCAGTTCAGGAGGCCTCCTATGAGACAGGGGTTCTGGGCTGTTGGTAAAGTTTTTCTTTACCCTCCAAATCACCTTTCATGATCATTATGACTGCCTGAAATTTTCCTCATAAAATAACTTTTGATTTCTTCTAGACACATATATTTGAACTAGTTTAAGATAGTGATATTATCTGAGAATAACAGGTTCTTCTGTTTAGGATTAATTTCTTATTAACCTAGTAACATTCACTATCACCTGGTTATGAATAGGTTCCCAAAGCAGAGGGATGCTTGAACTCAAATACGTAATGACTGATACATTTTCGTGGGAGAGATCAGGAAGAAGTGGTAGACAATAGTCTGAGTTTGGAGACAGCTATCATCTGTAAGGGATTTTGGCTACTGGGAGGGTGGGGTGGAAGGCAGCAGCAGGAAGGGAATAGGAACATTTGTCCTAGTAGATTTGGAGAGGAGGGGAGTGACTGATATTGTCTTGATTTCATCTACAGCAGGGACTAAGAAACTTTTACTCTGCCATGAAATTTTCCTCCAGGTCCCTTAAAATCCTTTCCCTAAGATTCATTATAATATGAAGGTGTCCTTGGTTCTCGACAATTATGCCAATACTATGAAAATTCTGGTAAGCTGAAAAGACTTAAAGTAAAGCTTTAGTAATGAACTGCAGCTATGTCCTGCAAGGAAGAGCCTAGCTAAGTTTGAAGAGGCTCATCACCAATGACCTACTAAAAGGGGAGGACATTCGCACTGAAGAAAACCACTTGAATTCTTGAAGTATATAGAGGGAAGGATTATGTCACTGCTGTCCTGGTTCAGCCTTCAGGATATTTATTCTCAGGCCATGAATTTCCTTTAAAGCAGGTGGCAAGACAAAGGATTATTATAATAAAATTTTAAAAATAGTATCTATCATTAAATATTTACATAAATTAAATTTAAATTTAAATAAAATTATTTAAATAAAATTAAATAAAGAGAAATTTTAAAAGTTTCATTCCTTCATTTATTAAAAATAATAAGAGGGATTTAGTAAATTAAATAAAAATTTTAAAATTTACTTTAATTTTGTATGATAGCCAGGAAAGAAATTGGGATTTAATGGAAAAGAGGAAAGCATAAAAGAGAAAAAGAAGCGAGAGTAGTAACTTTGTCATTTGCCAAAGCTTGACAAAGTACCATTTTTTAAAAAGTGAAATCTAACCCTCTAGCCTTAAAATACTAGGCAATGAGGTGACACAGTGGACAATGCTGGACATGGAATCAGGAAGATATGAATTCAGATCCTACCTCAGAGACCAGTGGTATGATCCTGGGTCAAGTCACTTAGTCTCTGCCTTAGTTTCCTTATCTGTAAAATGCATATAATGATAATCCCTATTTCTCAAGGTTGTTGGGAAGATAAAATGAAGTATTTGTAAAGCACTTTGCAAACTCTAAAATGTAACATGATTCTGGTAATTAAATATTACAATTTTTAAAAAAATTAATATAATTATATAATTGATTTATATCCAGACTTGGGAAAAACTTTTTCTCTGTTAAAGACTTCAAGAGAAAAATAAATTTAAAATTGTATCAAGGAAAAGGGAAGGATCAATTAAAATGGTTTGGTCTGTGTGACTGGGATTATGGACGGTTTCTCTTGGTAAAGCTGTATCCAATATCCTGTGATGACTTCCCTGAAGGAGGAGACAGAGTGGTAACCTAACCTGAGTAGCAAGGCTGTAGATTCACTCTAGTGGGCTGGATGTCTGGGAGAAATTCTTTGAACCCTCAGCATTCCCACTGAAGTGAGGAATAGAATAATCAACATGTTATTGATCTCTTGGGCTTCTGAGTCTGAAAGGTAGAGCTGGAAAAGGATCCTTAGAGAGCACTTCCCTGGAACCAGATGGAATGGAGGGAAGGTCTCTTTCCTGGTAGGTTTTAAAAATAAGGAATAAAGCTGAAAGCCATTCTCATTTTATGCCAAAGCTGAGTTAGATAAGAGTAGAGAGGGAAATATCATCTTCTAGTTGATGACTTGGAGAGGTTTTTTAGCTAAATAGGACAGATTATCAGGCTTGGGGGCACCCAGTGGATGTTAAGAACATATGTGTGTGTGTGTGTGTGTGTGTGTGTGTATGTACTTGCTCATTTACACTTATATGCTCTTGTGAATAAACTCTAGAAAAAGAAAATTTGTGGTTTAGACTGTATGGCAGAGGGACTATTAATTAATCAGTCAACATGTATTAATACATTAAACATGTATTAAACATCTGTTTTGTTCTCAGCATCGAGCTGGGCTCTAGGGATACGAAAAGATACCATAATATCCTGCAGAACAAAAAGGGGATCAGAAAGGGACAGGGCACCCAGTGGTAAAAGAAAGGAGACAGGAAGGTAAGGAAATTCCAGCCCCCTCAAAATTAGAGACAACAGATACCATCTGCCTAGATTATAATTTATTCAGAAATGACTACCTCTAAGCAATGGTAGATAGAGGTGTAAGTAGGGTAAGGCAACAGGAGTTTTTCTACCAGGTATTCACACAAAAGGGGTTGACTTCCTCCTCTGATGGCCCCTTGGCTTACATCCTACCCATGCTGTGGTCGTCCTGGAGCTTGTGTCACAGTTCCCAACATCCACGGCACTCTAGCCCCTCTTCCTTGGCTCAGGCAATTGGTCTTCACTCCCAGTGATCTCGTGTCTATATGCCCCTCTCAGAGAGTCCGTGGCTGCTACCGCCATGTCCATGCTTTCCTTCAGTGTGATACCTCTTTGCCTATCCCTTCCTCAACCCCTCGTCTGATTCTTGAGGTTGGGATAATTGACTGCAGCCACTGGGTGCATGTGAGTGACGGGGAGGGGTACAGACTGGAATCTCCACCTGGGTCATTCCTCCCTCAGAAATACTTCACCCCACTCTTAAATGGTTAGCGCAAAAGCTCCCTAAAGTACAACGAAGGCGAGCGCTAATGGGCAGCGGAAGGGGGATCCCGAGAACTAATACAATCAGGTGCGCTCTTGCTGAACCTCTGAGCGGAGGCTCCCCCCCCCCCCCCCGGGGCATCTTCTTTTTAATATTTATTCCGGAGACATTCAAATGTATACTTTTGCTTCCCCTTTAGAATACACACTCCAAAGAGTAGGAATTGCCTTTCTATTAAGTCGACGTGAATAAATGCTTGTTGATTGATTAAAGCCTCTTTCCTCCACTCTCAGGATTGCCCCAGCAATCTGCTTCTGTTCTGAAAAGGAGCAGTGCGGTTCTGGGAGAAAGTTACACATGATCTGATCTAGAAAGCTGAACTCCTCAGCAAGCCTGAAGATCATGAAAATAAACAAGCATTCTTTGAAATCCTTTTCTCATTTCAGAGGGGGGAAAAATCCTACTCTGCAAATGACTAGAATAGTGTCTCCTTTATTTTTTTTTTTAAGACAAAGTGTTCTATTTTTTGAAGTAGCACCCCCATCTTGTGGCCTTTTAGAATATTACGAAGACATTTAAAAACCATGTTGTATTTTTGCACCTGTAGGCATGACTATTGTCCTGGGGAGAGCCAAATCAAATAAACCAAAGGTCTTTGGGCCATGCGTGGTCTCTAGCAGTCACCTCCAAATGTACTGGCTCCCAGGAGAGTGCGTTTTTATCTGTGGTTGCCAGTGATTTTGAAGCAAACGAGAAATTGATTAAACTGAAACTGTGGAGTACACAGATCTAACCTATGCAAGACATTCCTTTGTTGTTTGTTGATTGTGATGTGAAAAAATATTATATTTTATACCCATTTTCCCTATAGGTTTCAGGCAATTTTTATGAATACTTAGTAGCTTGTGACAAGGAAAATGTTATGTAAATTTCATCTAAATGTTAATTTAAGAAGATTTTGCTATGAATGCAAAACAGAAAAGGGGTAGATCTCTGGTGAGGAAGGAGGGAGAGAAGGTAGATATTTAGGCTATTATAACAATATCAAAGGTATAACTAGGGAAGGATGCCTGGGGTTGTACAGCAGCTAGACTTAGAGGTTTTGTTTTCTCCCCTGATCTTCCCTGCTCCCCACCAGTAGCAATCTCCTTAACAGTAACCTCTCAGCATGCCAGAGACTCTGTCTTCTAACAATGAGCTAGTTTCCTGGGCCCCTTTCCTGCCTCTGTCCTCCCCCACTGCCAAGAGGTCTTTTATATCCCCAAAAGCTCTTTCCATGAGGTCTTTACCCTCCTGGTTTGTCCTGGGTGCCATAATTGCATGTTCTAGCTTGCTAGTGCCATAATTATTGAGTTGTAATGTATTGTTATCCAGTGGAATAAAATGGCTCTCTACTCTTTCATTTCTTCTAGTTCCCTACTCCCTTTTTGCTTTTTTGGACATTGACTTTCTCCCATGGTTCTAGGCACTTAGAAGTCTCTGCTGCTATCCTTGAGCTCAACAACTCTTCTCCATCTCTCCTCCTCCCAGGACACACAGGGTGACCCTGGGTAAATAGTACCCTAGAAGATAGCCACCTTCTTACCGTTGGACAGCACAAGGTGAAAGAGAACTAGGAAAATTGCTGCAGTTTGCTACTCTTCTGAGAAATTCAAAAACATACTTTTCTTTCCCTCCCTTCCAGTTCTCCATATAAAATTTGGGTTTTGAGAAGAGAATTATGCCAGACTATTAATTCTAACCTAGTTTGTGCTTTCCCGAATCATAATAACCCTGACTGGAATGTACATTGGCTGCATTTTAATTAGTGCAAAGACAAATATTAATATTCAAGAAAGGAAACATGGATAAATCAGTCAGAGGAAGAATTACATAGAATTAAATTAGAATATAATAACTTTAGTGCTTTCCCTGTCCTCCTGACTTCTGTTTCCCTCTTTTCTACCCCACCCCACATTCCTTACCAAGGTCATTGAATATATTTATTTTGGGAATTACTAGCAACTAGCTATCCTATGGTACATAGGGCATATCTATCCCGGGGAATGTATTGGAATACTGGTGACTTTTGCCAATAACTACATTAACAATGTGATTACAGGTAGGCCCCTGGTTATACATGATTTGATTACATTCAAATACAAGTACATTCTTTATCTAGTATGATCAGTGTTTCAATAGATATAGGCACTATTTCACATTTATTGGATACAATAGGCACTGGCAATCTATGGCACCAAGATGACATGGACTGGCATAGTAAGCTGGGAGAAAGTCAGGTTGCAATAGAAAGCACATTGAACTTGGAATGTGGATATGAGTTTGAGAGATGCTGAACATCTTTTAATTTATGACACCAAAAGTTCGTTATTAGTCAATAACTGTATTATTCCAGAAAACTAGAAATACTTATTTTCCAAACTGGCATCACCTATTGCTCACTTCTAACTTTTATGAGGGGAATACACATTAAGATTTTTCATGAACTAATTTTTCAAGAAAGACATTCAAATGGCAAGAAAGGGAATATAGTGAAACAAGTTTTCTCATAGCAGCTGTAAGTAACACATTTGAATGTAATTGTAATGAACTCATCAAAAAGGGCCTGTTTATTAGAGTTCTGCAATATGCTCCAATTGGTATCATTCCATGTTGTGTCCATCCAAGAAATATTTAATGATGTGCAATGAAAGGATCCATTCTTTGTTTCAGAGCATGCTCAAGTAGCTCTGACTGTTTCCTATTAGCTTACCAAGTGGTGATGAGAAAGCCTTTTAATTGCCTGCTGAGCTGGACCAGAATGTACATAAAAAGGCATAAAAAGAAGGAATCCCTCTCTTTCTTCCATGGTAACTAGTGAGGCAAGAACTACTGTGGGTCTCCAAGAAGGGAAGGGAACTCAGGCCCTCTCACTTAATTGCCATCTGGTCATGAACACATGGAATCTACTTTTTTATTTCTTTGGGTTTATTCTTTCCTGATCCTAAATTCCAGAAATGGAACAGACCAGATTATAACCTTGTGAGTTTTGAATAGTCAGAAGAGCAACCAGAGTCTAGCAACTAGAGATCTTAGGAGAGTCTACTAATAAAAATAAAATATAATCTAATAATAAAATAAAATCCAAGCCTGGTGAGGAGCCAGCTTTAGGTAATAACCTACGTGGAGAAGCCTCACAACAGAGAGTGGCTCATCCATTGACTATACCACATCCAGAAATAAACTTAGTGAGATGTATATGTTTGTAGCAACCATTTTATGTTTGAACTACCTCCCTCCGGTACTGATGTGGTAGAGGCAAATGGGCTACTAGTTTTAGAGGTTGTATTTTAGTTCTTCCTTTATCTCAGTGATTCCCAAAGTGGGCGCTACCACCCCCTGGTGGGTGATGCAGTGATCCAGGGAAGCGGTGATGGCCACAGGTGCATTTATCTTTCCTGTTAATTGCTATTAAAATTTAAAAAAAATTAATTTCCAGGGGACTAAGTAATATTTTTTCTGGAAAGGGGGCAATAGACCAAAAAAGTTTGGGAACCACTGCTATCTTCTCAGTAAATATTTCTTTGTAAAAGCTGGCTAGTTTTAATTGGTTAATTGATATTTAGTGGAAATCAATTCGTTATATGATATTAGAAGATATTAACTGGTAAATGATACTGGAGTGGCACACATCAGATGGTGTGTGGAGGAGAGATATTTCTAGATCTCTGAGGGGAGCATACTCGATTGATAGCTGTGCTGTGGGGATCCAACCTTCTAGTGCAATTGGAAGTTGAAAGAATAGCTCCAGAGCCTACATATGCTTTTCATCCTCATTAGGAACATGAAGAATTCATACTCTTAATAATTTGGGTAGAATGGGCTAAAGTTTATATTACTACTTAGGATGAAAGTGGGGTTTTCTAAGCAAACTAGAAATGTAAAGAAGATTGCTAAAAAGCAACCAATAATACTCAAGCACTTTAAAACTGTTCCTTCACACATTAATATGTTAGTTTCTTATCATTCTAATCTGTTTAAGTACACCCAGAGCCTGTGCAAAGCTTGGCTTGGAGATCTTCCTGCTAGTTACTTATCTTCTGTAGCTTCTAAATACTAAAACTGACAGTTTTTTAAAAGAGCCTTTGATTTAGACTTAATAAAATTTGTCGGGCTAAATAAGGCTTTACTTCATGCTTTCTGGGGATGGAGACACGAGGAAAAAAGGAATATTTTTGCAAGTTCTCTTGAAAAGAATAACTTCAGAATACAAAATAAATGATCATGTAAAGAATGGGGTGAGGGGGGTGTTGAAGCTTAGGCTTGACAAAAAGATTGACAAAGGCTATGGAGCTGAGAATTCTTCTTCCTAAACTTTCCTCAAAGAGGGGGAAAAATCTCACCATCCTGGATTCTCCTCTTTGGTGGTCTTATTAGTTATGATCCCCTCTTTGTTCTCTCCACCCTTCCCAGAGTAGCCCCATCCAGAGACTCCCCAAGAGTAGTCAGAAGAGACTGAAAGTCTGAAGAAATTAATGGCCTCAAGAATAATGACTTTTGATGTCAGAGAATGAGGAACCAAAGAACAGGTTGGTTTCACCACCCTCTTGAAGAATTCCTTCAATGTTATCTATAGTAGCTTGGAAAGCATGAGCCACAGAAAATAATTACAACAGATTTAGCCAGCAGACTCTTTGAAGAAGCTACAGTTTAGAGGGATATGTAATCTGTACGGAAAATCTGGCATTTCAAGGAAAACATCAACTCCTGATTGGAGCCAAGTTTTATTTTTAATGGTCTATAAATCAGGGTTGGGGGAAGCCCAGCAATACTTTTAGCAGTCAGTTCTGCATGGCTGAGAGAACACAAGACTCGGGCTAACTGCTTTTTAGCTCTGTGTGACTGTGGGCAAGTCTGTGAAGATGGGATTAATTCTTCCCTGCCCATTTTTAGATTTAATAACCAGAAGCATGTATATACCCCATTCTGGGCTTTACTTTTTTTCATCTCTAAAGTGGAGAATAACAATAATGAGGCCTATCTTGTTTTTGCAGGGTTGTGTGGGGCAAACGCTATGCATGCACAAAAATAGTAAATTATAAAGTGATCTATAAATATAAGCTAGTAGATGTTGTCTCCCCCATTGGAATGTAAGCTCTTTAAAGATAGTGGTTGCTTTTCACTTTTTTTTAAGCCCTTACCTTTCTAGAATTGATATTAAGTATTGATTCCAAGGCAGAAGAGTGGTAAGGGAGAGCAAATCAGGGTTCTGACTTGCCCAGGGCCATATGGCTAGGAAATGTCTGAGGTCAAATTTGAACGCAGTACTTCCCATCTCCAGCCCTGGCTCTCTGTCCACTAAGTCACCTAGCTGCCCTGTTTTTACTTTTTCTTCATATTCCAACCACTTAACATCTTGCCTAGAACATACACAGCCCTTTCAATATTTTTTCTGAATTGATCGGATAAGCTATAAAGTGCTATAAAAATATAAACTTGTTCATGTTTATCCTTGTATCCATAGCATTTGGCAGATTTTTTTTTTGATGTTAAGTCATTGCAGTTGAGTCCAACCCTCCATGACCCCATTTGGGGTTTTCTTGGCAAAGGAACTAGAGTGGTTTTCCATTTCCTTCTCCAGCTCAAGAGGAAACTGAGGCAAACTGGGTTATGTGACTTGCCCAGGGTCATACAGCTAGGAAGTGTCTGGGAAGATGAGTCTTCCTGACTCCAGGCTTGATGCTCTATCTACTGTACTCCCAAGCTGACTCACATTTGATGCAGAGAAGGAGCTTAATAACTGTTGAACTGAAATGAATTATTTCCCTCTGGAGCTCAGAACTTTTGTAGTAATCTCTTTATCTTCAACAAGCTCCGTGACCTTTTAGTGGTGATAATGTGATAAAGTTAATCAACTCAGAGTCCCACGTCTTCAAAATCAAAAGCTCAGAATTGCTTTTGGGCTCTTTCTGTTCTAGAGGACTGTGACAGGCCCAAGTCTTAAATTTTGTCACTTGTTATATTTGCTGGTTTGGAGGAAACTGAAGCACAGAGTGGAGCCTGGCAGCAGAAGTACAGACTATACTCAACAACAGCCCACGTAATACAACAACATGCAATAAGACACTGGCACCATGTGACAAAACCTGTCACGTGACAGCATGCACCATGCTTGTGTCATGTGACTGTGTGCAACAACACACCTAGCTATATAACACACCTGCACCATGCAAACACCACAGAATGACATGCTTTCATCAGACAACATCATGGAACAACATGCCTGCAACGTGTGATGGCACAAAATGGGACTTTGTCATCCAACAAGTCTGTGCCAAATGATAACTTACTATAGCACACAAACACCTGTGTTATAGGACAACACACGACTTGGAACAAGTCAATAAGCATTCATTCATTCATTCATTCATTTATTTATTTGTTTGTTTATTTATTTAAACCCATACCTTCTGTCTTGGAATCAATACTGTGTAAGGGTGGCCAATGGAGGTCAAGTGACTTGCCCAGGGTCACTCAGCTGGGAAGTGTCTGAGGCCAGATTTGAACCTAGGAGCTCCTGTCTCTAGGCCTGGCTCTTAATCCACTGAGCTACCCAGCTACCCCCCAATAAGCATTTATTAAGCATCTTCTGTGTTCTAGGTTCTGGGGAGATGAAGAAATCCAAGAAACAGTCACTACTTTTAAGGAGCTCACAGTTTAATGGAAGAGGGAAAATGAAAAAAAAAATTATGTATACACAAGACTTAGGTGGAAAAACCTGGAAATAATGAACAAAGGAAAGGTACTAGCCTTGAGAGGAATCAGGAAAGGCTTCTAGAAGGCTGGTGCCCATCAATTGATGAATAGCTGAACAAACTGTGGAGCATCAGAGTGTAATATTGTATATGAAGTGAATGTAATGTAATACGCTGCATTGTGGGAAAAAACAGTGCAATGATTGGCACCAAGTTCTTCATTTAAAACCCTCTCCAATCTGGCCACCTTCCATGACTCTCCCTGCTGTTTACATGCTTTCCCTCCTCCCAAATGGTCCCAGCCATTTAGATCTCTTCCCCTTTTTTTCCCTACTTTGCATCATACTTATGTATGTGTTATAACCCCCAAGTAATGGAACCCATAAAGTTCCTTAAGGAGAGACCCATTTCCCTCTTGTCACAAAAGTCTTCCTAGAGAAAGTGGCACCTGAGCAGAGGAGCCTGGAAGGTTCTGAAATGCAAAAAGGAGGAGGGGATGCCGTCCATGAGTGGGGCGGGATATGACTTATGTAAATATATAGATGAGGGAGATGCCATCATGAATTCAGGAACAATCAGGCTTAGCTAGAGTGTAAAATATACATAAAAGATAAAATGAAACTCGCTTAGAGAGCAAAGCTAAACTCAGATTGCAGGTCTTAAATGGATAGATTGATCCTTTGTGTTCTTAGCTCTTAGATTTTTCCTTCTGAAATTGGTACAGCTCAATGGACATGATGCTATGATGGAAGGAAGGAAGGAAGGAAGGAAGGAAGGAAGGAAGGAAGGAAGGAAGGAAGGAAGGAAGGAAGGAAGGAAGGAAGGAAGGAAGGAAGGAAGGCAGGAAGGAAGGAAGGAAGGCAAGAAAGAGAGAAAGAGAGGAAGAAAGAAGGCGGGCTATGAGAAAAACTGTGATAGAATCATAGGTCAAAAACTGGAAGGAACCATAACAGCCCATTTTAATTCAATCTATTTATTTTACAGATGAGTAAACTGAGACTCAGGAAAGTTAACTGACTCACAGAAGGTTACATAGGTAATAAGTTTCAGAAGCAGGATTTGAACTCAGGTTTTATTACTTGAGAGTCTATATTGTTTCTACTATGGTATATTGCCTTCTTAAGGGCTTTGAAGAGGTATGAGAGAGTCACCCAAAGCAAAAGCAGTCAGGCAAAAAGTGGAGTACAGTAGAATATATTATAAAAAGATACCTTCATCCATTTTCCTTTTTTTTTTTAAGATGTGACCATACATATTTAAGTAGAGCATGTGTTTGAAACTTATTGTAGAATACAGCATAAGACCAATAAAATAAAGCTGACAGAGGTGTAATTATAATGACCAAGCTTGGACCCTGAGGAGACTTGGAAAAAGAGGTGAGAGACTATGGATATGTAATGCTGAAAATACTATCACATCCAAGCCACACATTGGTTAGTTTATGAACAGCATTTTCTTCCCAATTTCTTTTTAAATGTTTGTTTTATGAGAAGGCTTGCTTGATAGTGGAGGAGATATATTTGGATAGAAGTATAATAGAAGCTCAAAAGGTATTGATATGAGGAGTCATCCAGGGAAAGGAATAAGCATTTATATAGATAGCAGTGTGCTAGGCACTTTACAGATATTATCTCATTTTATCCTTACAACAGTTCTGCAAGGCAAGTACTATTCTCACCTCTTTTTTATAGTTAAGGAAACAGGCAAAGAGAGAGTTAGTGACTTGCTCAGGATCATTTAACATCTGAGGTAAGATTTGAACTCTGGTCTTCCTAACTCCAGGCACAGTGTTCTATTCTTAGCAATCCCAGACAAAGTTATTTAATAGAAAACAGAATTCATCCTTGGATTTTTGAATAAGGGAAGCTGGACCCAGGAACAAGGCAGAACCTTGCCATATTTGTATTTAAAATATGTTTGTGGTATGAGGTGAGGGAGGGGATTGAATTACCAGAAGAGCTGAAGCAATCATCATTGGCTTTGGGATGACATCTATAAGCAAAAGTGGCAAAAGATATGGATTATGGGAAAAAACCCAGGATGAGTGTAAAAAAACCAGGCACTGTCATAAATGAATACATTTCATTGTCTTGGGCTTTAGGAAGTGGTGGCTATAAAATCCAGGGAAGTACTGTAAAATTGTCAAACAGCCTAGAGCAGTGAGGTAATCACCCTTGACACTTTTTAATTTATTTTACATTATTAACACTTCTCTAGAAGTGTTTAATAAATAAATAGTAATAAAGAAAGTGTTTATTAAAACTTCTTTAGTTTTGGGCAGCTGGGTAGCTCAGTGGATTGAGAGTCAGACCTAGAGATGGAAGGTCCTGGCCTCAGACACTTCCCAGCTGTGTGACCCTGGGCAAGTCACTTGACTCCCATTGCCTACCCTTACCACTCTTCTGCCTAGGAGCCAATACACAGAAATTAAGGGTTAAAAAAAAAAGGAAAAAAAAGAAAGCTTCTTTAATTTCTAGACAGTCAACAAAACAATAAACCAAAGTCTTATTTGTAGCATTTGATGACTTCCAAGGTGTAGATGCTCACACTGAAGCTTGCTCCAGCATAACTCTGGTAGAAGGTCCAGATATTAGCCTAGAATATCCCAGCAGACAGCAGTCCTTTTTCATAACCCAAAGACGACAGCAACCACATGGTTTAGGATAGAAAATAATTGTCCGAGCCATTCAGACAGCCTCTCTTACAACAACAAGAAAGCAAAAAAGCTTTCTTGAAAGGGATAAATTTGCCTACAAAGCCATTTCTAATATTTCTCCAGTGCCTTACTTAGACTGTATAAAATGGAAAGGTCCAGATGCTCCTTCAGGATGAAAGCCCAAATGAGAAAGTCTTGAAACTTTTTCTTCCCCAGAAATTATTATGGAACCAAGAAGTCTTCCATTAGGAAATACTTAACTGCTAGTCAGGTCAAACTAGCTGTTACATGATGGCCATGGTGTGTGTGTAGAGTGGGGCATGAATCAATACTTTAGGCCACCTGGGTCTTGGATAATTTAGGACTTTAGAGAGCGGAGTTGAATCCTGATGTGAATTTTCAACAGATGGAAGTTCTCCAGAGGTCACAGCTAGATCTTAGAAGAAGAAGCTGGAAATCATGAAATCTCCAAAGGAAAGAAATGATGCGGACAACAAGGTATGAGAAGCACCATCATTAGGGTATTTGAGTGGAGGTAAAATGCCAAAAAATAAAATAAAATAAAAGTAAGTCTGCATTTATTGCAAGTTATTGGCTCCTGCTCTTGCCTTCTGATAAACTTGTCTTGTTTTTCTGGATCTTCTTTTTCTATTATGAACCTCCTCTGGGAGCATGGGTGAGGGGTGGGGCGGGTAGGGATGGGAAGGATGCATTCATTCCACGACTACTGGATGGCTGAAACTGCAAATATAAGTGTATACCTGCTGGCCCCCATATATATGTTTTTCTCTCAGCTACTGCCCCATGGCAGGCTAAAGCTTTTTCTTTATTCAACCAATCATTCACTCAATCAATCAACATTTACATTTATTAAGTGCCTACTATATGTCTGGCTGTGTATACAATATGAGGCAAAATCTTTGTCTTCAAGGAGCTTACAATCTAATAAGGGTGATAACATACAAACAAATATGTATAAAACAAGATAGATACAAGATAAATAGAAAATAATTAGTTGAGGGAAAGCACTGGAAGGAATTAAGAGGGGCTGTAAAGGCTTCCTGTAGAAGGTGCTATTTTATTTTATTTCATTTTATTTTTTAAAGTTTATTTATTCTTTTTTTTTTTTTTTTTTTTTTTTTTTAGGCAATGGGGGTCAAGTGACTTGCCCAGGGTCACACAGCTGGGAAGTGTCTGAGGTCAGATTTGAACCTAGGACCTTCCGTCTCTAGGACTGGCTCTCAATCCACTGAGCTACCCAGCTGCCCCTATTTATTCATTTTAAAATATTTTTCCATGTTTCCATGATTCATTTTCTTTCCTCCTTCTCTCCCATCCCCCCTTCCAGAGCTGAAAAGCAATTCCACTGAGTTGTACAAATGTTGTCACTTGATACATATTTCCATATTTTGTTATACAATTTTTGCTATACGGCATTTTTTTAAAGGTCTAAACCCCAAATCACATACCCATATATACATGTGATGATGTCATATATTTTGTTTTTGCATTTCTACTCCCAAAGTTCTTTCTCTCAAAAAAAAAAAAAGTCCTACAGGAGTGTCCTGGCTTGTTGCATTGCTACTGGTAGCAAAGTCTACTACGTTGGATTATCCCACAGTGTTTTACTTTCTGTGTACAATGTTCTCCTTGTTCTGCTCATTTCACTCTGCATCATGATATTCATCAAGGTTCTCCCAGTTCATATGGAAATCCTCCAAATCATCAATCCTTACAGCACAATCATATTCCATCACCACCATATACCATAATTTGTTTAGCCGTTCCTCAATCAAGGGTGGCACCCCTTCATTTTCCAGTTTTTTGCCACCACAAAGAGCATGAATATGAATATTTTTGTACATGTATTTTTTTCTATTATCTCTTTGGGGTACAAACCCAGCAGTGGTATTGCTGGATCAAAGGACAGGCAATCTTTTAAAGACCTTTGGACATAATTCCAAATTTGGACATAATTCCAAAATTACAATTTTAGTTGAAAATTAAAGGAAGCTATGGAGCTCAGTAGTTGGAATGGACAAAGGAAAGTATTCCAGACATCAAGAGGCAGTCAAAGAAAATGTCCAGAATCAAGAGATGGAGTTTCTTATTTATAGACCAACCAGAAGGACAGAGTCACTGGATTATAAAGGGTTTTGAATGCCAGCAAATTTGATCCTGCAACAGCTATTGGATCTCTTTCCCATCCATGTATTTTTCAAAAGCAGACCTTGGCTATCTCCTTATTGTTCTCATGTTTTAATGCTCTCCCAAATTCCTACTTTCTGATGCATGCTTATGCCATCAAACTTGTGATACATAAAAAAAGAATAAAGCATCTCTCTCTGTTGATGAATATTACAGCTAATCTAAAAGCTATAGATTTAGGAAATTGCCCTAAAGTGGTTAAGCTCTTTCCCACACACCTGGTGCATCAAAGGCACACCATGAATCCAGGTCTTTTAGTAGAACTTTTTTTTTTTGAGGGTAAGGATTGTTTTCACTTTTGGGCAATGGCTAGCATAGTTTCTGGCTCCTGGAACTTCCTTCAGACTCAACTAAGACTCTACCTTCTACAGGAAGACTCTTCTACACCCTCTTAATTCTGATGCCTTCCTTCTGTTAATTTTTATCTTGTGTATAACTTGTTTGTACATATTTATTTCTTTGCTTCCCCCCCCCTCAAATTAGATTGTGAGCTACTTGAGAATGAGGATCTTCTTTTGCTTTAGTACTTATCAGAGTGCCTGGCACATAATAGGTGTTTAATTAATGTTTATTGACTTTAATTAAAATAAATTCCTGATTTCAAGACCAGCCTTTTATCCATGATGCCAAATTCCTCGTACCTAAAATCCGGTCTAATTAGATGAAACTGAATTGGCAAAAGACTAAGGGGAATATTTTGGTTCTGATTTTTAATTGTTAAATTGCAACTAATCTTAGTTCAATTTTTCTGTCTTTCAAAGAGGTTGCTTAAAGATATATATTTATATATATGTAGATAGATAAATAGATGGATGGATGGATGGATGGATAGATAGATAGATAGATAGATAGATAGATAGATGGATGGATGGATGGATGGATGGATGGATGGATGGATGGATATAGATGCTGGTACTGTAGGGAGTCACATATTGGCCGTTTTAACTTATTTTTTAAAAAACAGAGAGGAAAACTTTAGGTATTTTTTTGGTAGTTGTTTTCCCTCCTTACAACTGTATGGCAGCTGAAGCACATAGGAAAATAAATCAAATATAAAACAGCTGTACATCGCCAAGTTTATATAACTGGAAAAATGCAGCTGAAAACAGTCTAATGAAGTATAGTTGAAAGCTGTTAAGTTAAGGGAAAATAGGGGAGAGGGAGAAACTTATTGCTAAATGTGGGGAGCCAGGAAGGAGTTCTTACATCCTCTATATGGTACCTCTTGCTACCTTTAAAATCAATTCTGTATTTTTAAAAAAGAGACAGAGAGAGATGGGTGTGGAGACAGGGAGGAGCGAAGGGAAAAGGGTTTCCGGAGATAGACAATCAGACAGAAAGGGACCCATTTTATGTACATTACAATGAAACTTCTCAGCTAATTTGGAAAGGACTGGTTTTGGACCAACAGAAAGGAAAAAGAGAGGGTAAGTGCTCTACAGAGACAAAAGCATAGCTGGATGAGGTTTTGCAAAGTCATTTACTTAGAAGCCCCCTGCCAGAAAACTATGAAATCATGCAAAAGACATCACTCTCTATGATTTAATTCACTGACAAAGACTTTGGATCCCTAATATGAGTAAGGAATAAACAAACTGGACCATTTTATCCATTCTTTCTGGAGAAGCTGTCCAGTCAATATATGCATTTATAAATACACACATATACATGTACGGATATATACAGATACACACAAATATACACATATATTTGCACATAAATACACATATATGTATACATACATACATATATGTATTCCTTGAAGGCCCCTTCCATCTCTAGAACAAAGATTCTAAATCTATGTTGGCATTTCTGTATCTTTTTTTCTTTGAGAATATCTGGGAGTAGGACCCTCTGATAGAACCTAGAATTTTTCTCCTAAGAAAAGCAAATTTTCACTGCATAGAAGTGAATCTTAGCTCCTTGCTTCAATCAATTTGGTTCAAAATCAGACAGTGTTAAAGTATAATAATGTTCTCTTCCTCATTCTGTTAAGTATGCATTTTTGTCCTCTTTAAAAAATGTTTGTTCCAAGCCAAAGGTTTTATCATCTGAACTGAGATACTGTCCTATAAGAATCTGTCACCTTAGGGGCAGCTAAGTGGCACTGTGGAGAGAGTGTCAAGACCTGGAGTCGGGAGGACCTGGGTTCAAATTTGGCCTCAGACACTTCCTAGCTGGGTAATCCTGAGCAAGCCACTAAACCCCAAATTACCTAGCCCTTTTCTATCTTAGGGTTGTTGGACAGAAAGTAAGGGCTTGCAAAAAAAGAATCTGTCACCTTCATGCAAAAAGCATATTATAATGGGAAGCAATCCTATGAACACATTTCACAGGTTAGCATTCTTTATCTGAATGGCAACTTTGACAGTTCCCTATAGTCTCTACATAGAAGAAAATGAGTAAGTAGGTCTAAAATTAGAGGCTGGGAGAGCAGAGATGTAGAGATGAGCAACAATGGCATGGTTCTATATTCTAAGTCCCTAACATGATCCTTTAATCTTACAAAATGAAAGGTCCAGATAAAAAATGGCCATTTGTGTCTATGAGAATTTATTCCAGATTCAGCTTGAAATGTCATTAGGAGATCTACCACATGGCTGGAGCCAAGGAGGTCTGGATTTTATTCCAAGTTCCCCTAGTGGTTTACTATTGCACAGAGTAGTCTGTCTCAGATCCACTGAGCTTCTTGGAGCCTTATTCAGGGCTTGTGTCCAATGCAAAGGGTTCTTGTTAGCTTGGATAAAGCTCTATGGATGGTAAGTAGTCCTCCAACCCTGAGAGGTTGTTATTATCCCCATTTAATTAATTAATTTTATGGAATTTATTCCCAGGTATCTCAGCCCCTCCTTCCTCTCCCTGTACCAGAGAAGGTATCTGACAAAAAGATTTGTATTTTAAGACTATATCTTTCATGTGTGTGTTTTTCAGTTCATTTTCCAGAAGTAGACATTTGCAAGTTATTCAGATTATTGTATATAATTTTCTCTTGGTTGTATACATTTCATTTTTCATTATTTTACATCGGTCCTTCCAAGTTTTCTGTTTTTAATTAATCTCCTCATTATTATAATTATATTTTATAATTATTTTATATTTATAATTATAATTAAACTGCTCATTGATAGAGTGGAGTAGTATTCCATCCCAATCATACATACAACTTGTTCAGCCATTCCCCAATTGATGGACATTCTCTTGATTTCCAGTTCTTTGTCAAAAAGAGCTGTATTTTGGAACATTTAGATTCTTTTCCTTTTTCCCTGATGTCCTTGGGGAAGAGAGTCCAGAAATGGTATACACAGTTTTAGAACTCTCTGGGCATAATTCCAAATTGCTCTCCAAAACAATTGGATATTGTTCTCATTTTATAGTTGAGGAAACTGAGGTAAAAAGAGGTTAAGTGATTTGGTCACGATCACATAGCTAGTTTAGTACCTGAGGTCAGATTTGAAAGCAAGTCTTCTTGATTCCAGGGCCAGTGCTCCAACCATTAGGCTGGATGACCATTTTGGTAGGGATATCATAAAGGAGATTCTCCCATCCTGGTATGAATTAGACTAGAAGGCTTCTGAGGTGCTTTCCAACCCAAAAATTCTATTATTTCATAAAGAAGAAAATAAAAGTTTCCCATAAGGAAGAGAAAGATAACAACTAAGGAAAGACTGAAGCAAAGTGATGAGAGAAATTTGTAAAGAGAGATATTATTTTCACCTGGAAGAAGGCTCCATAACGGAGAGAGCCTCTGAGTTGGACTCAGTAGAATCTAAGCTGCTTGTGGGTAGAGGCTCTTTTTTTGTCTTTGTATTCCTCATCCCTAGTAAAATGTCCTCTACAAAACAGATACTTAATCCTTTTTTTAAAGTGAATTAAAGAAAAGAAACATCTTTATCTAATTTGTTTCTTTCCTATCAACTTTTTTTCTCTACGCTATCTCCTGCATCCATTTTCTACTTAGCACTCTTCCCAGTCCTACTTAATGTCAATAATACAGACTGGCTAGATAAAGCTCCATTTACCAAGGTTAAGTGACATCTGCACTAGAGATAGTCAGAGGGACTGAGCAGTATCCATGCATAAAGAGATAGACAAACATTTTACTGCCTGTTTCCCCAGTTCAAAACAGTCCTCTGAAGTTTCTGGGGAGCTGTAAGCACTGACCTTTTGCTCACTTCTTCAGGCCCATATAAGAAAGGGTCTCAAAACAGTTAGTATTTACATGATATTATTCAGTTCCCAATGCACAATAATGATCATCTCCAAATTTAAAGTTATGTAGATTTCATAAAGAGGATTTCATAATGTATATCGAAGATAACTACTTACTTAGTACTCAACAGCTATCTTGGTGCTGGAATAACCTTTCTTAATCTCTGAACAACAACCAAAAACCCAAACTAGAGGAAGGCAAATAAAACTGGCCTCCTGTCTCAGATGAAGCCTGGTCCACACTGAGCTTTTAAACCCTTGTGAAGTTCTCCTACAAGGGATTTAGGGTCCTGGGCTTAACTAGGTGTCAGCACAGCTTCTGCCACATGGTAGGCATTTTAAGTGTTAATTGAGTAATTAACTGAGTCCTCCTGCCTTAGATGAGAAAACTATCCTTGGTAAGAAATCTTCTTTGATTTCTTCAGCACACTTAGCCTTCCACCTGTTGTCTGGATGATATTTTTAAAAGTCTCTACATAAGGCATAGAGGACCTTGTGCCAAAAGTGATCCCATTAGGGATCCAGGCCAATTTTCTCTGATTCCTTATTCTAAAAGGTACCCAATGTTCCCTTAATGAATGTCTGTCACTGCAAAGGTAATCCAAATAGAAGTGCAAACTCACCAGATGGAACAAATAACTCTGTTACAGTAGTAACAGAAAATTAACTGCTTGTGAATTCTAGGCACAAGTAAACTTTACCCCAAGAAGCTCTAGGGCAGTGAGGGTGAAACTTTTAAAACCTTTTAGAGACCACTTGCAGTGCCCTGCCCCTTCCCCAGACCAAGTGCCCCCCATCCCCACCCTTTTACCCCAGACAGGATAGGGAGAAAGGGAGGGAAGAGGCCTGAGTGCTTTGCTTAGGGGAAGGAGTAAGTGCAGAGGGTCAGGGAGGTGCAGTGGAGACGGGGAAGAGAGCAGCTCCACCAGAGACCCTCTGCCTTTCTAGTAACTCTTCCAGGGATGGCACATGCACCCACAGAGAGGTCTTTGTGTGCCATCTTTGGCATGTGCCATAAGTTCACCATCATAGTACTAACTTGTTCTCTGAGGAAGAGAGGGGGATTAGGTTCATAGTTTAACTCAGTTCCTAAATGCCATTAGTCCCACTAAGTTTAAATATAAAGTCACACCTTGGCTAGTGTCTTAATCTATACTCCTTAAGCTTCTTTGTTGGGCTGACTGAAACCTCTTACATAGGAAAAGAAGACTAGAATTCTTGACTGAGTATATGATTCCCCCAAAGTAGTCTTCCAGGGGGCAGCTTTGTTGTAGCTCTTTCCAGAGTCCAACTCAATACTAGAGATAACTGGGTAACTTTAGGCTTCTGATTTCATGTTGCCAGCCTCCCAAATAAGCTAAATACAACAGATTCCTGGTGGCAAGTGTGAGAATTTATTAGTTTGAACTGCTATTCTTTTGGGGTTGCAATTCAACTCCACCCTTTGAGTCAAGAACAAGGACTGAGGCTTGTTTGTATAAGGGGGATGCATGCTTACTCTGGGAGGACACCAGAAACCTGGCTTCCTGGCATCCTAGGCTCTTGTCCCATGTGACTTCTGGCATCTGGAAGACTGGCCTCTGACCTGAACTGAGGTCAGGTCTAGCCAATCAGAGAGACCCAGAAAAATGACATCATGGAAGAAATGTTTCAGGTTTTGGGAAGGAAGTTCTCTTTTGTGCTGGAATCATAGTGAAAAGAGGCATCACTTGGGTGAATCCTGGCAAGGGAAGACCAGGTGCTCCTGAGGTCTGGTTAAGGAGCTGGGAGAGTGAGGGTGGGGGAAAGTCTGGAAAAGGGAATGGCCAGCCACATGTGTCTGGTGCCTTTTTTTTCTCTGACCCACTTTTTATTATTTAATAATTAATTATAAGTTAAGATATAGTCTCCAGAGAATTTTAATCTTGACACAAGGTTTACCAAATAGTTTTTCTGAATGGTGATCAAAGAAGTCCCCAAACAGAAGATGCCTGGTAGTTTCTGCTGCTGCCTTGATATCTTCCTACCAGCAAACCTGGGCATCAAGATTTTCCCTCCATGCCTCTATTCCCATGGGGAAGCCTTTTCATTTTGTCACAGAATCTCCAACGGTGGGTTTTTCTTGTATTTTTTTTTCTTTAGGCTAATATCCCATTAATTTAGAGTATCTCAAATATACAACATCCCATATTATCTTATACCAGCAGGCATGATGTACTGCTGAACATGGAGTGAGGACACCTGGCTCTCAATCCCAGTTCATACATTTATTATTTCTGTTGATACAGATAGATGACTTTCAGTTTCCTTTGGAGTACAAAGAGGAATGTTTGTTGTGAAGCCAGTGCCTTATAAAGCAATGTTAAGGTGCTATAAAATCCAAGTTACTATTCTTTCCTTGCCTGAACAGTTCAAGTCTAGAGAATGTTGATCACCTTTCAGAATACTAACTTAATTGGTTATTCTTGTTTCCCTTTGAACAATGTATGTGTACATTATTGTAATGGGCAAAGTTGGAGGGAATGGAATGTATTTCCCATAATGTTCATTGGAATATCCAACACTCACCTATAGTAAACTATCATTTCCTCAGTAGAAATGATTTTATATGACTTTTTGTTCAGAAATCAGCATTTTTGTCATACTAAATATATGATTTTATTGTCTTCTATTAGAGCATACAAATGAACATAATAAGGAAACTACATGTACACAGAAAACAAAATCTTTTATAGTTCATTCTCATTATTTTTAGTAATAATTCTCATTCTATTTTATGTTTGAAGAATTTGATCCTTTGGAAGGCTAAGTAACTGGTGTAGGGTAACATGTCAGAAAAACACAGAAGCAAGTGTTCAAACCCAACATTCTCTTAAAAATTTTTTTTTCATTAAAAAATATGAATAAACCAGACACTTTTTCTGACAGAAGAAAATCTAGTGTCCTTTCCACAATACTATACAGTGTTCACTTAAGCTATCTGCTCTGAGAGAGAAGGTTAAGCCTGAGAGAGTAGAGATGGGCATTTAAAATGATAGCCCTACCCTTCCTTCATTCCCCATGGTTGCAGTTTGAATTAATCTCAACTTCTAGTGATGGCTACTTTACATCAATTTGTGCTCAGAGACTGTGACAACACATACAGGCCACTGTGACTGTTTAAATTGGTCATTTCAGTCATGTATCAGTGAACATTTCAAACTAATTATTTGATAATGCCTCAAGAAAAGGAAGTGGCCATTACACTGATTTTCCTCTCCCTGTGGGTGAGAAAAGGATTGAGCAAGGGTTTCAGAGCTCAACAGAGGAAGAGAGGAAAAGGAATCTACCTTCCCAAATGTTTTCAGGTCCTAGGCTTTAGGGACAGCCACAATAGCCCTAAGAAATGTTCCTTGACACATGCAGGTTTGATTCTTAATCTTCCTACTTAGTCCCTCCAGGTAAATGGGAAGAAAAATCAAATGAACTGCAATTTAACTGAGATAAGATTTGAACTCAGATCTTCCTGACTTTAGGCCTGATGCTTTGTCCAGTGACACCTTACTTCCCTTATATATATATATATGAGTTACTATTATTATAGCTTTCATGATACCTATTGAGAAATCTCATAAATTTGTGTCAATAATCATATCTTTTCTTGGTTTTTCAACCTGCTGCTACAATCTCAGTTTAGGGCTTCATTCCTACATGTGTAATCACCACCTGAATTTTGAACAGTTCAAAATCTACATATCCACAGATGAAAAACTGATAATCTTTTCCCATCTAATTTCTCTATCAATCTAGTTTGGATTGCCAACTTATTCATGCACATCTGATCCCATTATTCTAATATTCAAATGCCTTCCATACCTCTCCATTATCTAGAGAGGATAAAATACAAGCTGCTTTGCTGGACTGTGAAGGCTCAATACAATTTGATTGCAACCTACCTTTCTAGTCTTATTTCACATCCCTCCTCTCCAAAAATTCAATCATGGTATAGTACAAGGAGCACAAAATTAAAAATAAGAAGAACTTAGAATTCCAAATTTTCATGCAAAAAAGCTGGCCTCAGAGTAAGAGAAACTAAGGTTCAAGTTTTGCCTTTGACACAAAGTGGCATTGTGATCCCGAGGGAGTCTCATTGCCCCAGGAAACTCTCTAAAACTACTGGGGTTGGACGTGGGGGAGCATAGTTAGAGTGCTAACTTTGGAGTAGAAGATCTGGGTTCAAGTCCCTCTTCTGACACTACCAATGAAACCACTGTCAAATCACTTAAACTCTCTGTGTCTTATTTGTGAATCGAAGTGGTTGGACTAGATGGTGTCTCTGAATTCCTATTCCAGTTTAAATCTATGAGCTTAAACTGCAGAAGATATGGCTCTGCTTTGGTATCATAAGTTCAGTACCAGGAGGTCCCTACATTGATTTTTTTTTTGGCTTCAGTTTCCTCATCTAAAACATGAAGGGGCTGTACTAGATGACTTCTAAAATCCCTTTTTTTCTAAATCCCATGATTCTACTTTCTAACTAAATGACTTAGTAATTATTCTCCAGTCTCATTCTTCCCTCTTCACACTTTATTTGTATGTACCCACTGTTGACTTCCTCAAATTTCATCCTACTGAAAACTTCCCCCTCTCTTATTTTGCTGAAATACTCCCCTGACTCATTTACGTGCCTCACTTTATTTCCTCATTCAAGTGGTAGGTCCTAGAAGATGGGCACTCTGTTACATTCATCTTTATATCACCATAACTAGCACATTTGTTGTACACAGAAGGCACTTTTAATAAATATTTGTTGAATTTATTTGTATAAATTACTATGTTGCTGTTCAGTTGTTTTCAAGCATGCCTGACTCTTTGTAACCCTATTTGGGATTTCATTGGCAAAGATACTGGAATGATGTGTTATCTCCTTCTCTAGCTCATTATACAAACAAGGAAACTGAGGCAAACAAGGTTAAGTGACTTGCCCTTTACAGCTAGTAAATTTCTAAGGCAAGATTTGAATTCATATCTTACTGATTCTAGGTCTAGTACCCT
Organism: Gracilinanus agilis; assembly: GCF_016433145.1. Classification (NCBI taxonomy): domain Eukaryota; kingdom Metazoa; phylum Chordata; class Mammalia; order Didelphimorphia; family Didelphidae; genus Gracilinanus; species Gracilinanus agilis. The sequence goes on from NC_058131.1 coordinate 577,234,617, forward strand.
ATCCACTGAGTCACCCAGCTGCCCTATAAATTACTATATCCGGGTGTAAGACACCACTCCCTCTTGGCATTTTTTTTAAAGGATATATTCTTATTTGTTTGGCTGGTTTCGGTGTTATCTTACCTGAAGCTGAAGTTATCCCTGATGATTTCTACAGATCCCATTAGTGCCTATTATTCTCTGATTCTATTCATATCCACCAGAAAAAAGGAACTTCTAGTAAAATGTTTTGTTTTACCCTTCATTTCTGTTTTATGTATCACTCAAAACCAAAGGCCAGATGGTAAGATTGTGGATTGTAAAACACATGCTTTTCTGTGGACTTCAAATCTGGCCTGCCACCTGTTTTTTTTTTTTGTACAGCCCATAATAGCTAAAATGATTTTTAATATTCTTAATCACAAGATATGAATTTAGATCTCCCTGACTCCAAGTCTAGCACTCCATCTACCATCATACCACCTAGCTACCTTACAGATGAAATCATGGACCCATTTCAAATTATTGTATAATTTCAGGATTTGGTCAACTATTGCCCAAGGGCCAAATCCAACCTGCTGTCTTTTTTGTTGAGCTACCAATTAAGAATGGCAGCTTAGCAGAGGAAAGAGAGAGTACCAGACCTGGATTCAGAAAGAGAAGAGTTTACATCCTGCCTTAAATGTTAGCTGTCATCCTATCTAAATTACTTAACCTAAAATCACTAAAATGAGGAGTTTGAACTCTATGTCCTCAAAAGTCCCTTCCAGCTCAAAGTCTATATTCCTGTGATTGTTTTGAGCCTTCCAACATTTCAAAACCACCAAGACTTTGCATCCCATGTAATTTTTGTCTGTCTTTCATAAATCTTCCTCAGAGGTCCCAGTTGACATGCTCGAGGACTTTGGGTTCTATTATTATCTCTAAGATATAAATATAATAGTCAGCCTGTCCATCCTTTGCTCCTCTTTTAGTCAACCTCCTATTCCAGTTAAATATATCCTCTCATGTCTTTTATGCTATGTCTTGAGAAATCTATGTCTTGAGAAATGTGCTGTGACCTACATGTGCCTACTTTGTATCCTTCTAGTGCTGATTAGGTCATTGTCATTTTGATTCTTCTGAGATCAGAGGGTTCGTATGCCATCAATTGAAGAAGAGTGGACATTTCCCAAAGGTAATCTACTTGGATTCCTTCCTTCTCAATTCTTGTCCATCTTCAGTGCTTTTCCACATTTGTATAGAACTAATAGACAAGCTGCCTATTCTACTACATATCATCATGTAATGTACAGCTTTTTACTGCTTTGTTTTTTTCCAGTGTGGAAGGCTAGGCCAATCTCTTTTACTTTGCAATGGATTTCCCCAAGGATAGTTTGGTGCTTTTTTCATCTTTAGGTTAATGCCATCTATGAAAAGGACAATTTGTAGAATCAGGATGGTTGTCACAAAAAGCTTTACTCATTGTAGAATGCAGTGCTTTGAAGTCTCAAGGCTGTGTACCCAGAAAGAGAATAAATTCTTCCACATTAGAAAGGCTGTAAATATGAGCCTGAGGATAGTATATATGTCTGCTATCCAAGTGATCTGAGCATAACACTGGACAACTGATCCCCAGAAGTTGACTCTTTTGATCTGCCTGCCATGAAACATAAAAGTGAAGAGCTGAGGATGACTTTGAAATCAAGAAACTAGGTGACTAGAAGGATGGTGGTGCCTTCCACAGAAATAGAAAAGTATGGAAAAGGAGAGGGATTGAAAGCAGAGGTCTATTTAAGACATTGTCTTTGAGATGCCTATGGAGCATCCACCTTTAAATGATCAATAAGGAGTTATAGTTAAGAAGGACTGGCCCTCAAGAGAGAAATTAGGGCTGAACATACAGGGTGTCTCAAGAATCTTGGTGCTGTTCTCAACCATAATTATTTAAAACTACAGAGAAGATCACCCAAGACAGAGCCTTGGAGTACAGCCACAGTGAGAGGATGTAGTGCTGATGAGGAGATAGAGAAAGAATGCTCATACATAGAGGAGGAAAAATCAAGAGAGAAGAGTATCACAACAGCCTAGAGGAAACAAGGGTCAACAGTGTTAAATGCTTCCAAGAGGTCAAGAGTGATGAGAATTGAGAAAGGATCTAATACATATAGCAAGTAAAGTATTTTGGAAAGAATGGTTTCATTTGTATGTCAGAAGCCAAAATGCAAAGGGTTAAGAAAAAACTGAGGAAATAGGAAATAGAGAAACAGGGCTGAGGAAAGGGGCAGAAATAATGAATCAAAACTCTGAGTAGATCACACTTTTTGAGAAAGCATGACTTACCTCTGACCCTAGAATGTAGATTTCCAAGCACTATTCCAAGGATCAACAACTCTAAAAGCCTCTTTGAGATTTACTGGGCAAGGATGATGGTCCTCGAAGCTAAGCATCAAGAGACTGAAATCAGGAGCTGACAGCTCTAATTCTAGCCAAGCTAAAAAACAAATGGCTCTGCAGTCAGTGGTGGGTGTGAAGCAATAAGGGAAATAACTCAGGAGATTGATTTGGTTCAATGGCCAGCCAGCAGGTGGCAATTCTTGCACAAACCTATGCTGCTGCTATATGGAAGCATAGACTTAAAATTTTGATAAAATGTAATTCATAAAAATGCAAAGTGACCCAGAAAAGTTCCACAACTGTTCTTCCATGTTGATTATGAAGAAAGTTTAGTTAACGAGAGTAAGCAGATGGATGTAGACAGGGGTAGCTCTTAGGGAGAAAAAAAATGTAATCATGACACGCTTTTTAAAAAAAAAAACCCTTGCCTTCTGTCTTAGGATTGATACTATGTATTGGTTGCAAGGTAGAAGACTGGTAAGGGCTAGGAAATGGGGTTTAACTGACTTGCCCAGGATGACACAGATAGGAAGTGTGTAAGATCACATTTGAACCCAGGACCTCCTGTCTCTCTCAGCTTCCCTCTCATGGCTCACTTTTAAGTTTAATCTCTGTGATTAATATTTTCTCCATCCCATTCTTAAATCTAGACAATCAACAAAACAATCAAGCCCTGTAGGAAAGTTATTTGTAAATTAAATTTAATTTATAGAAGATTTCATCTAAGTCTAAATAGTTAATGTTTCTGTTTTGATGAACAATTTATCTAGGTTCAGACTTAACTAATTAACCAATCAATAAATACTTAATTGACCTACATGTCTCTATGTTTCAGGTACCAGGAATCGGAATTTTTCAAAAGTGTCTGTTCTTTAGGTTCTTATTTTCTTTTGGGGAAATCTAGCATGTGCATGTGTTAATACATTCAGAATAAATACACAATGAATACGAGACATTTTATTATAAAGGAGGGAGGGAAAGAATTAGCAACTGGAGGGAAGCAGAAAAGGCTTCCTATAGAAGGAAGTATTTGAACTGAATATTGAAGGAAGAGAGAAATTCTATGAGATAGAGATGAGCAGAGAGAAAACTTGAAGCATGAGAGAAGGAAGCTCAGTGCTAAGGCATAGAAGTGGAATTCAGTGAGTGAGTAAAGAACAGTGAGGAGGCCAATTTGTCTTAATCTGAGAAATGGGAAGGGAAAAATGAGAATGAGAATGGGAAGAAAGGATAGAGCCAAGTTGTTAAGGAATTTAAAAATCAAAGAGAAGATTTTTTTTTCTTTAGGGGCAATAGGGAGCTACCAGAGTTTATTGAGGAGTGATCTAACGTGGTCAGACCTGCTTTTAAGGAGAGCTACTTTGGCAGGTTATGTGGAGTATGGTTTTTGACTTAGGAGATACTTGAGGCAAGCAGACCACTTAGGAGGTCATTGTAATGTCTAAGTTAGAAGTGATTAGGATCTGAACCAAGGGAATTGCTGTGTGAATAGAAAAAAGATTTAATATGAGCGATACTGTGAATATAGAAGTAGCAGCATTTGGCATTCAATTGGATATCTGGGGCAAGGAAAAGTGAGGATTAACAGTGAAGTTACATGCTTGGGACACTGGCAGGATTGTGGTGTCTTCTACAGAAACAAGGAAATTTGGAACAGAGGTGGGTGTGGATAGAAGGAGAAACAATTATGTTTTGGACATATTGAGTTTGAGACCCTCTTTGGGGTATCCTGTTTAAAATGTCCCAAATGACAAAGGACTTAAGCTTAGAGGAAAGTTCAGGCTGGATATATAGCTCTGTGAGTCTGCATCAATAAGAATTAAATTCCACCTTCTTTTAAAGGAGTGGTGATTATATGATCAATTTAGAGTCCCCAAATAACTCTTGAAAGTAGATTTTTGCCTAATAGTAAAAGAAAAAACTTTAGTTGTCAATTAGCAAGGTTTCCAGACTTACCAATAGATGGCACACTTTGTCAATTTATGGCAATGCTGTCCAAAGCATGACCCAGAGATAACCAAGAAAATAAAGTGATGGCGACTGACCATGTCCTTTAAAAAATATTCAGCAAATCAAGCTATGGATTCAGTAAAGAAATGATGTTCACTATTAGTTAAAGGTATATAATTTGGGTATTCAGCAAATGTGATTTTCTACTAAACCATTCACCACGCAAATCATTAAAATATAACCAATTTACGTTAAACAATATTGTTGAAAATTTCAGTTTGGAAAGTCATTAAATATGGATTTAAGACTTAAAATGTAATAAAATACTTAAGAAAGCTTGTTAGAAGTCCTAGTATTCTAACTTTAACCTTAATCTTAACTACTTAAAATTGTTTGGTTTTAAGGTAAATGTTATATCCTGAGAAGAGGGAGACTTAGATATAAAAACCAGAAAGAGCTATGAACATTGTCTATAGAGAAAAAAAATAAAGACAAATTTGGTTCTCTGTTATATAGTCTTCATAGATTATCTAGGAGATGGAGTGGGTCCCTGAAGTGAATGTCATTCAGGCCAGTGTTTTAGAAAGAGAACAGAATAGATGGGAAACCAGAGAAAACACAAGTTGGGTTGTTGTTCACAAAGACATTAAAATAAGTCAGTGACCAATAAGGGTCAAGCAGAAGGTTAGAGCCCAAGACCAGTACAATTTGTTTTCCAAGACAGCTATGTGATAACGGGTACAAGTCATTATCTTGCTAGCCACCAGCATCCATCAAACTAAACAAAAATCACATCAATTACTTGTTTTACGATAAAAACATTGTAATAAATCATTTGCACAAGATAAATCTACCTACATGGCCGAAAATTTTAAAGAACATTTCTTTAGCTAGAGGAGGTTCTGGTGATATTGTCTTCAAAGTATGTGCTCTGCATCGAATGGGGGCAGCGAGGCTTCTGATAAGATATGCCCAGCAGGAGAGACCATATTAACTTTCGCAGAGACAGAATGAAAATTGAGCGACAGCCCTTTTCATCATCTTGTTCCTCAAGGGTGAAATTGCATGGATAATCTAAATGATTAAGGAAGGCGTACTGAAATGGATGGAGATTCAGTCGCCAAATATTGGCTAAGTACCTACTGTGCGCCTTCCATTCTTACAAAACAGATTGTGGGATGCAAAAGATGCTCAGCACATGCTCCCTCCATTTAAGGAGCTTACAACATAATTGAGAAGATGACAGACACACGAGACAGCTAAATAACAATGTAAGGCAGGCTTTGATTAAGTGCCCCAAATGAGCAAGGCAGATAATATGCAAGTGTGTTTCCTGCCATTCAGAGAAGGGGAAGATCTATGGAGGAATGGGGGAGGAGAAGGTGAGACTTTAATAAGACCTTGAACATAATTAAAGGGAAATGTTCTGAGACTTCAAAGTCAATGTCTCAAATGCTAAATGAAACACTTAGCTAAAATTTCTTTGGGCTTTTGATAGTAGTGTTTAATGTCTTCCAAAGGTATTAACAAAGAATTTCTATTTTTCAGCCTTCTCCTGGGTGTTTAGCCATAATACCTTTCCCAGGCTGGATTTCTGTATAAATGAATTCCTGGAAGATTAGAACGCGGAAATCATGTTGGGGTGGGGAGAGTGGGAGTTGCCTGTCTGGTAACTTCATGGGTTTTTCCCTTCCACAAAGTACAAACCACAGGTAGTAGCAGGAGACCTGAGGTTTGTATGCTTTTCTAAGGGAGGAAGGGTAGATGAAAGACTCTCTGGAACCCTGGGAAATTCTCTTCCTAGAAACCTCAGGTTCAGTTCACTTTTGAAGAGAGTCCAAACCATAAGGTGGTGCCATGAATATGGGAGATTTTAGGACCCTGAAGGAATATAGGACTTTATGAGAAAGAGAGGAGAATAGTATTGTTTATGGGCTATTGTGAGTCCTTTATATGTTTTCATCAATTTCTTTGAGGTGGAATAAAAGCTTTCATCTACCTTTTAGATGTATTTGTTACTTTGAATCTTTATACTAACACTGAAGACTCTGTAATCCACATCGGTAGGAATGTAGATGCATGAAATATTTGATTTTTTTTTTACATTTCCCAGAGGCTTCTGTGAATAGAGGGATTACTGATAAAAGAGAAAATTATTTTATGATGGCCGCTCCATTTATGTGAAGCAAGTGCTTGGAGCTCTTATTCTTGGATTATACTAATACTTATAAAATAACCAACACTTACAGAAAACATTTTACTTATTTGTATTTCAGGTAGCCTTGTATGAAATCAGAAGGATATTATGGGGATGGTAGGTGGCTCAGCAGATAGAGAGTCAGACCTGGAGACAGAAGATCCTGGGGTCCACTCTGGCTTCACATACTTCCTGGCTGTGTAATCCTGGGCAAGTCACTTAACCTCAGTTGCCTAGCTCTTACTGCTCTTTTGCCTTGGAACCAATATTTAGTATTAATTCTAAGACAGAAAGTAAGGGTTATTAAAAAAGGCTATTATACTTTTTTTCAGAAAGATAAATAGTGAATGTTATTAAGCAGAATAAAGAGTGTTCAAAAAGAACAATTTTTGGAACTAAACTTGGTATAATTAAGTTCCATAAATATGCTGGATGTCTCATATCAAAGAAAGTAAGTTTCTGAAATAAGGTTTATCATGAATAAAGAAAGAGTTGTCATGGATAGCAAAATGAAGTAAATTAAGGAAAAGCATGATGGTAGGAGTAACTCTATATAGCAAAATAGCCAGAAGGAGATAGTATAGTGACTTCTCATAAAAATTAGTTGGTCATTTAAAAAATGTTCATGGGGAACACTTTCTTATGCTATTTTGTGTAAAAAAATAACTTTCTAGTATTGTTAAAAAAATTAATAAGCAAGTGATGGTGATCTTTTCTAGGATCTTTTTTTTTTAAACCCTTACCTTCCATAAGGGTTTTAATACTGTGTATTGACTCCAAGGCAGAAGAATGGTAAGGGTAGGCAATGGGGGTCAAGTGACTTGCCCAGGGTCACACAGCTGGGAAGTGTCTGAGGCCAGATTTGAACCTAGGACCTCCCGTTTCTAGGCCTGGCTCTCAATCCACTGAGCTACCCAACTGCCCCCCTTTTCTAGGATCTTAAGAAGACCACATCAAGGGAGAAACTGAGCTACACTGAGGACTATTAGCTCCAGACTTTATATTAGACCAGAAAGTTATTTTGAAAGATAAATTTAGGACATTTCTCAATTCAGACCCTCCTACTCAGAGAAAACTGAGATCTGTTTGAAAAACCAAGATTGTCTAGTGTTAATTCAATAAACAAATATGGTGGAATTAATTCTTGAAAGACCTCTCAGTATGGACGAGGAATGAGTTTATTTTCAAAAACTTAACATAAATATTTTCCAAATACTAAACTTTAAAAAAAGCTCAATATAGACAACATATTTTGCAAACATCAATCATCTTTTTTTAACTTCTTTGTGGTCAACTTCATTCTAAAAGTAATCATTTATCTCTCCTTGTTATTTAGGGAGGCCAAAACTTCTGCGATTCCTTCAGTTATCAGGATATGTAAATATCCAGCAAGTAGTTGGTTGGGAGGAACAGTTATTTACCTGGTTTTCATTAGATTGGTCCTTGCAACTTTTGAGGACCTCATCTTCCCTTAAAGGTTTTTTACCAGGGTACCCAGGGTGTTCTCTTTTCCATCATCTCTCTTTTTCAAGGCAAATCTACCCTTTACCCAAGTTGTATTACATATCTGTTATAGTCCTCCCTACAATCATCTGACAAGCTAAGCTTGTCCCTTATTTCTGCAATTTCTTAAGTGCTACCTTAAAAATGATGAATGTCTTGTGAGTTTGGAGAGTGGATTTAGTGCTGGATTGAATTAATTTAATGTGATGGGAATAATACCTGTTTTATGATTTCTTAGTTTTTCTTAGTTTTCTCTTAGTTAACAGAAGGAAGAGAAATTGTTTAAGTAATTAGGCAAGAATATAAGTAGACCATAACATCTACCTTGTTATCAGACTGGCTGAGATAGAGCCTGAGATCATAAATAAGCAATAAGCTTGATTTAGCTTTCCCAGGCAGTTGAATCCAAAAATGAATATAAAATTACTGTGGAGTAGAATTCATCATTCTTTGCATGGGAAACTAGAGTAGAAAGCATCAGGAGCTTAGGGGAACTGTAGTTAGATAGATGGATTGGAACTTTAGAGACCTTACTTGGCTAAATGATTTCAGCATTTGTTTCCTTTCTCCTTTTACACAAATTCTAGAAAAAAGGATTTTTATGGTAGATGCGTAGCTTCAGGGGTTAAGAATGAATGAAAAAGGGGGAAGCTGGGTAGCTCAGTGGATTGAGAGTCAGGTTTAGAGAGGGGAGGTCCTAAGTTCAAATCTGGCCTCAGACACTTCCCAGCCATGTGACCCTGGGCAAGTCACTTGACCCCCATTGCCTATCCTTACCACACTTCTGCCTTGGAGCCAATACATAGTATTGGTTCCAAGATAGAAGGTAAGGGTTTAAAAAAAAAAGAATGAATGAAGAAGCATATTCCAGACAAGGGCATCCAGTTATAGTAGAATCAACTGAAGAAGAGCAAAACGGTAATTAAAAGTCGTGTGGCTCATCTCTGAACTATGAGACCAAGGAAGGGACAATGTCCAGGAGGCAATCGAGTAGTAAGGGGACAGATATATGGTATGGTGGATAGAGTGCCAAGCCTGGAGTCAGGAAAAGTCACCTTCCTGAGTTCAGATCTGGCTTCAGATGCTTAACTCTTTGTGTGACCCTAAGCAAGTCATTTAATCCTGTTTACCTCAGTTTCCTCATCTATAAAATGAGCTGGAGAAGGAAATGACAAACCACTCTAGTATCTTTGCCAAGATAACCACCAAAATGGGGTCATGAAGTCAGACACAAGTGAAACAATGAAACAACATCATAGTAAAAGGAGTGGTGGTAGGCCCCCCATGTGTAGTGAGGGGCCCACATTTGGTGAGGGGTTGTCCTTATATGTTATATGGCTAGAAGGGAACCAGAATTGACATTTCAAGCTTCTTTTCCCTCCATCTTTCTTCAAAGGAGATTTTAATTCTTGCCAGGAGAAGCAGGAAGCTGGAGCCAGAGGCCACTCTCTTCTCCTCTGAAGGAGAAGGAAGAACTGGAATTATATCTATCTGTTCCTTAAATATAATTTGTCTAGAGGTTCTATCTACCTTTTTATCAATTTATCATTTTGTGAGGAAAGAAGAACCTAAGTTTTATGCCCAAGATTTGGCCCATTTCCCACCTAATACCAGTTCCATAATGAATACACTTAAAGAATAGCAAAGAATTCCACTTATCTAAATCACATCAAAACATAAAGCAGAAAAGGCATGCAAAGGAGAATATATACCAGACAACACAGAGTGAAGGAGCTCTCTCATTCGAAGTGGAAAGAAAGTCTCCCTTGGAGAAAGGTAGAAGAATAAGAGGCTTGAGAAGTCAATTCTCCTTTGCTTCTCATCACACAACATACAAGGACAGCCTCTCACTGTATACTGGCCCCTCACTACATATGCCTACATATATAAGCCCACCACCACTCCCTTTACTACACTATTGTTATTGCTTTGCCAGTTCAGTTTATCCAACTTTTCTTCACCTCATTTTTAGAGGGTTTTTTTTTTGCAAAGATACTGGAGTGTTTTGCCTTTTCCTTCTCCAGCTCATTTTAAGATGAGGGAACTCAGGCAAATAGGGCTAAGGGACTTGCTCAAGTTCATATAGATAGTAAGTGTCTGCAGTTAGATTGGAACTCAGGAAGATGAGTCTTCCTGACTCCAAGCTTGGAGTATAGCTTAACCAAAAAGGAATGTCCTTGATCTCACCCAAAGGGAAATTATCTGAAGTCTCTAGAGTAGGGACACAATGGAGGATGGAGACTGACAGTTCCTTTCATGTCTTCCCAGAGACTTTTCCTTTAGCAACCTAAAGTAGAGATGGCCTCTTCTGTCTTCTCTTTTGAAGCTGAAAGCCAGGAGTACCCAAAGTAACTGGTTACTCAGAGAACACTTGAAGAGTTCCCAGAGGGGAAGTGGCTGTGAACTGAAGCTCTTCTGTGCTGAACAACTCTATCTCTCCCCTCACACAGGGCAGAGCCAACATCTCTACCAGTAAGGAGAGTCTCATGCCAATGGATTGCATTATCCAGGATTACATTATCTGGGATTGCGTGAGAAAAGAGTGAAAGTGCCCCAGGATTCCATGGATCAACTCCAAGAAGTTTCAAGAAGCCAACCTGGGTCCACAATATCCCAAGACTTTGGAACCAGCTCCTTCTTAACCCCGCTTCTTGCAGTTAATGTACAGGTTGATAGATTTAGATCTGGAAACTTCTAGCTCCAAAACATCCCCCCATCTCAGTTTTATATAAGGGAAAGTTGACTCTCTGAGACTAGCAGAGAATTTTAGATCTGATTTTTTCATAAAACTACCCTCTCCGGGGGCAGCTGGGTAGCTCAGTGTATTGAGAGCCAGGCATAGAGATGGGAGGTCCTAGGTTCAAATCTGGCCTCAGACACTTCCCAGCTGTGTGACCCTGGGCAAGTCACTTGACCCCCACTGCCTACCCTTACCACTCTTCTGCCTTGGAGTCAATACACAGTATTGACTCCAAGACAGAAGGTAAGGGTTTTAAAACAAAACAAAACAAAACAAAACAAAAAAACCATCCTCTCCAAACATGAGTCTCTCTTCAAATAGTCTCTACTAGGTTCATTCATTTTTGTTATTATACAGTATAAGGATTGATTACCTTTTATTTTAAACCTTACCTTCCACCTTAGAATCAATACTTTGTATTGGCTCCAATGCAGAAGAGCAGTAAAGACTAGGCAATGGGGGTTAAGTGAGTTGCCCTGGGTCACACAGCTGGGAAGTGTCTGAGGCTAGATTTGAATCTAGGACCTCCCATCTCTAGGCCTGGCTCTCAATCCACTGAGCCACCCATCTGCCCCCTGACTATTACCCTTTAATATATTTGTTCCATGCTTATTCTTCATTATTCCATGTATGTCCTCTTTGATTTCAACCATGTCAAATTTGGATAATAAATCCCCAGAGGTTAGGGATCATGTCCATGTGGTTTATTTTGTTCTGTGCCTAGCAGAATCTCTGCCAAATAAAGGCTTTCTTAATAATAATAATAATAATAATATGATTATTACAGCTTGCATTTATATAGTTCTACAAAATTCTTAAGTCCCCTATTTCATTTTATGTTTAAAACAGCCCTGGGAGTTAGATGCTGCCATTATACCCATTTCACAGATGAAAAAAACTGAGCCTCAGAAGTGATGTAATTTACCCAGAGTTGCACAGCTGGTATCAGTCAAAATTTGACTGTAAGTCTTCTTGACTTTATGTTTGGCACATCATTCAAAATATCCTGACAATCATATGCTGTTAACATTTAAATGAATCATTAAGTCAGTAATGATTATGATCCCTTGACTTTTTGTAGGTTTCTTGAAGTAGGAATTATTTTTCATTTTGTTTTTAGATGCCTGAGTGATGCATTGTTACTGGGGCATAGCAGGCAAATTAGAAATTGCTACTGGATGGAATTGAGAGATAATATCTAGCCACCCAGAGAGAGCTAATGCCAATTTAGAGGAAGTGTCATGAGAGTAGCTTGTTTGAAATGCAATATTCTGAAAGGTTAGAGGACACCAGAAAGTTCTGAAATAATTAGAGTTTGTGAAATAGCCAAGCCACTAAATTTTTGCTAATCGTCCTCTTCTAGGAAAGCCATAGATATTATTCATGTTCCCAACTTGCTTTCAGTGTGATTTAAGAATCGAAGGAGTAAAATCTATAAATTCTCCCCTAGTTATGGATTTGCCTATGACAGTTAGATTTGTTCCAACTGTAAATCATTTTAGTTCCCTTTACCACATTTTTCTCTTCTGTAAGCTAAAGAGAATATGACTTAAGATATATGACAAGTTAATGTTTTTGGAAAATGTATTAAAGTTGGAAAACATACTATAAATAATGTAGATTAATCCAAAGTTAGGTAGGGTGGAAGGAAACACACTTAGAACAAGTTGCCACAATAAACTTGGTTCAATTTTTTAGCCTCAGTGTTGCAAGTTAGAGGACTGGAATCAGGAACAGCTATATGTTTACTATATGGCATGAGTTAGTTCAGTCACTACAGGGAAATAGTGACTTCTTTAGATCAAGGTTAATGTGACATGACATTTTTAGAAGAGAGAACCTCCTGTGATTGCCACAAAAGAATCTGTTTCCCTTTCAGAGATATACAAGGAAGGTATCCTTAAGCTTCCAGGGCAGCACTGGTGAACCTTTTCTGAGTTTGAGTGCCCAGAGGGCAAATTTGAGCTGTTTGTGAGCCCCCCAATAACTGGAGAGAGAGCTAAGGGAGGAAGTCTTTGCTTTGGGCAGCTGAACAGAGGGATGGGGCATGCAAAAATGTCCTCAGATTCTGCAATCGGACACACCTATTTTTTGGTCTTATTTCTCTCTTTTCCCTTCTACCATTTCCTCTATGTTCTAGCTAAACCTTAGGACTCCTTGCTCACCAATTCCTTACATTCTTACTAGTGTTCCCCATGTCTCAAATACATTCTTTCTACATCCCTACCCACTAAAATCTTTCCTTTTTTTTATCAAGGCTGTAGAAATTTAGTATTGAATTGTGAAATACTTTGCCTTTATCTACTACCCTCCTGAGAACTGTTTGATTCTAAGGGTGAAACACTTTCTCCTTTTCCCCCCATTCCCAACTAAGAAACTTGGTTGGGTCCTTTCTTCTTTTGCTTAGATCTTGAAAGTTGAAAGGATAACAGAAGTTAGGGCAGGGAGGAGCAGTCACTTGATCCATTTGAGAGATTAAGTAATGAAATCAGTAAGCCTTAGCCACCATTTTGAACTACAGTGACTTAGCTAAGTGGCGGGAAGGAAAAGGGCCTGTTGGCATCCTTAAGACCTGCTTCTTCCTATGACTAAGTAAGGAGGAAGAAGTTGGTCTCTCAAGGCCCACTTTCTCTGTGTTTACTAATCAGATATGTCTTGGGATATCCAGAGGGACTGAGTGATGAAGCCACAAGGGGTATATGTTAGCTCTGTCTTTGTCTCTCCATCTCTCTCTCCTTCTTTCCTTTTCTGTCCTTGTCTCTCCCATGTGGGCTCTTTGCCTCAGCTCTCTTTTGCCCTGCTCTTGGGTGCCCACTTGGTGCCATTCATATTGTGGACTTGCTAGTTTAGATTGCCTTGAGTGGTCCATTAATAAATTAACTTAAATTAAGAAATGCTGCCTCTCCAGAATTTTAGTCATTACAAGGTCTAGTGCAGCTTTTTTAGTAGTTAATAATTCCAAGAGTGAAAACTATCATTATTCACCATCTAATCCTCAGGGTTTACTTAACCCCCTGCTATGTTACTGGTCCTCTTTAAAAATCGAAGGAAAGGATATTTCCAGGGGGACTTCCGGTTAAGATGGCGGCAGCGTAAGGAGCAGCTGCTCGATCTCTCCTAACTGAAGCATACAGGACTCCTCAAGGGGACATAAAAACGAATCCAGAGGAACGAAGGGACCCCACATCAGGGCACAGCATTGAAGGTATGCAGAATCGGGGCATTTCCACGCTATAAAGGGGTGAAACAGCTCTCACTAAAATGTGAGAGGAAGAAGCCCTTCCCCCAACCCCCACACCAAACACAGCACCAAGGCCAGCCCACAAGAGTTAAAGCAGATTTGGGGCACCCATTAAGTCACTGGCAGCTCCAAGGCTTGTTCCTGAGAGCAGCAAGACTTAGGACTCCAAGAGGCTAAAGAACGCACACAGACTTTCCCAAGCGTCTGCGTGGGTGAAGGCAGTGCCCTAGGCGTGGACAAGGATCTCGAGCGCAGGCTTGGACCTCGAGTGGGGACCCTGTGCAGATGGGAGTGAGGCTGTGAAAGCAGCCCCTGGGACTGCTGAAAGAGCCTTAGGCAGAGGGGCAGACCAGGGACGACCAGGAGGCTCGACCCCGAGAACAACGAGACCTGAGACCTCGGGAGCCTAGAAAGCTCAGACAGACCCTGAGTATGAGGACAAAGCTGAGAAAGTGCTGGGCTAACAACAATGGCAAGCCAAAATCAAGAACCCCAGAAGAAAAAGATTATCAAGAAGAACTCTGTAACACTCGACAACTTTTACACAGAGAAAATCCAGACAACAGAGGAGAACAAACAAGAAATCATATCCAAACCTTCCCAAAATAATGAAAACTGGTCACAAGCTATTGAAGAGTTCAAATCTGAGATAATGAAAAAGATGGAAGAGATCTGGCAAGAAAATAACAGTTTAAAAGGCAGAATTTCACAATTGGAAAGTGAGGCTCAGAAATCAAATGAACTGATAAGCAAATTGAACACCATAAATGACCAGATTGAAAAGGAAAACCAAAAAATTATAGCCGAAAACCAGTCCCTAAAGGTTAGAATTGAGCAATTAGAAGTCAATGATCTCTCAAGACAGCAAGAACAAATAAAACAAAGTCAAAAGACTGATAAAATAGAAGGAAACATGAAATATCTCAATGAGAAAGTGACAGACCAAGAAAACCGGTCTTGAAGAGACAATTTGAGAATCATTGGTCTTCCAGAAAAAGCAGAAATTAATAGAAACTTGGACTCCATACTAAAAGAAATTATTCAGCAAAATTGCCCTCAAGTTCTACAACAAGAGGGCAATATAGACATTGAAAGGATCCATAGATCACCCTCTACACTAGATCCAGAAAGGACAACACACAGGAATATGATAGCCAAATTCAAGAGCTTCCAAGTAAAAGAAAAAATCTTACAAGAAGCCAGAAAGAGACAATTCAAATATCAAGGAGCACCAATCAGGATCACACAAGATCTGGCAGCCTCCACGCTAAAAGACCGCAAGGCTTGCAATATGATATTCAGAAAGGCAAAAGAGCTGGGCCTTCAACCACGGATCAACTACCCATCAAAACTGACTATATACTTCCAGGGGAAAGCATGGGCATTCAACAAAATTGAATATTTCCAAGTATTTGCACAAAAGAGATGAGGACTAAATGGAAAGTTTGATATCCAACCACAAAAATCAAGAGAAACATGAAAAGGTAAATAAGAAACAGAGGGGAAAGAAAGAAAACTCATAATTTTTTTAAATTTGCCTCTTTAAGGGCTTCAATAAGATCTAATTATCTGTGTTCCTATGTGGAGAAATGCTATGCATAATTCTCTGTAGTGAACTCTATTCACTATTATAGTATTCACTATTATAGCAATCAGAAGAATAATTCATAGGGAGAGGGTAGAATACTAAATGGTCTAAGATGACATGGGAGGTGGGAAAGAGGGGGGTGAATAGTAGGGGACACCAAGAGAAACTTGAGTGAATAAGAAAAATAGGATATTCTATTACACACAAAGAGGGCATGGGAAGGGGAGGGGACAAATACTATTATAAGAAGGAGAGGAAGAGAGCATTAAGAGGTAATATTTAAACCTTACTCTCAGTGTAATCAACCCGGAGTCGGAAGAGAAGCTACATTATCCATTGGGATAAAAAACTCTATCTAACCCTACTGAGAAAGTCAGAAGGGATAAACCAAAGGGAGCAGGGGAGTGGGGAGGTCAAAAAAGGGAGGGGAGAAGAAGGGGGAGGGAATTCATTAGGCCTTTAAAAATAAAAAGAGGGGAATAACAAGGGAGGGGGTAGAAAGGGAAGTTAGTCAAGGGAGGGGATAAGGGATACCGGCTCAAAGCAATCCACTGGTTTAAAAGAAAATAGTGTAAGAAGAAGGGGTGGGACTAGGGGAGGATACAAAAATGTCAGTGAATGCACAACGTGGGTATGACGAGCTAATGTAATAAAAATGACCATTCTACCCAAATTAATTTACCTATTTAGCGCCAAACCTATCAAACTACCAAAAAACTTCTTTACTGAATTAGGAAAAACTATAACAAATTTAGTTTGGAATAACAAAAGATCGAGAATATCAAGGGAAATAATGAAGAAAAATGTGAAGGAAGGGGGCCAGCAGTACCAGATATTAAACTATAGTATAAAGCAGCAGTCATCAAAACAATATGGTACTGGTTAAGAGACAGAAGGGAGGATCAGTGGAATAGATTTGGGGTTAATGACATCAGCAAGACAGTGTATGATAAACCCAAAGGGCCCAACTTTTGGGACATGAATCTACTATTTGACAAAAACTGCTGGGAAATTTGGAAAACAATATGGGAGAGATTAGGTTTAGATCAACATCTCACACCCTATACCAAAATAAATTCACAATGGGTGAATGACTTGAATATAAAGAGGGAAACTATAAATAAGTTAAGTGAACACAAAATAGTATACCTATCAGATCTCTGGGAAAGGAAAGATTTTAAAACCAAGCAAGAGTTAGAGAAAATCACATAATGTAAATTAAATGGTTTTGATTATATTAAGCTAAAAAACTTTTGTACAAACAATGTAGTCAAAATCAGAAGGGAAACAACAAAGTGGGAAAAAATCTTTATAACAAAAAACTCTTACAGGGGTCTAATTACTCAAATATACAAGCAATTTTATAAAAAATCAAGCCATTCCCCAATTGATAAATGGGCAAGAGTATCAATAAGCACATGAGAAAGTGTTCTACATCTCTAATAATTAGAGAAATGCAAATCAAAACAACTCTGAGGTATCACCTCACAACTAGCAGATTGGCTAAAATGAAAGAATGGGAGAGTAATGAATGCTGGAGGGGATGTGGCAAAATTGGGACATTGATGCATTGCTGGTGGAGTTGTGAACTGATCCAACCATTCTGGCTGGCAATTTGGAACTATGCTCAAAGGCCTATAAAAGAATGCCTGCCCTTTGATCCAGCCATACCATTGTTGGGTTTGTACCCCAAAGAGATCATAGATAAACAGACTTGTACAAAAATATTTATTGCTGCGCTTTTTGTGGTGGCAAAGAACTGGAAAAGGAGGGTATGTCCTTCAATTGGAGAATGGCTGAACAAACTGTGATATATGATGGTGATGCAATACTATTGTGCTAAAAGGAATAATAAACTAGAGGAGTTCCAGGTGAACTGGAAAGACCTCCAGGAAGTGATGCAGAGCGAAAGGAGCAGAGCCAGAAGAACATTGTACACAGAGACTGATATGCTATGGTAAAATCGAATGCAATGGACTTCTGTACCAGCAGCAATGCAATGACCCAGGACAATTCTGAGGGATTTATGGTAAAGAACTCTACCCACATTCAGAGGAAGAACTGCAGGAGAGGAAACATATAAGAAAAACAACTGCTTGAACGCTTGGGATGAGATGGACATGATTGGGGATGTAGACTCGAAACCACCACACCAATGCAACTATCAACAATTTGGAAATAGGTTTTGAACAATGACACATGTTAAAACCAGTGGAAATATGCATCAGCCATGGGTGGGGGGAGTGCGGGGGGTGAAGGGGAAAGTAGGAGCATGAATCATGCAACCATGTTAAAAATGAATATTAATAAATGATTAAAAAATTAAAAAATTAAAAAAAACCAAAGGACAAACAACCTAGCCTAGCTGGTATAGCCTCAGGGGGTAGTGATTTCCCTTCTACTAAAGGTTGGCAAGCAAAGGTTGCATGACCATTTGTCGGGGATATGGAGGAAGGGAGATGCTCCACATCATTTATTACTAGAGAAACATAAAATAAAGCTAAGGTTCTACCTCATACCCAACAGATTAGTAAAACTGAGTAAAAAAAAAAAAAAGAAAAATTCTATAAAGGCTGTGGGAAAACAGACACATTGATGCACTGGGTACAACAATTCTGAAAGCACTTTGGAATTGGGCCAAATGGTTATTAGATTATGCATTTGGGGCAACTAGATGGCTCAGTGGATAGAGAGCCAGGCCTGGAGATGGGAGGTTCTGTGTTCAAAATTGGCCTCAGACACTTCCAAGCTGTGTGACCCTGGGCAAGTCATTTAACCCCCAACTGCCTAGCCCTTACCATTCTTCTTTTTTGGAAATGATATTTATTATCAATTCTAAGACAGAAGGTAAGAATTTGAAAAATAAGTAAATAAACTATGCTCTTCAATCTAGTGAGTACTACTAGTAGTTCATTACCTGTAAAAAGATTTTAAAAAAAGGAAAATGTTCATATGTACAAAAATATTAATAGTGGCAAGGAACTGGAAACAAGTGCCCCCCCCAATTGCTGAATAATTAAACAAATTCATGGAATGCTATTGTATAAGAAATGATGAAGGTGGTGGTTTCAGAGAAGCTTGGGAAGAGTTATATGTACTGATGCAAAGTGTAATAAGGGAATAAAGCAAGTGGATGGGGTTTGTGGGTCCCTAGGTCAGTAGGTGGGAAAGGAGGGTGCAATAGTGGAGGTAGTAGATTGAGGTGGTAGGAGAGATGTAAGGGAATGGCTGAGTTTAGGGAAATATAGGACGATGAAGTATAATGAGCGGCAAGGGGAGATGATGAGGTAATTTGTGTAGGCAGCTGCAACAGGGAGACACAGACTGGGTACACAGGCTTGAGACAGAGGACCCTGAAGGGAATCAGACTGAACCCTTCCAGGTAGGAAGGGCACTTCTACAAACTGAAGGTTAGGGCCAGTCAGAAATGGTTTGAAATTAACTAGAGGGCTTTCTAGTCAGTTTCTCAGGTTCACAAAGAAAGAATCCCAAGGCTCTGCCCTGTCTGTGAAATAGAAGGGCTTCTCAGAGGAAGTATAGAGATCACCACTTCCTCCAAGATGGATGCCTCCAGCTCCCCTCAAGACCCAGAGAGAAACAATTCCTTTCTCTCCTTAACCCTCTTTTATCATTTAACCAATGATTTAGCAAAAGGTTTGATTAAATAACAACAGGGTTTATTAAGTTTCAGGGCTGATTATAAAGGACAGAGGGATACAAGGTTTCTCTAACAACTGCCCAGGGAGAGGCTCCAGGTGGGGGAGGGACACAGGAATGGCCTGGAAGAGCCTGCCCTCACTTAGCCCCCTAGGCTTTGTTGCCTTTAAGATTAGGGAAGTAATAAACAATGAATCAGGAGATAGTTTGTATCAAGGGTAAGCCCTACTTGTCTATGGGGAAAACTAAGTCTTCAAAGTTTTGATTGCTACCACCCAAAATCCACCCTTCTCTCAAAACCCACAGGAAATCAGGAAAGGAAATGGGGAATGAAATAGGGAAGGTCAGGGAGATCCAGAGGAATTAGCTAAGCTACAAAATCTCAAGAGAAAAGCACAAATTCAAGGCCAGGTTTTAACCCCAAGACAGAGCTCAGTTGCCCCTTCCGCTCTGTGTAAGCCTCAGGGATCAACTCCCCTAGTCAGGGTTCTAAGCCCTCTTAACTGCCAGAAATTCTGCAGTTAGCATTTTGCAGGGTTGATTGCACCTCTGCACTACAAAAGTTAGAACAAGAACAATTTATGTTATAATATTAATATTGTAAAGAGAAACAATTCTGAGAGACTCAAGAGCTCTGGTCAAATTGATGATCAACCAGCTGACCAGGGAAGAATACTGCCTGGCCCTTCCATAATGAGATGATGAACTAATATGCAGAATAAGGTGCCACAAGGAAATTTGTTTTGCTTGACTATGCTTAATGATACCAGAGCTCCTGCCTGCCGTTACTTTTTTCTTTCTTTCTTATTTATTTTTCAGTCGGTAGGGAGAAATGGGAATGAAAAAATGCTTTTTGATAACTGAAAAAACTTTAAGTTAAAGATTCTGAGATTGCTGATTTTGCCCAATGAATGTTTGTGTTAGGCAAATTAGAGAGAAGCTGGCTTTGACAGTTACTGGAATAACGAGATTCAATTTCTGGGTCTTAGGATTTGTACTTTAGCACAATTGGGTGTGTGCTTTCACGTGAAGCATAAACAGAACCCTGTCCCTTTCCTATTTCCTTGCTTGGTCTCTCCATATGCCAGGAAATATGTCAGGGCGTGTCTCCTCCTTTCCAGGACGGCGGGGAATTCTGTGTGACTTCTATGTGACTGGAAAAGCTCTCTTTTTAAAGCAACTTTGAAAGTTGTTCTTATCAGGATGCAGGTATAATTGCTTTTCCCAAAGCTGTCTAGAGACTGCTGCTATTCAACTGCCAAGAGTTTTGCCCCTCAGGGTGCCTCCCTGGAGGGGTAAGAGGCGGAGCTGGCCAGTTTTTTTTTTAATGATGTATCCACACATCCGTGCTCTCCATTGGTTAAGGCTCTAGGGGGCCAGGATAAAAGAACAGATCAGCTGTCCCGCAGTTCAGTGCTGAAGTCTCTGCCTCTTACACCGGACCACTCAGTAGCAGTTCAGCCAGCAAAGCTCCAGGTGATTGAAAGAAAGGAGGAAAGCTTGAGTTTTAAAAGGTAACAGGTGCAATATTGCAAAAGAATTTATCTGAGTTTTTTTGGATGGATGAGTGGGAATAAATGCATAAATTTGATTCTAAGTATATCTGCTCAGGATTACTGGGTTCAGGAAATTATATTAGTCAAATGGAACAGCGGGGAAGGGACGCCATTGGCTATCTCTGGGTAAGGAAGCTCACACCAAGTATCTCTCTTCAACAGGAATATTTCCAACCTCTTCTTCGGGTGTTAAAGTTGAGGAAATGCGACTTTTAGACAAACTACGTGACTCCACAGGGATGAGCACGGCCCTGGAACCCGAGAAGGCAGCGGTGGATCTAGGGTCCAAGCGCCCGGCAGTCTCCCCGTTTTGCAACGTGCTCACTCCGGGGCGCATCCCGGCTTTCTGTATCCCACCTCGGCTACCCTCCCACAATGTCCCAGCTTTCCAGCCTCTTGGCAGCTCTACCTCCCCTCCTCGACGTTGCGCTGTGGAAACTGACATGTGGCCTCACAGTCGGCATTCAAGTGGCAGCACTGGGGAGGAGGAGCTGCGGTCAGAATGGATTAGAGCCAGGGAGGACCCAGACCTTACCGACTGGGATCCGCGCTCTCAGGCTGCGCTTTCGCTGCCGCACCTGCCCCGCCAGCCCACCTCGTACGGCTTCTGCGCTTTGCTCGAGAGCCCCAATACCCGCCGCAAAGAGTCACTTTTCCTTGGGGGCTCTGCAGCCGCTGCCGCCCTTCTCCTGCAGCCCCCATCCCAGTCACTTTTGAGGCCTCGGGCTCACACTTACTGCGGCAGCGGCGGTGCCAACGCTTCGTGCAACCTAAGAGGGCGGCTGGTCGCCCCAGACCGCCAGGCCATTGGCTGCTCTTCCTCCTCCTCTGCCAGCTCATCTCCCTGCAGTTCCCCACGGCCCCAGGACGCTCCCGCCAAGCGGTCACGGAGCCGTCAGCGTTACCGGCGCCTCCTCCGGGCCCCAGATGCCTTGGGCCGGGCGCTGCGAGCCAGTGGGAGCCGCGTTCTGGCCCGAGCTCGCTCGGTCTCCAGCGCTGAAGATGACGACGAGGACTATGAGGCAGTTGGGGACGCACGCCACATCTCCCTGACAGCCACCTGCCAAACTGGCTCCGCCCCGGCACGAGCTCCATCCCCATCCAGGTCCCAGTCCCCTTCCCCTTTGGGTCCACTGCAGGAGCGCCTGGAGGTCGAGAGCATAGTGGCCTTGGGCTGTGACGGCGGTGCCCTGCACTTGGCCACCGAGTACTGTCCAGTGTCCCGGCGGCTGCGCATCCGCCTGCTCAGCGCCCAGGGCCTCTACAGCGGCACCACAGAGCCGAGGGCCATAGGCTGCAGAGTCAGCTTCACCTTGGTGCTGCAGGGGAAGACGCACAAGCAGCGCAGCGCCGTGGTCCGAAGGAGCCGAAATCCAGTCTTTAACGAGGACTTCTTCTTCGAAGGACTGTCGGAGAACGACCTGCGCTGCACAGCTGTGAGGGTCAAGGCCGAGAACAAAGGACGGGGCCTGGAGCGGGACCGTTTGTTGGGTCGGGGAGAGCTGGAGCTGAGGTCCATACTACTCTGACCAAGTGGTCCAGCCTCATGCCTTCCTTCCTGGTGCTTTCTGTTATCCCGAGGGAAACCCGGGCCTTGGCAGCTATTTTATAAAAAGAAATAAAATTTTATTTATTAACTTTTACCTACTCATTTGTTGTTGCTTTCTTATTTAGAACTACGTTTTTAGGGATTTATCTGGAATGGGCTTTCGTGTTAAAGGAAACAAAAAAATTAAAATTGTTTATACTAACATATCCAATTCCTAACTTTCTGATTCATTTTCAACATCCATACAAGAAAGAATTGGTTTTGACTGGGCGGTGAGCATTGAGTGGAGACAATGTTCCTCCCTCAAGGTGCTTATTTTATCATTTCTTACCCTTTACTAGTAGAAAGGCTAGAGTTTTGTTTTGTTTTAGATGAAAAACAAACATAGCAAAAGATATTCCTTCTGAATCAAATTCAGCAAACATTAAAACTTACAATCTACTAGAAAAGATAGACAAAAATATCAATGATAAATATAAAATGATGGGGGCAATTGAAGATCCAAGCCAAGTACTCCAAAACAGTTTAAGGAGGGAGAGATTACTTGCAGCTGTTTTAGGCTCCATGGAAGAGATAGGAACTCAACATTAAAGAGAGAAAAAGATTTCAACAGGTGAAAAAAATGATCCCACCTTTAGTGCTTACTTTACTACTTGTGTGACCTTGGGCAAGTTACTTGACAGCACTGGGCCTCAGATTCCTCAACTGCAAAATAAAGAGATTTGACCAGTGTCCTTTCCAACTCTAGTTCTCTGACTCTCTGAGAAGAGAATGCCTTTCAGGCATCAGTGCATGAAGGCAGGAAGATGCAGGATGAAATAAACAGCTCAGCTGGAATGTGGGGTGAATAAAGAATAGTGTGAAAAAAGATTGGAAACTGTAGTTTAGAATAAGAGTTTGAAGCTATAAAAATCCTATAAGCAATAGAGAGGCCTTGAAGCTTTTAGATAGTAAGTGAAATGATCAGACTGAGAAATTAAAATTATTTGGGAAATTGAGGATGATTCCAAGATTGGAGACAGGGAGACTAATTAGGAGGCTATTATAGTAGTCTTGGGGAGATTTGTTGAAGCCTTGGACCCAGGAAATTGCAAGTGTGAGCCAAGAAGAGGCTTAAAGGCAAGATGCAGTAGAGGCTATATGGTTGAGATTTAGTAATAGAATATAAGCTTCTTGAGGGCAGGGGTTTCTTTTGTTTTTTTTTATTTATATTTTTAAGACTAATTACAATACCTGGCACATTGCAAGTGCTTAATAAATACTTTGTAATTGATTAATTGGTTGGTTATAAGAAGGGTCAAGGGAAAAGTCAAAGATGATCGCCTGGAAGGAAGTCCATGCTATTAACAGAAATAGGGACACAGGGAGATACTGTAGGTTGCAGTGATTCCCAAAGTGGGCCCCACCACCCCCAAGTGGGTGCTGCAGTGATCTAGGGGGGCGGTGATGGCCACAGGTGCATTTATCTTTCCTATTAATTGCTATTAAAATGAAAAAAATTAATTTCCAGGGGGCTAAGTAATATTTTTTTTATCTGGAAAGGGGGCAGTACGCCAAAAAAGTTTGGGAACCACTGGTTTAGGGGGACAATAGGAGTAGGTCCTTTTGGAATTTGTTGATTTTGAGTAGAGTTGGGACATTCAGTTGAAGAAGAGTATTAAGCAATTGAAGACAGATGTAGAACTAAAGGTAGAAGAAGAAATTTGGGTACCATCTGGTACTAATCTACCTAGAGGTTCTGTGGTTCCTTGCCACACTGATATTTCTCCCCTTTTCTATGCTCTGTTATTTTACTGCCATTCATATTCTTTTTAGGTATCAGGTGTTCCTCCCTGGAGTCCCTAAATATATAATGATTCAGGGCCCTTCATTAGAGGCCTCTATCCAGGTTTGTATGTATCTGATTCCTTCCTTCCAGGGATATGTATATGCAGTGACCTTTAACATAACTCTCTTTTATCCAAAGATCTCTTTAGAACTATAGATCTCTTTCAGCAATCTATATTTGTGATTACCTACAGGTCCAAAGAGTGCTGCTCTATTCAGTCTTGGCCTTCTCTCTAATACCAAAGCAGTTCTCTTTTTATCTTCTGTGCATGAAGGAGGTTGAGAAACCTATCATCATCATCATCATCATCATCTTCATTCCTCAATATGTAATAAGAATCTAATGTGCAATACCCTGCCTGGTTTGTATGCATAAGTAGATAGAAGATAGATATTGGGAGAAGACGCAAAGTTTAGTAATAATAATTCATATTCACGTAGCACTTTAAGATTTACAAAGCACTTTAATACATTATCTCATTTCATAGAAACCCAATAAGTTAAGTGATAGCATCCCCATTTTATATATAAGAAAATCAAGGTTCTGAGAAATTACTGTTTGAAGGAGCAAGGTGGCACAATGATAAAAGCTCTGGGTCTGAGGTCAGGAAAACTTGAGTTCAAATCAAGCTCCAGGCATTTTCTAGCTATGTAACCCTGGGTACATGTCATAGAACATCTGTCTGTCTCAGTTTCTTCAATTATTATGAAATGGGGATCATAATAGCACCCACTTTCAAGAGTTGTTGTGAACATCAAATGAGGTAACATTTACTGAGTGCTTAACACAATGCATAGCACAGAATAGGTGTCTAATAAATGCTTATTTTCTTTCCTTTTCCCAGGATCATGCACCTAAGCAAATCTCTTATTTCCAGGATTAGAGCTCTAGCCACTACACCATACTAGTATAAATAGTGAGATTACATCATATTAATTACTTTAATAAAAATATAATGTAAAATTAGAATAGAATGGAAATTTGAATATGGTCAATACATAAAATGAGTACAAAGTGCTTTTTTTTTTTTACCATTAATTGAATTGTTAATTCAACCTACTTGAAAATAGAACTGTCCTAGGTTTTTATATTTGTCCTGATAATGAGACAGATTAAGGAAACTCGAATTTTACAATAAGCAGGAAGATAAGTTGTTTTAAAGTTATCTGACTGGAGCAGGTGATTTAGGATTTGGGATTCTGGCTCTTTGCAAAGTAAGATAGTGTCATATGTGCTAAAAGGAGAATTCCTCTCTCCTACCCTTCATGTCCAAGAGAGTTTTGTGTGGCTCCAGGTTCTAAAAGATATTAACCTGACATCTTCTCAGGGATGCTTAAGAAGATGAAAAAAATAAAATGTGCCCACATAATGCCTCCCTAGCTACTTCAATCCTATGTATTTAGTCAGATAAATCAAAGAATGTTCAAAGAATATTAGCTAGTTCAATCTTGCCATTATAGTACAGTTGAGAACAATGGAGCCCAAAGAAGTAAAATAACTTACCCAAGGTAACCTGGTTAATTATTTCAATAGCCAGGACTAGAACCCCTGTGGACTAACATCTAGTTTTTCACTAAGCCACAATATCACTCACTTATGTAAGGATGGGGGAATGGGACAAAAAGAGCCAGAAGAAGGCCCTTGGTGACAGTTAAGAGACCAGAGGAATTCTGGGAATTCTCCCGGGGAGGAAGAGGGAAAAAGAAGTTCTGGTGGAAGACCGAGAGACGGAGGAGGAAAATATCTCAGCTCGAATCCAGTCCTGAGGGCTTCCTGAGAATCCTTCTTTGGACATTGATACCCTGATTCCCTGGTCAAAGGCATCCCATTGCTTCTCATCCAGCAAGACTTCAGTCAGCAAAGTTTCTGGACTCCATTTTGGGAACAATCTCTTGGGCTCCTTCCCCCATTACTCAAACTTGCTCAGAGACCCTTTCCGGTTTGATTTTGCAATTATAGAAAGGATAGAAATAGAAACTGAAGGAGAAGTGGTGAAGGGAGACGCTTGGGAGCAAGAACCCCAAAGGTTCCCTCCTGAGTGACAGACCCCATAGAAATAGAGAAGAGGGCACCCCAAAATCCCTCTGCCCTTCACCCCTTTCCCCAATCCCTGAATTGTGATTAATAAAATTAATAAAATAAAAGGGAAGGGGAATATTCCGACAGCTTAGTCTGGATGTCTCCATCTTGGAGCCAGAACCCCTGCTGTGAAGTTGACTGATCTCAGGGGAGGTTTGTGTAAACCCCACCCTCATTCAGAATCAGATTGGGGTACTTAATACCCCCTCATATAGGGAAGCCTCGTCCCCAACTCCTGTGGGACAGCACGACCATCCAGGTCACCCAGTTTTGGGGTGACACCCCCTTGAAGTCTCAGCAGTGCATAATCAGTGGGAGGGGAGAGCTAGAAGAGAATCTCACCACCATCATAGACTCTCTCTCTCTCTCTCTCTCTCTCTCTCTCTCTCTCTCTCTCTCTCTCCTCCCTAGATCATAACATTGGTGTCTGGCTCTCTTAATTCTTATACTTAAGAATATCATTTACATTTTGAACTATTGTTTTCATAGTGGCAAGTGGGTAGGGAGTGGGGCTTCATTTGCCAGAATGTTTTGTATCCCCCAGTATTTGGGGACTGATCTATGCTATCCTTTTTTTCTTTCTGGGAAGGCAAGTGCTCTCTCCATTCTCCTGCTAAATATCTTTAGTAAACTCACCTAAAGAAGAGAAGAGAGATTTTAACAAATCTTTTGGACCCAGCTTCTAAGACTGGGCCTGGGGGTTTACATGTTAAAAATCCTAATTAAGTTGATCCTATTTCAAACTAATCAGGTGCTGGTGAGGAGAGGGAAAGCTAACTTATATTAGTGAAAAGGCTGAACCATGTAATGTTTTGGAGAAAATACATTTTAATTACTTACAAAGACATATAGTAACTTGAACCAAACAAACAAAGCACTGACCACTAGAGATACTAGAGAATCAACTTTAATGAACACATAAGACTAATTTATAAATAGGACATTATGGCATGTAAATGGATGTTTCTAAAGAACTTTTCTAAGTAGCAACTTGACAGTATTAACTTCTTTAGCAAATCCTTCCTTCAGAAGCTGAAACTTCACCTTCTAAGAGGATAAAAGGTGATAGATTCTACCTTTTGGTGATTAGATGGTAATTGAAAAGGCCAGAGTGGAACAGGGGGAACAAAGCCCACTAAAATGGAGTGCTGGTTCATGTCATGACTTGAAAGTCACACAGAGGACAAAACCAAGAGAGTTAATCAAAGGAAGCCAATCAGTCAACAAATATTTTGAAATAGAGTCTGGATCTCTGGGTATGAAGCTGGGGGAAGGACAGGGATGGGCAGACTGTAGAGAGTAAGATCAAGAAAGGAGGGAAAACACAAAGTATTAGTGAATGAGAATTTGTTAGCCACAGTTTCTGCTTGAGACAGTAGTATCCTTTTATGATTAAAGTGTGCCAACCACATTCCCTCCTTATTTGGCCAAGTCTGTGCCACTGTGGGCCCACAAGCATAAATAGGACAAAGGTGAACTTTAGTCCAGTTCCTATCTGAAAATAGCCAGTTTTGAATGAGTGGAGTACATATAAACAACATTTTATTTAATGTGAAGATGTTAATCACTTGGACTTAGTGTTCTAAAAGGCTTCATGTGATTGAAAAAAAAAAACCAAAACAACAAAACCTCTACATTACCAATACCTAGTATTCAACAAATACTAGGTATTGGTTCCAAGGAAAAGGAGTGGTAAGGACTGCAGGCAAAATTGGGCAAGAGTTACACAGTTCTGAAGTGGCTGTGGACAGATTTGAACCCAGGACTTCCTGTCTCTAGGCCTGGCTCTCTCTGAGTCACCTAACTGCCCCTCCATGTAATTTAAAAAAAATGAAAACAAGCTTATATATTTTTTCTCCAGACACCTTGTAGATTCTGTTGGAAAGCTTTAGTAGCATAGTTTAAGCAGAAAGGGACTTTAGAGTTCATCTAGTCCAATGATTCCCAAAGTGGGCGCCACCACCCCCTGGTGGGTGCTGCAGCGATCCAGGAAGGCGGTGATGGCCACAGGTGCATTTGGGGGCCATGAATAACTATAAGGGGATAGTGACAGTATGTGACAGGGGGCGCTAAGTAATATTTTTTCTGGAAAGGGGGCAGTAGGCCAAAAATGTTTGGGAACCACTGATCTAGTCCAACCCTCTCATTTTAAAAATGAAGAAACTGAGGACTAAAAAAGTTAAATGACTTTTCCAAGGTCACACAGAAAGTAAGTTGTGAAACTCAAGTCATCTGGCTCCAAATGCATCCAACATGGCTTTCCACTGTGCTATAGACAATCTTAGTAAATTCAATTCCATTCAGGACATAGTTATTGAACAACTACTTTATGTCAGGCATTAAAGTGAGGGTTATAAAGAAGTAGAAGTAATAATACAACTACATGAATAATTGCACCGCAAAGCAGAGTATGAGTGCCATGAGCACAGTGCAAAGGATATGAAGATTTAAAAGAAGGAGAGGTTGGATCTTCCTTAGAGAAGGCAAAGTTAGGGGCAGAACATCAGGAAAATCTTCATAGAGGAAATGATATTTGAGCTGCATCTTGAAGAAGAGGAATGATTTTAAAACTGGAGATGTAGAAAGCAAAGAATTCTCAGGAAAGGGATAGTTTATAACTCTTACTTATAAAAAGAACTATAATTAAGAGGAATTGCCTTTTGTGAACTCTGGGATGAACTAGGTAATGGGACTGATTTTCCTTTTTTTTTTCCTCTGTAAAGGATATAACTGTAATATTGCTAATAGCTTTTCCTTTCCTTTCTTGGGAGGAAGAAGTGATTATTTAGTGTTTAGGGAAGGTCATAAGATGTAGAGCTAGATAGAATATTAGTAAGAGTATAGACATTGATTACTGATTTAGACTTGGAAGAGAGCATCTAATCCAGAGAAAAGTTCTTAACATTTTTGTGTCACAGATCTCTGTAACAGACTGGTAAAATATATACATGCCTTTTCAAATTAATATTTTTCAATTCATAAATTAAAATATATAGAATTACAAAAGCAACTAATTATATTTAAATATAATTATTAAAATAGTTTTTTAAAAGTCAGTTCATAGGGAAGGTGAAGCCAAGATGGTAGATCATAGCACCAGTTGTGAGGCACCTGCAAGTGACAGTAGTTGTCAGCATAGAGATGGCAAAAGGGTCATGGGACCCTTTGCTGATATTG
This sequence comes from Gracilinanus agilis, assembly GCF_016433145.1. NCBI lineage: Eukaryota > Metazoa > Chordata > Mammalia > Didelphimorphia > Didelphidae > Gracilinanus > Gracilinanus agilis. The sequence goes on from NC_058131.1 coordinate 577,264,037, forward strand.
GGTGCAGTTGGCACTGAATGCCAATGGTAGTGTCCATACAGAGTTCTAGGTCACAGTTCCAGGATAGAGAGGAGCATGGATGGTCAGTCACAAGAGAGCATGGGCTCTTAGGGCCAGGAGTGTTAGTGTTTGTGACTAAAATAGAGAAGGAGCCCTTCCTAGACAAAGACTAGAGCATAAATCAAGAGAGCAGTGATTGCAACACTCCCTGCCAGCAGACCCCTAAAACTAGCTCTGATAATAACAGCACAAATAAAGTCTAAAGCCTGAGATGGTGCCTACCCACTCCTAGGTGAGCAGAGCTCAACTTTAACATAAAGTTCAAAGGCAAGAAAAAGGGTGGGAAAATGAACAAATAACAACAACCAAAAAGAACTAAACTTAAAAAAAGCTACTATGGTGGCGAGGAAGACTAAGACATAAACTCAGAAGGAGACGACAATGTAAAAACAAAGCAAAGCCTCAAAGGAAAATCCTATTTGGATATAAGTTCAGGATGAATTCCTGGACTAGTTAAAGAAATAGTTAGGAGTGGTAGAGGGAAAATTGGGGAAAGAAATGAGAATGATGTAAGAAAATTATGAAAAGAGAATGAACACACAAATATTATTTAATTTGGTATTAGAAATGCCAGTGTTAAAGAAATAGGTGGGTAGAGAGAGATATAGATGTATAATGATGGTGAAGATGTATATCTCTCTATGTTCTCCTCAGCTGCAGTTGGTGGGAGGAACACCTACTCCTACCATCCTGGCTGCTGCTGTAAGTTCTTCCCTTCTCTCTCACAGGTTTGGTTGATAACCTGTTAGAAATTCCTTTAACAGCTGCCCAAGTAAGGACCCTTGAGAGTTTAGATAAATGATTAACCTCTCTAGGCCCAACCTGGGGTTGGATAGATTGGTAATGGGCTATTGATAAGCCTTAGATAATGTTCAGGATCTGACTGCCTTTGACTCCCTTCCCAAGGGCCATGATAGAAAGACCACTCAGGAAGGTACTTGTTATTGACACTCTTTTATCTATAAGTAGGGAAAGGATAACAAGGTCAGGGATTGGGGATTGGAAAACCTATTGTTCTATTATCTATTAAACTAATTAATAATCAGGCCTGGAGGCTAATAATCTGGTGGAGGCTTGAGATTTTCACCTCTCTCTTTATCTCTGGCTGGACCTGGCCAAAGCCAAGCCAAAGAATAGGGAAGTCTATTGCTGCAGATATATTGATGATCTTTGTTCTCTCAGCTCTCTCACCAAATGTGTTGATGGTTCACTAGCTCCTGCAGCCTAGCCAGGAATAGATTCAGGCTTTTCCTATCCTCTTCTTCTTCAACCTCCTGGCCACCCTTCAACCACCCTTCAGTCAGCCACCCACTGCCCAGATTGAACCACAGAGGTTTGCAGAGATCTGTGATCTCTGGTTCTCATCCTCTGAGTCCAGAAACCCCCTTTAATGTAGCTGTGATGGGGTATATATAGGGTAGAGCTAACTGACGTTTGCCCCTGGCTCACAGCACCTGGGAACATTCTGAGTCTCTCAACTGCCATCCCTGTCAGTCAAGGTGGCATCCATCTCTTCCCAGATTATTGAATATAACAACAGCAATAAGCAAAGTGGCCAAGTAAAGGAAAATGATAAATGTCACAGGGGATGTGATTGGTTGAGTTGTTAATTGATCTGACTATTGTGGAGAACAATTTGGAATCATGCCCAAAGGACCTTAAAAGGATGATGCCCTTTGATCCAGCAATACCACTACTGGGTTTATATCCTAAAGAGATTTTTAAAAATCTGGGCAAGGATCCGTTTGTACAAAAATATTTATAACTATTTTTTTATGGTAGCAAAAAATTGGAAAATGAGGATGTCCCTCGATTGGGGAATGGCTGATGGTATATGATGGTGATGGAATAGTATTGTGCTATAAGGAATGATGAATTGATGGATTTCTATAAAAACTGAAAAGAACTACATGATCTGATGTGGAGTGAAATAAGCAGAACCAGAAGAGCATTATACCTAGTAACTGAAACATTGTGGACAATCAAATATTACTGATTTTGCTACTAAAAGCAATGCAATAATGATCTAGGACAACTCAGAGACTTATGAGAAAGAATGCTAACCACATTTGGAGAAAGAACTGTGGGAATAGAAATCCAGAAGGAAACATATGATTCAGATGACCAGGAATGAGAGTTTCAATTTCCTCACCTAGAAGATGTGTATAATATTATTTGTGATGACTACTTCGCAGAATTGCTATGGTGAAAATAATTTGTAATCTGGAAAGTGCTAAGTAAATATGAGTTACTACTTTTTTAGAGACAGTATTAGCATATAGGTCTGAAAATAAGTGTTGACTCCTCCTCTAGGCCCTGTGAGTTTGAGGAAGGAAAAGACAATACAGCTTCACTGGAGAAGCCTGTAAGAGATGTGATCTTTTCAGGGGAAAGCCAGATTGAGATTTGCTCAAGAAGCTAAAGGATAGCTTGAGAGATGAGATCAAAGATACAGGGGTCTTTGTTCATAATAAAGCAGAGATTCTGAAAAACTGCAATTCACACAAATGTATATGGCTTTTTACAGATTGAGAATCATTTTCCTCAATGTTTTACATGATTGCACATGTAAAATCTGCTTAAGATTGCTTACCATCTCAAGGGGAGTGGAGGGTTGTGGGAGGGAGGGAGGGTGAGAATCCAAGACTCAATATTCTTGGGGAAATGTTACAAACTATTTTAACATGTGATTACCCCTATTTTATGGGGGAATGAGGAAACTGAGCTCTCATTACTGCTCATCTGAATCACTATAGTAGTTTCCCAACTTGTCCAAGGAGCAATAATGAGATTTCTACCAGTTCCTAGAAGAAAGCATTAATAGAAGTAGGACAGGGGGAATGGAGGTGGAAAGATATAGCTGACTCTAACAGCAGAAGCAAGTTACTGGGGAGAAGAGGAGAGAATTTATCTAGTACAATAATTTAGATTCATAGGGATCAGAGAATCAGGAAGTTGGAAAGCAGAATGGAAGGTTATGTGTTGATGAGGGAGTAGAAAGAAGATATAACTCAATTAAAGGAATATCTTACAGACTTAAGCAATCAGCATGGTTTGGCCTGGCTCCAAAAAGGTACCTTCTGAAATGAGAATTCTGGTTAGATAGTAGATTCACAGTTTTCTGAGAAAAGAGAGGAAGTAAAGATGGGAGGGAGAAAAGGAAAATGAGTGTCTTGTCTCAACAAGTTACCTCCTCCTCTAGTGGAACATTGGTTAATTAAAGAAAACAAAATTATTTAAAACATGTAGACATATGTATACCACGAGAACAAGAGCTAGTTTACTTATTGATCTGACAAATTTCAGACACACAAGCTATGTTTATATTGGTTTCAAATTATGCTAAAAGAATGTATTTGTTTTCTGGACATATGTGAATATTCACAGGCTTCTTCAATGGATGACCTTTGTACTGACTGCCCTTTATAGGACTTGGACAATGTTTGACCACTTGGCATTGTGTAGTTCCCTTTACTGAGCTATAGACAGATTAGGAACTTCATAGAGTGAATGCCAGAGCTGGAAAATATCTTAGAAAGGAATTGAATGCAACCAGATATTTGTTTTGTCTCCATTTCTGGCAAAGGGCATGGTGTTGTTCTCCTTGTTGTCTTAGAAAATATATAGGTTGCATTCTGGTTTAATCTAGCTTAAAGCATTTTTATGTATATGTTTTATTAACACTTTTTTTCTTTATAACACAGTCCTCTTTCTCCTAATATTGAACCCCACTTCATGAAAGAGAAAAAAACTTATGACAAAATTATTCTGTCTGAAAATATATACCTTTTTCTACTCTAATAACTCCCTACCTCTCTGTTGGGAATTTTAATGGAAGAAAATGTAATGGATAATATGATGATGATGATAAATGTGAGTCACCAGGGGCCTGGGAGCCTGTAACTAAACTAGCAGGAGATTTTGGAGCTAGATGTTATCAGTGATGAGCAGCCTCAGCTGTGGTGCCCAGTCAATCTCCACTGCTAGCTGTAGGCTCCTTTAAGGTGTTGAATGGGTGGCCCCTCCCTGCTGAAGTAACTGCCTTCCTATTGGGTGAGAGCAGAACCCAGCAGGAAGTGGGACTCAACTTCCTGGTTACAATGGAGACTTAGCTTCCACTTCACAGTAACCTCAACTTCTTAATATTCTCTCCTCTCCTCAGTCCCTTTGGCCTTGGTGAAGTTGAAGGAATTACAGGAACTCTCAGATTTAGGCTAAGAGATTTATTTAAAACTGGAAAGGGAAAACTAAGGTAAGAGGGTTCAAGGTCTTGTAAAGCTATTGCTAGGGGCAACTGGCAAGCATTGGCAATGGACCTAGACAGTCAGGTCAGGCTGAGGGAACCAGCCCTCTCAGCCAGAGATAACTTGTCACTGGCCTGATATTATTTGATCCACCAGCTAAACAGATGAAGTTGTCGAACTATTCTAGGGATGTCTCTAACCGCTAGGCTACTCTAAATTAATTCCTGCCCACGTTCCACAACCCACCTCCCTTCAATCCCTCCCCAGGTCCCCAAGGGGAAGTCAGGGGTAACTGGGTGTCTGGGTGAGGTCAAGGAAATCAGAACTCCAAGGTTGGATTGCAGGGCCTTAAATAGTCACAGACCAACTGTCAGTTGGCACGTGGGTGGCACCTGCCAGGCCAGAGTTCCATTCTGCTAACTGACAGGATTGCCTAGGGTAATATTGCAAATGCAAGAAATCTTGCATTACAGAATAAGAAGGAATAGTTTGCTGCCTCTATTTCAGGGCCTTCATTGTTTTGTTTTGTTTTTCTAAAAAAAAATGTGTTATGAACTTGATAGATATTAACAAACCTGAATTGTATACAGCTTATTTTTTTAAAGGATAAGCTAAATTAACCATTGTAGTAACCAGACTGCCCTGCCTATGTCCATTTTTGAATTCCTTTCTATTCTTTTCAGTGTATTTATAAAAATGTTTTATTGATGATCTTTCCCAGCTGATTTTCTTCTAATTGCATTGATTTTGTTTGGACAAAAATTTCTATTTTATATAATCAAAATTATCCATTTTTATATCCTGTAATCTTCTCTATTCCTTGTTCAGTTATAAGGTATTCCCCTTCTATATATGTGAATAACTCCCTTTTCCACTAATTTATTTTCGATATAGCCTCTGTCACTTGCTTATTTGGAGCTTATTTTGCTATATGGTTTAAGATGTTGGTCTAACCCAATTTCTTCAAGACTATTTTCTATTCTTCAAGTAGTTTTTGTCAAAAAAGTGAGTTCATACCCCAATAGTTGGTGTTCTTGTGTTTACTGAGGCAGCAAGGAGGCTAAGTGGATAAAATACTGGATTTGGGGTCAGATCTGTTCAAATCTGTCCTCACACTTTGGAGTTGTGTGACCCTGGGCATGTTTCTTGACTTCTATTTACCTCAGGTTCCTCATCTACAAAATCAAAATAATAATTAATGATAATAACAAAAGCAGTACTTAGCAACTCAAGATAAAATGAGATATTTGTAAAGCTCTTTGAAATCCATAAAGCTATTAATTTTATTATTGAACAGCATGTTAATATGCTTAATGGCTTCTGGGTCTTCTGTTCCTAGTCTGTTCCACTGATCAACTTTTCTATTTCAAAAAATTACTGCCAAATAATTTTGATAATAATTTTCTTGCAATATACTTTGAAATTTGCTGAGGTCTCCTTCTTTCCTTCTCTCCCCTTGCCCCACCATTATTTTCCTTCAGATTCTTGATCTTTTGTTCCTCCTGAATTAAATTTTTTTCTAGTTTTATAAAGTGATGTTTTCATAGTTTGAATGGAAGGATGTTGAAGTTAATTTAGGTAGTCCTGTCATTATTGTTATAATTGTCGTGTTTGGGAAATGTCAATAATATGTCTGGATCTATATTTCTATAAAGAAGGTATTATAGTTATATTTGTATAGTTCTTATGTGTGATTTGGTAAGTGAACTCTCAGATATTTTACATGTCTGTGATTTTTTTGAATGGAATTTATCTTTTATTACTTCCTGCTAGGTTTTATTGGCAATATATAAGAAAGCTGATGATTTATATGGGGTTATTTTACATCCTGCTACTTTTCTAAAGTTATTTTAACAATTAATTTTAGTTGAATCTTTAGAATTCACCAAGTAAGCCATTATTATCATCTGCAAAAATAGATTTTTTTGTCTTTCCTCTTTGTTTTTGCTCCTTTCCTCAATTTCTATTTTATTGCTATTGCTAGTGTTTCTAGAACTATGTCAAAAATAGTGATGATGCTGGATGAATTTTCTTTACCCCAATCTTATTGGAAAGGACTCTAACATTTCTCTATAACAAATACTGCCAGTTCTTGATATTTAGATAGATGTTACTTACCATATTGAGAAAATGTCTAATTATTGTTGTGCTTAAAAAACATCTTACCTTTGTTTTAGAATCAATACTAGGTATTGGTTCCAAGACAGAAGAGAGGAAAGGATTTGCCCAGGGTCATACACCTAGGAAGTGTCTGAGATCAGATTTGAACCAAGGACTTCTTTCTCCAGGCCTGGTTCTCTATCTACTAAGCCAACCTTCTGTGATTTTTAATGTGTTTTCCTTAACCACAAATAGGTACTATATTTTGTCTAAAGTCTTTCCTAAACCTATTGAAATAATCCTATGGTTTTTAAAATTATTTTTGTCTATTTACTGTCTCTAGTTTTCCTAATATTGGCCAACTGCATTCATGGTATAAATGCAACCTGTTAGTTGGATTTTATAATATAATTATATAATAGTCCACAATTTTTCAGTATGCTACTTTGATAATATGTTATTAATTTTTAAAAAATAATTCACTAAAATCTTTTTTATATTCAGGAAAATGTCATCTAGTCCAACCCCTGTCTGAAGTATCACTTGTTTAAACTTTCAATCTAGTTAAATACACTTGTTCTATCCTTTCTTGTCTAAAGATCTATTTCCTCAAAGGAGAGATGCAAAATGGTAATTGGATAGTTCTGCCTTCTCTCTATCATTTACCATGGTCATAATCATCATTATCCCCAAACAGTAGGGAACCAATCAATAAGCATTTATTTATTTATTTGATTGTTCGTTTATTTATTTATTTATTTTTTAAACCTTACTTTCTGTCTTAAGTCAATTTTCAATCAGTTTAATGGCAAAAGAGCAGTAATGGATAGGAAACTGAGATTAAGTGACTTTCCCAGGGTCACAAGCTGGTCATATTTGAACTCAGGACCCCTGTCTCTAGGTCTGCCTCTTTATCCATTGAATCACCCAGCTACCCCATCAGTAAGCATTTATAAATGCTATTATGTGCAAAATACTATTTATAAATGGCTACCATGTGCCATTTACTCTACTAGGCACTGGGAATACAAATACAAGCATAATGGATCAAGGAATTTCCTTGTTTCTATTCTTATCTCAATATCATTACCCATTCCCCCAATAAAACCTGTCTGTTGTTTTTTAATAGTCCCAGAGGCTCATTCTGGACTTTATTCTGACTGACATTATTCTTTTATTTTTTTTTAAACCCTTTCCTTCCATCTTGGAGTCAATACTGTGTATTGGCTCCAAGGCAGAAGAGTGGTAAGGGTAGGCAATGGGGGTCAAGTGACTTGCCCAGGGTCACACAGCTGGGAAGTGTCTGAGGCCAGAGTTGAACCTAGGACCTCCCATCTCTAGGCCTGGCTCTCAATCCACTGAGCTACCCACCTGCTCCCTACTGACATTATTCATAAAGGATCATACCATAGTTTATATCTGTCCTCAGTTATCTGACTTTGCTTCCCTCTTTCGGGAATGCCTTTTCAAATTCTAAGCTTGTTGATGAATAGCCTGTGTAGCTGTATAGATCCCTGTGGACACCTTCCTCACTCCTTGCCTATTAGAATAATTTGGGTTTATTCTGGTTGCAAGTTCCTGCTTCACTTTTGTTAAAATTCCCACTATACAGAAATGTCTTTTATCAAAGAATATGGAAGTTAACACAACAGAATTCCATTCTAACGTGGTTGACCATCACGTGGTTAAAGATATACATCAATGACCAGCTCATATGCCTCAAAACATAAAAAATTATATACACGAAAGTGCATGTAAATATCTGTGTACATGTGATATATGTAATATGTAACACATACACATGTAATATATACACATACATGTTACATATTGCCTGTATATATGTTGATGTAATCTCAGGCAGCTACAGGGGGTACAGTGGATGTACCAGTCCTGAAGTCAGGAAGATTCATTTTTCTGAGTTCAGATCTGGCCTTAGATACTTACTAGCTGTGTGAACCTGGGCAGGTCACTTAACACCACTGACAGCTCCTTATCTATAAAATGAGCTGGAGTAGGAAATGGCAAACCATTCCACTATTTTTTATCAAGAAAACCCCAAGTGGGATCACAAAAAGTTGGATGCCACTGAAAAACAACTGAACAACAATTGCTATATCTATAACATAAGTCTGGACATAAATATGTAGGATGGAACATATCTATAATTTATTATATAATATATTATAATCTATAAATTGCTTATTTCTGCTTCCCTCAACCAATATTATAGTCACTTTATTGTATATATTAATACATTTGAGATATTTCCCCATTCTTTTTATCAGTGATTTAATCCAAAAATTCTTTATTAATGCAGAGAAATTACATTAGAAGATAGACAGAACAATCAGTGAGAATCTAAGTGATATCACAAGATGAACAGTGCTAATTCATTTATTAATCTTGTAAACCTTGAGGCAGTATAAAAATATAAATTATCTTTATTGTGCAGACTATGATTATTTTTGTTAGGGATGCCAGTGCCTTCCCCGCTTTGGCAAACTGACTTTAATTGATATAGTCAGTGCTTTGCAGTCTCCTACAATCCGAACATGTCCAAATGAGCTCGGACCAGTCATACTTCATTTTTAGACACCCTTTTATAACATCTGTGATCTCTGACCTAAAGTCTGTACAAAGGGCAGCCTGGGAGAAACATGTCTAGTTAGCTGGATGCTAAATGACACAAACATGAAGTGTTTGATCCTTCCATTCCATTGATTGCACATTTCAAAAAGCCATATGCCATTTTCTAGAGGAAAGTGCAACAGTCCATCTGACACGAATGACTAAAATAAGGCTAGAAATAGAACAGCTCAAGCATTTCTCATAACCATGGAACATCAGTTCCTTGGTTTAGTGATATATGACAAAAAGAAAGGGGAAAGGATACTTTTACTATAATTCCCTCTTTTTCAGTTTTATCAGAGCTGAAAAATTATCACTTGGTATTTATCACTAACAAGAAATACTACCTAGTTTGGGTTTTAGATATTTTTATTTTTGTAAATAATTTATTTTGCAAATAAAAATTGAGTTCCCTATTTCATTTAAGATTCATCAGCTATTCTAGTCTGTTGGATAATTGTGTTTTATATTCAATTGCTCCTTGAGGGTACAGGTAAATATCTCTTAATTTTCTCAGTTACTCAGGCTTGAAAGCTCAGCTTATATCACATTATATCAAGGTTTAGGGATGGGAGGCAGCTAGGTAGCACAATGGATAGAGAACTAGACCTGGAGTGAGGAAGACACAGGTTCAAATCTCATCTCAGATACCAGCTGTGTGACCCTGGGCAAGTCACTTAATCATGCTTGATATAATTGCTTAATATGCCTTAAAGTTGTTACTAAAACAGAAATTAAGGGCTTAAAAAAAGATTTAGGCATGAAAGATTTAGGATTGTGGTCATCTAGACCAACTGACTCATTGTATGGATCAGAAAACTGAAAACTAACTTACCCAGGTAGCATAAGTAGTAGATGATAGAGCCAGGACTTGAACCTAACTCCTCTGACTGCAAACTCAGTAAATGTTTCATTGTACCTTCACCTCCTAATAATTTTTGTTCTCTTTTTATATATAATGAGATGCCAAGACCTGTTGAATCTTCCTTCAAAATGCTTTTTAAACCTGTGTCTCTTTCTTTCCATTGTCACTGCTACCATACATTAAAAAAAAAAAACTTACCTTCCATCTTAGAATTAATACTATGTATTAGGTTCTAAGGCAAAAGAGTGGTAAAGGCTAGGCAAAGGGGGTTAAGTGACTTGCCCAAGGTCACATAGCTAGGAATTGTCTGAGGTCAGATTTGAACCCAGATCCTCCCATCTCTAGGGCTGGTTCTCAATCTACTGAGCCACCTAGTATCCCCTGTTACCATCCATTTTCTAAGTTCTTATCAGTTCACACCTAGGTTGGTTGGAACATCTTAATAATGAAAATGATCTCCAGATCAGCCTTCCTAAAATATTGTCCTTATATCACTTCACTGATCTAAAGCTTTCAATGACTTGTCCTTAAGTATAAGAGAGAACTTTTCACAGAGGTTTTCAAGTTCATCCATAAATTTGTCACCAAAGACTTTTACAAACGTATGTTCCATTAGTCCCCCAAATGATTTTCTGCTTCAGTAAGACTCATCTTTTTATTATCTGCCAAATACTCTCACAGCTGCTCTGTTGCTAGGAATGCCAGTCCCTAACCCAGATATCCCCCTTCTTTAAGATGTTTTAAGTTGACCCTGCTACTTGCTCATGTTTTTATACTGTATGGCTCTTCCAGTACACAGAGAAGCTCCTAGAAAAAGCTACCTACACTTATTGCCTCTACTTCATTTCTTCCTACTGATTTCTCATCTCAATATCTGACTTTCTACCTTGATACTCAACTGAAACTGCCTTCTTCAAGGTTAAAACAATCTTTTCATTGTTAAATCTGATGACTCTTTCATAGATCCCATCCTTTAAGGCCATCCTTCAAGGTCAGTTTGAATAAACAATGGGATGTGACAGCCAAAAACATTAATGCAATCTTGGGATTCACTTAGAGATGTATGGAATATAGAATTATCAGGAAGGGAAGAGTTCCATTATCCTCTGCCATGACTATCCTTCTTCTGGAATATTATATACCCCATCTGGGTGTCATATTTTGAGAAGAATATTGATAGTCTGGAAAGTATCCAGAGAAGGACAATCAGAATAATGAATCTCGTGATTATTTCCAAATTAGGATTATTGAAGGAACTGAAGCTATTTAGCCTGAGCATGATAATTTCCCTCTAGCAGAGATGTCAAACACTCTGCCCATAGGCCATACTCCTAAATATTATAGGAACCAGATTAAAATGTAATGGGGAGGGGGCAGCCGGGTAGCTCAGTGGAGTGAGAGTCAGGCCTAGAGACAGGAGGTCCTAGGTTCAAACCTGGCCTCAGCCACTTCCCAGCTGTGTGACCCTGGGCAAGTCACTTGACCCCCATTGCCCACCCTTACCAATCTTCCACCTATGAGACAATACACCGAAGTACAAGGGTTTAAAAAAAATGTAATGGGGAACTATGTAACAAAGTAAATAAAAATACTATAAAACATAGATGATGTTAACATGTGGTTTTTCTAAGTCTGCAGGGATCCTTATGTGTTGTTTAGTTTTTGTTCAGTCATTTTTTTCAGTCAGGTCCAACTCTTAATGACCTGCTTTGGGATGTTCTTGACAAAGATACTGGAGTGGTTTGACATTTTCTTCATTAGCTCATTTTACAGAAGAGGAAATTGAAGCAAACAAGGTTAAGTGACTTACCCAGAGTCACAGAAGTAGTAAGTGTCTGAGGCTGAATTTGCACTCAGGAAGATGAGTCTTCCTGACTTCAGGACCAGCAAGCTATCCACTGAGCCACCTAGTGGTCTTCTTCTATTTGAGCTTGACACCAAGGATTGTCAAGTGGAAGTTATGTTTTTCTTAGTCCACCAGTGCAGAACTAGAAACAATTGGTGGCATTTTTAGAAAAGCAGATTGAGGCTTAATAAGAATTTTTTTTAACAATTAGAGATTTTCAAAAGCATACAAGGTGGTTTAGGCATCTATGATTTAGGTATTTAGAGAAATATGGAATGGTCATTTGTTTATTAAGTGTTCTGTTATTTTATTAAATTTTTACATGTAAAATCTTTAATGAACAAAAACCTCTTTTTTCCCCTTTCTACTTCCTCCCTCCTCCACAGGAAAAATAGAGGTGAACAAAACCCTTGTTTATTGAGCATTTAGATTTCTTTTTCAAGTATAGGTGGGACTAACTGTTCTCTGAAAGAAGTCCTTCAATTCTGACACCAAGGGATTATTTTTGTTCATGTTAAGTAGAAACACTCTATAGATTTCAAAAACAAATGCCTTGTTCCATTTGCTCTCTTCTACACCCATTCAAAGTACTGTTGTCAAGGATTTCGTTTGTTCATTTATTTCTTGATTTGCTTCCTGGATCTTTATTTGTGGATTGGCTCCTTAAACTGGTTTGGGTCTATAACTTACTTGACAAATGTCTTTCAGGCTGCCCCTTTTTATCTGAATGTGGGTACATATTCTGAATGAGAGCAAGATTATATAGGAAGGAGAGAGCCTGAGAAACATAGGGACATAGGAGGTCACCAAAGGCATTTGTCCTTCTTTGACATGTGGAAGTCAACAGTAACAGCAGTTCAGAATACAAACTCATTTAGAAAACATGAAGGAAGATGTAAAATTATGAATTACCATACAAAATAACAAAAAGTAATTCAGGGAAAGCCTCCACATAAAGTTTAGTGTGAAGACCAACTGAATCAAGAACATTTCTAAAAAAACTGTAAAAAGCATAGCAAATGGAAAAAATGGAATAGTTTGACCAATATTTCTAAGGTTTTATTAGCATTAATGACTGAGGAACTACTACATTTTGATGAAATAGCCAATGTGCTATATTAAAAGTAGAATCTGAATTAAAGATGAGAAATCTGGACCAGACATATAAAAGAAATCTATGCATCAAAAATTTGAAAAGTAAAGGCTCCTTTTTGAAAATATTCTAAAGAGAAGAAAAATCCAATGGCTGTAAAGAAAAAAATCTCAGAGTGACTATTATCAAAATTGAGAAAATAGCAACTACTTATCCATCTCCATACCTTTGGATTTCTTTAGAAGCTTTTTAAGAGTGATCTATACATTGCTGTGGGGTATCATTGATGAAAATATGAAAAGAAAGCAAGCAATTAATGATTTCCCATAGCAGGCCACATCTTCACAGACTCACTTGACTGAAAGGTATATAGAATACTCTATCCTGCTGTGTGTATTGTTTATTGATGACAAAAAGCATTTGACTCAGTAAAGCAAAATGGAGCCTTAAAATCTCTCCCATAAGGTCTCTTCCAGGCATATATTAATGTGTCCATACATTCTCCATAGGAATTGTTTCCCTTGATGATGGCTGCTGTGACTGAACTGGACAGAGGCTCATTAAAAGTATTTGTCATGGTCATGGAGAATTCTTTACCCAGAGTACAAGGAGAAGAGGGATTCCAATTGTGTGGCTCTCTAGAAGCTCCTCAAATGATATTGTTTGTGCTGATTTCTTATGCTACCTGGTCACTTCAGAGATGAATGAATCAATGAAAAAGCATATATTAGACAAATGTATGTATGTGTATATGCACAAAGTACTAAGATAAGCACTGTAGATGATAAAAATGTAAAAAAATATATGGTTATTTTTAACCCTCACCTCCTGTCTTAGAATCAACACCAAGTATTGGTTCCAAGGCAGAAGAGTAGTAAGGGCTAGGCAATGGGGGTTAAGTGATTGTCTAGGGCAGCATTGGTGAAGTATTGGCACCTGTGCCCAGCCAGCACTTGGAGAACTGCTCTGTTTCCCCTCTTCCTAGCCCCCAGGACATTTTTTTGCATGCCCTGCCCCTCTCTAGGGTAATACAGGGGCAAGTAGACAGTTTGAATTTGCCCTCTGGACACTTGAACTTGAAAATCTTCTTCAATGCTGGTCTAGGGTTACACAGCTCTGAAGTGTGTAAGACCAAATTTGAATCCAGGACCTCCTCTCTCTAAGCCTGGCTCTCTATCCACTGTAATTTCTAATAGGAAGAGATGACAAATAGAATATTTCATCTACAAGTCAGACAAATAGAGTAGTTTTCAGCTACTAATCAGCGCCCCCCCCCCACTCCTTTGGGCATAGCAGAAAAAGAGAAGATAATGAATCTTCTTTAATGTCATTTCCACTAATAAAACTTTATCACTTATGGATATTGTACCATTTGACAATGCCAAGGATTTGGGTGATTAGATCTCTCTTTCCCCCCACATACTTTGTAATCTAGAAATATTATCTTCCTCGCCACATGATACTTCATCTCCCAACTCTGAGCATTTTCCCTGGCCATCTCACACACCTGGAACACTTTATCTCTTCATTTCTGCCTCAGAGATTCCTTGATTTTCTTCAAGTTCAGCAAAAAGCACACTTTCTGCAAGAAGTCTTTTCTAGCCCTTCATCTTAATGCCTTTCCTATGAGACTATCCCCAATTTATCCTCCACATATCTTGTTACAGTTATTTTACATGTTGTCTCTCCCATTTGACAATGGGTTTATTGAGAGCAGAGACTGTTCCCCACCCTCTTTCTTTGTATTCTCAGATTTTAGCACAGTGCTTGACACATAGTAGGGGCTTAGTAAATTCTAGTTGACTACTCTTGAGTAGTTGTGGCTGCTGAGGAGGTGGGCACTGCAGCACTTGCAAAGACAGTTTCTAGGTTGCCTATCCACATGAATTGTTTCCCTAGAATTCAACTTCATGGACCAGGTTGGAAGCAGGGCTAGTTGTATGGTGAGTACTGCTGAGTCCAAGGTTCTTGGGCTTAACTACTCATCTGTGGCAAGTATTTATTGTTCAGTGTTTGTGATGTCAGGAATGGTGAACCTCATCTCCACAAAGGTTGCTCCCTTAAATGACTACAAAGGCTCAGCTGGTCTAGTTGTGTGTGTAGAGCACCATTGTTCTTAGGACTCATAGACTCGGGTTCTAGGCTATCTCTGCAGTTTCTGAGGGGAGATTGTGGTCAAAGTGGGTAGATGTACCTAGAATATGCCACTACTTATTTCTCCATTAGGGTATGATGCTGCTTCACTTAGCTAGTTTGTCTGCCCTTTGGATGGCAGTTGGTTGGCAATTAGTGGTAGTGGTTTTGAGGATGGTCAGGTCCCTTCTCCATAGATGCTGCTCCTTTTAAGGATGGCTACTGGGACTGGATGTAAAGTTTGTTGTCAATTGGAGGAGTAGGGGAGGCAGATGAGACCATGCCAACAATCCCTACAGGGAAAACAAAATGGATGAAAAATGTTTATTATCTAGACTGGGATGTATTACTATTGAATGAGCAACATTTTGAATTAATTAATCAATACATATAATTAAAATAGGCACTTCTAAATTGCTGAGTTCAAAAGGAGGAAAAGAGAAGACTGAATTGCAATTGGCAAATTACTTAACCTGTTCAGCTATCCCAAGATACTCCCTGACCCATGTTCTCTGAGGGATAAGTTATACAAATCAGGGAATCACATGATGTCTGGAGAATCAAAATTGCAGGTAACTAAAAAGACAACTGGGTAATATGGAATTAGGTCTTGATCAATGATACATGTAAAACCCAGTGGAATTGTGCATTGGCTAAGAGGAGTTAAGGAGGCTTGAGGGAGAGGGAAAGAACATGAAATATGTAACTATGGGAAAATATTCAAAGTAAAAATAAAAAAGACAATTGGGAAATATATGTTGGCTCCAATATATTACCAATGGTAATAATTAATAATAATACATTATTTTAGATATATCATCTAGGAAATAAATATATAATCAGAAACAGAGGTGGGCAGTCATGTCACAACAGCAAGGTATAAGAGATGGAATGCCCTAGATTTAGGCTGGTACACATAGAATGTTATTGAGTTCATCTTCTATAGAAGATTTATGAGGGAACATGACCAGCAATAGTATAAGACCAGATAATATTTGTTGGAGGTGGTTGTATGAGGTGTAATCTACTCCACTGGAAGGCATGATGAAATTTTATCCATTGAAATATTGAAGTATGATGAAACCAGACTGACATAAATGAGAAAAAGGGCACTAACTATAGCTGCAGTTGGAAAAACTTACTCATATAATTGAATTATGGGTTTCTTGGAAGTCATATGACAGGAAACTCTAAATAGCTTTATCTCTATTCTTTGTCTTTCCACTCAGAGTAACTGGGTCAAGCTTACAATTCCAGTTTTTTTTTTAATTTATTAACTATATCTTAGAATGGGTAGGAAAGGAAGAGAAGATTTGAATGTGGAGGCCATCTGATAAAATAAATGAGGTTATCAACAGGCTTGTCATATATTTTATAGCTTTATTTAAGTGCAATCTATTTTATTTAAGTTTATCTAAGTGCAATATATTTTCTCTTTACAAATGCCATTGCTTCTTTCTAACTATCTGAAGTTGTAACCAAAAAATATCAAGGATTTAGCTAACATGATGCTTTTTCTTGATGACTGGTAAAGGCATCAAGTGGTATAATTTAGCTAAATGGACCACCAAGCATTTACTATTACCTATGCTGTTTTTGCAAATGGAAAACATAAAACATTTTAATGGGTCATGTCTCCTTATTGCTATAATTATCAGATTGGACTAGATAATCTCTAAGGTCCTGCTCTAAAATTATATCACTTTTGACAGATATACCTTGATTTGTATAATAGAGATATTATTTCATTATTTTCTTCTTTATTATTAACTAAAGCATCAGTAAACATAAGCATTTCAACATACAAAGAACAGAAAAAGCATTGTGCATGAAACTGAATATCTATTATAAAATTTTAAAATGTATGTTAAACTTAATAGGATAGTACTCAAAACTGTCCTACTTATTGGAATCTCCTTCTAAATTTCCTTCTCCTCTCTCCTATTCACTGGATGGCTTTGTGGATAGAGTACTAAACTTAGAATCAGGAATACTTGAGTTGTAATCTGGCCTCAGTCTTTGGCCAAGTCACAAAACTTCTCTTTGCCTTAATTTCCTCAACTGTAGAATGTGAATAATAATAGTATCTGCTTCCCAGGGCTATTGTGAGGATCAAATGGATAATATTTGTAAAGTACTTAATTAACATAGTTCTTGACCTATAATAGAACAGTGATGTAAATGCTAGCTATTATTATTCTACTTGTGTCTCTATCATTATCTTTCTCCATCTCATACCACCTCAAATAGTCAATGATGTGAAAAAACTTTAGTACCATAGATCAACATATGTCAAGGGATTCCCCCAAAGAATTCTTTTGAAAAGCAATATGGACACCTAAATTGTCATGTTATTGAAAAGCCTCGGGCTTAGAAGAGATATGAGTATTAAAGAGTCCAGTTGATTGTTTCATTTTGTGTATTTGTATTTCTAGCATCTGGCACAGAGTGTGATTCATGGTTGAAACTTAATTAATGCTTGTTGGTTGACAGTGGTTGAATATGAATCTGGGGACCTGTAGTAGAAAAACCATTGTGAAAGAGGGAGAGAGTATGAGTGAGGAACAGAAGAGACTATGAAATATGGGACTGATGATGCTTTGGCATTGGCCTTTGGTTTCCTTCCTGTAATGTTACAGTGGCATAAGTAAGAGTCTTCATAGGTCAAGATTCATAGCTTGACTGTTCTGGTATCCACCCACAGTATTTATCATTGCAGGAATCAGTGCTATCAACAGCTGTAAAATCAGATGTTGTAATCTAGTAAGACAACTGAATCATATAATTTGAGTTTGTTGATAGCTCCTGTCCTCAAAGAAAGGAGCCTAGAGGCAAAGGCTGCCATGCAAACATACACATTCCATCTTATTGTATGTGTGCATTTCTAGAGGCAGGTTTACTTTTTGAAGGCTTCTTTAGAAATTAAAAACCTCCCAAGTAGACTATAAACTGTGAGATCTGGGTGTGTGTATTATTTTAACTTCCTATCTGTTCCAATTGCTTTTTAAAAAATTTAATTTAATTCCCCCCCAATTACATGTAAAAACAAATTCTAACATTTTTCAGAGAATATTGAGTCTCGAATTCTCTCCTGCCCTCCTCCCCAGCAATCCCTCACACCCCTTGAGATGGTAAGCCATCTCATATAGATCTTACATGTGTAATCATATAAAACAGTTACCCATATTAAACCTTTCATGGAAGGAAACTCAAATAGAAAAAAAAATCAAGAAATATTAAAAAAAGTTTGCTTTTTTAATAGGTTCAGACTCAGTTCCTTTTCACTGGAAGCAGATGGATTTTTTTTTTATCATGAGACCTTTGGTATAGTTTTGGTTCATTTTATTGCTGAAATAATTGTTATTCATAGTTGTTCATTGTAAAGTATTTCTATCACTACAATGTTCACATGGTTCTGTTTGTTTCACTCTGCTTCAGTTCGTTTAAGTCTTTCCAGATTTTTCTGGACTCCTCCTACTTGTCATTTCTTACAGTGCAATACGTTGTACCATTACAATTGTATACTATAACTTATTCAGCCATTCCCCAATTGGTGAGTATTCTGCCACTTTACAAATCTTTACCTCCCTAAAAAGAGTTGCTTTAAACATTTTTGAATATATATAGGTTTTTCTTTTTTGTTTTTTTATTTCTTTCTGATACAAACCTAGTATTGCTGGGTCAAAGAGTATATACTATTTTATAGCCCAAGTTGCTCTCTTGAATGATTGAATCAGTACACAACTCCCCCCACAAAACATTTGTCTCCTAGCTTTCTCATATTCCCCACAAGTTTTATCATTTTACTTTTCAGTCATAATAGCCAATCTGATAAATGGGGTGGTATGTCAGAGTTGTTTTAGTTTGCATTTCTCTAATTAACAGTGATTTAGAGCATTTTTACATGACTATAGAGAGCATTAGTTACAATATTTAAAACTGCCTATTCCTATCCTTTCTTGGAGGCTTTTGATGAAGTAGGATTGACTTTGTTGTCTTCTCCTGAGTTTGAGCATATCCTGTCACCAAAATAACTTTCTATAGTGTTTCTTTTTTTGTTATTTGCTCATTTTCCTGCCTTTTGCTTTTCTTTTAGTTTAAAAAACTGTTAAAGTTCTGTTCTATAACTGTAGTGAAAGATCTCTCTGTTCCAAGGTTCAGGTTCTTTGTGTAGCTGCCTTTAGAGCTGGTCCTGGTGATCTATCTGCTTTCAGTTCTGCCAAGATGGTATGATGTGAGGAGAGATGTGTTTAATACTCTCCCAGCCTGTGCTCTGGTCTGAGTAATCCCAAACACTCCCCAATTATGGAGAAAAATCAGTGTCATCTCATGGTGGATTGCTCTTCACAGCCACTATATATATAGGAATCAGCCTGTTCTTTTTAGAAATGTATTTCTAAAGTTTAATAATTTTCAAGTTGTGGTTATTTTAATTATGAAAGAACTCCTTTTTTCTGTATCATTCATATAGAGGAAGAAAAGTTTTGTGGACAAAGCTTCTCAGTGGCCAGAAGTGGCATGAGGGGAACACTATATTAAAGGAAAAAAAGTTGAATCCATTAAAAAAAATTACCTTTTGGAAATGTGACCAGGGCCCCTTTTTCCCTTATGGCTACAAATGCTGGTATATGCTGGTGCTCCTCCTTACCCTGAAATTGTACCTCAGGACTGTGATCTGGTTTTGCATATGGGCAATACAAGAAGAGTCTTGCACCCAGAGCCAGCAAAAGCATCCCTATAATCTTCTTCTGAGTAGTTCTCTGATCCGTCTTACCATCTATAGCAGAGAGCTCTGGGAGCCTGGGCTACTATTTCAGTTATGCTCAAGGTCTGTTGCTTTGGTGAGGCCTGCTCTGGCACACTATACTCCTCCTCCACCCCAATGCACTAGATCCTTCTTACCAGCCTTCTAAATTGTTTTGGGCTGAAAACTTATTTCACCTTGTCTTTTTGAGGTTTATACTGCTCCAGAATTAGTTTTGAGGCATTATATAATTGCTTTTTGGAAGTAATTTGGTAGAAATCAGATGGGTCCCTGGACCTTCTCCTGGATCATCTTGGCTTTGCCCCTCTGATCCAACTCTTAACACAGTGCATTCATTAGGTACTTAATAAGTGATAGATGAGGGGCAGCTAAGTGGCTCAGGGGATAGAGAGCCAGGCCTGGAGATGGGAGGTTCTGGGTACCAATCTGGCCTTGGACACTTTCTAGCTGTACAAATGTGGGCAAGTCCCTGAATCCCAATTGCCTAGCCCTTACCACTCTTCTGCCTTGGAACTAATAATAGTATTAATTCTAAGATGGAAGGTAAGGATTTTTAAAAGCAACAATAAAACTGAGAGATATATTGAATTTTGCTTAAAAAAGAATAAGAACACAATATGAATCATTTTTACCCCTTATGAATGAGAACTCTTCAGAACTTGCAGAACAGTAGTTTTATTTGTATGCATATCCTGTTTGGGGAAAGTTTGTTTGGTGGATCATTTACATGGAAATTTCAAAACAAGTTTGAATTGAATTCTGAAATCAGATCCTGCTTTGCAGCAAATCCAAAACACAGTAGCTTTTATTCTTTCTCCCTTTCCAGCCCTGTAGCTGAATCAACTGGTAGAATACAAATGAACATGGTAGACTTCTAAAGAGTTTTCAAAACTATAGTAAGAGGGTCTTCTTCAACTGCCCTCTCTTGGTTTGATTCTACTGATAGGGCCAGTAAGAGACAGCGTTGTTTGAAGCTATCATGTGCCCCTATATAAAAAAAATGATTCTTTGCTTTGCCATTTCTTCTGGTCTGTTTTTTTCCCTTGGTTGAAGAAGGAGAGGGAAGGAAGAAGAAGCCTTTATTGAACACCTATTATAGACGTGCTAGGCTCTGTAGTAAGCTCTTTACAAAGGATCCTCAAAACAACTCTATGAAGAGGTGCTATTGTTACCCTCCTCCCATTCTCAGTTGAGGAAACTGAGGCATATAGAGGTTAAATTACTTCTCTAGAGCTACATTGTTCTTAGTAAAGTGACTCAGGTTCTATTTGGACTTGGGTCTTGACTCCATGTCCAGAGTTCTACCCATTGCTCTGTTTATTTGAAGTGAAAGGTAGCAAGTAATTTAGAAACTTTAACACGGACCTTATGAGTTTTGAAAGGTCAGGAGAGCGAATATCTGGGATCCTGAGTTCATACTAGGTTTTATAGCCAGTCTGTTGTTAATGCTCAGAGGAGCAGAGTAACTTTTGAGAATGATTTTTAAGGACCTAGCCCACTGGTGGCTAAGATGAAGACCCACATAGCATCAGTATCAACATTGGATGGGAACTTAGTGGGACCAACATTATGTAGAAATTGTACAGAGATGGTCTGAGATCACTTTCCTCAGAGACTGACATGTACCCCCAAAAGGAAAATAGCTTCATTTTTTTTCTTGGTATGTCCTGAAAGTAAAGATTTCTTTCTAGGAGTTAAAAAATATTAATGGGACAGCTAGGTCACTCAGTGGATAGGGATCAAGACCTGGAGATGAGAGATCCTGGGTTCAAATATAGCCTCAGATACTTCCAAGCTGTGTGACCCTGGGGAAGTCATTTATCCCCAGTTACCTAGCCCTTATTGCTCTTCTGCCTTGGAACTGATACTGATTCTAAGACAGAAGGTAAGGGTTTAAAAAATTATATTACTAATTCATTTATTCAAAGGTCACTTATCTGGAAGTCACTTACCCAGCAACTTTTGCTGATGGAATATACTAAATATCCCAAAGACTGTTTTGTTTGACTATCTCATATTCATTTGTTACATAGTATTGTGCCATAGTTATCCGTATTAGTGTCTTATCTTCCTACTAGCCTATAAATTTCATTAGTTCAGAGATCATTTAAATCTAAACTTATATTCCCCCTGTGCTCTTTAAATGGTAGTTGATTAATAAATATTTGGTGAATGAAATTGCATCTAGAATTAATGGCCATCCTAGAGTTAAAAGTGGAAAGATCAACGTCTTTCAGTTTGCATGATGTAGAAATAATTTTAACCCCTATCAAGTACGTGGGTGAGACTTTTCTCATTTCTGTAGATAGCTTAGACTTCAAAGAAAAAAACAAACCCAATATTTTATTGTATTTAGAAATAATGCCAAACAGATAAGGAAAAAACCCATGATACCCAAAGTCAATTGTTTAAATTATTTGTCTTATAAAAACATGTGGGTCAAAGAATAAAGTCTTAAAAACACGTGCTTCTCAGAAACCCTTGTGGATTAACTGGTTTTGTTGGGTCAGTCTCAAGGTCACAGTTAACCTGATATCTAATCGTTTACCAGAAATTCAACTACATTTTGGGATTATGTCTGTGTTGAACTTAAAGTATATTGAGAAACAGATGGATATAGTGAAAACTCAAGTTTTGACTGTAAAAGCCAATTAACTACTGCCACTTCAGATTCTCCCCCTAACCATACCACTCAGTAACCTCTCTCTTCCTTTAAATTTCATGTTATTTGTATCTACCACTTAATAAAGATCTAGTAGGTGTCTACACATCTTCAGATCACTCCTATTCCTTCCTTAATTAGTTTGATATGTGGCTCACAAGTCTTTTATCCCCATCTACTGCTCAAATACCAAGGGACTTCAACATACATGTTGACTTTTCTTCAACCACTAATCACTCAGTTCCTCAACCTACTAATATCCTCTGATTTACTTTTTTGTCCCACCACACACAAAAAGAGTCATATTCTTATTCTTGTCATAGCTATCAAATGTAACATCTCTATATTCCAGAATTCTGAAATTCTTTTATCCAACCATAACCTGTTGTCTTTTCATCTCTCCCTTTGCTTCACTTAAAAAATCCTACTCTTCTGCACTGTGACCTCCAATACCCTGACCCCCCAGTTCTCCCAAGTTCATCAACTCTGCACTAGCCATTGTCTCTTCCTTTCACCATCTTGTCTCTTTAGCGATCCAATTCAGCTCTACACCATCCTCTTGTCATGAATCTATAACCTCTTTATCATTCCACCTAATATATGCTACCAAGCCTCAGTCTTGGATCACTGCCACCATTCATAGCCTTCACTCCTCTACATGTACTACTGAGCAAAGTTGGAGAATATCATACAATCATTCTGACTGGTTCCACTACAAATTTCTGTTAAACTATCTTAATTGGGGTCTCACTACTGCTAGGTAATTCTATTCACCACAGCAGGTATTCTCAACCTTTTAATCACTCATCAAGCCTTCCCATGACTCCACCTTCCCTCATCCTCTTAGCTGAGAACCTTGCCTCAGATTTTATTAGGAAAAAAAATCAAGACCATTTGCTCTGAGCTCCCTCATCTTCCCTTTTCTTTTTTCTCATATCTTATGCCTTCTGCTACTATCTCCTCTTATCTTACCCTTATCTTACATGATGACAGTAGTCTGACTGTTTACCAAGGATAACCTGATCTATTTACCCTATTCTTTCTCTTCTTCTCCAAAAGATTGATCCCTCTGTTATCTCCACTCTCTCACTTGTTTTCAATCTTTAGCTTTCTATTAGATCATTTCCTACTGCCTACCTTCTTAATTATTATCTCTGAGGGAAGAAAATAAGATTATATGCTAGAATAATTTACAAGCTAGCATTTGAAAATTATTTCAGTGGAAATAATTGTTTGGCTCATATGCCAGAGATAACATTGAAATGAATGTGTATTCTCAGGCTCTATGGGGCCATACTGCAAAGAAGCTGGGTCATTTGGGGGAAAGTTTAATATAACTGCTACTGAACCCCTAGGTCTCCTGATAAGGTGTTTGTATTTCCACTTACGGACAAATATTATTTTAGGACTGTATGGTAATGAGCTTGTACATACTCTTGACAAACAAAATACTTCCTTAATTTTGATAATGGGATATTTGAACCAAACTTATTTGCTTCTTGCATTTCTGCCTGCATGGAGAAATAGCTTTTGTTGCTATCGTTGCTATTGATTTTTCTGTTCATATCTTGATCTTTCTATTAAAATTTACCTTTTTCAATGCTTTCTAAATGGTACCTTAATATGATAACTCAGCTGCAACCTTTCAAGGAATTTTAATGACATCACAATATAACAATGTTAATGGAGTGAAATGACTCCACAACTGATTAGTGATGGAATCAGGGGAATTAGGAAAGAATTGACTGCTGTCTTTCCCAGTCTAATAGAATGAGAAAGCATGGTCAGAATGCTCAATACGTGACAAAATTATCAGGTGAACAAGGATTGAGAGAGCTTGCCTAAAATAGAAAAAATCATTATTAAAGTCATTTTTGTAGCATATTCTGATAGCATAAAAAGGTCAAGACTGGGAGACAAAAAAAAGACTTGGGTTCTAGTCTTGACCCTGCCAAAACCTTATCTGTAAGGCTAGCATTAGAGTAAATCAGTGCTTCCAAATCTGTGACTCATTGACCCTTGGGAGGTACCTGGTATATTGGAAAAAGTCCAGAAGTCCATATGTAGGGCCTTTATTGCCATTTTTTCTCAGTGCATACTAACTACTATCATGTCTTCTAAATTGTAAGCCTCATACTTGAAAACAATATGAAGTAATAGACTAGATAATCTCTAAGGTCTTTTCTAACTCTAATCTTCCATGCTTCTTTTTGTACCAAGAAGAGTATTTCTAGATTACAACAATTGAAAAGCATGAAGGGAAATGCTTTGATGAATCCAAACCAATAAAGCCAAAAATTCTAATGCTAAGCAGGCAATGGTGCAAATGATGTCAAGGAAAATTGGCTAGCAACATGCAGGGGATTTCTGGGATCATTAATTAGTTTGCACATACACATACACATACTTTAATTTTAAAAGAATTATTCAATACTCAAATGGTTCTGTGATCTCATCAGTTTGGACCTTCCCAAAAATGCATATCACAACCAATCCTCACCTGCCCATTCTATATCACTTCTGTCAATATTCATCCAGAAATTCTCCATGAGAAGAGGCATGCAATATACTACAAGCTTTCCTCACTTTCCCGAGACATCTTAAGGTTAGCAATGGATTGCCCTGGCCATCCACCTATTATGCACCACTTTACTTGACCAGCCTATCTTCCTTTTTTGTTCTTTAGTACCATTTCTACTTCCTTGGTAAACTCTTCAGGGACTATAATGGCCCAAAATTGGTGGTCCCACTATTCATGATGGAGAAAAGTTTGCTGTAGTAATTTTTGCAAATCTTTTTCCATTTTTTTGGTATGGTCCTGTGTGAAGGAAGTTGTACCTTGATCATGAGACTAGAATCTAAACTCTGGTGTCTCCCTGGGGTCAGCAGGAAAGCTAACAATTAAGATAAGGGAAAACAAGGCAAAGTAAATGTCCCCTGGGTGGCATGAACCAAAGAGGAAGGGTGACAGTTGGCTCAAGAAACATGATACAGAGGTCAGTGGACTGAAAGAAAATTGGATAAACCTAAGCTGGAGTTGATCATATTGTCTTTACTTACTCATTTGTACAGAATGGCTTCCTATGCATTAGAGGGAAGAATATTAGACCTTACTTAGCCAGCTAAATGGAGAATCTATAATTAGGTTAATCCTTCCTTAAGAGAAATCTATTGCTATCTCCTCTAACGTCTCTCTCTTTCATCTCTTACCTTCTTGTGGGAGGCCAATAAGAGAAACAGAGTCTTAAACAGATGAAAATCTGAGACTCCTCTTTTGACCCTTTTTATGATCCACACCTTTTCTCATTGAAAAACATTATAGCCTCTAGGAAAACTTTAAGTTCTTAGTAAACCAGCACTTAATGAGTTAACAGCCTTTTTTCACTCAGCAGAGTAAAGCTGCAGCTGTGGGTATAACTCTCT
Source organism: Gracilinanus agilis (assembly GCF_016433145.1). Lineage (NCBI taxonomy): Eukaryota > Metazoa > Chordata > Mammalia > Didelphimorphia > Didelphidae > Gracilinanus > Gracilinanus agilis. The sequence goes on from NC_058131.1 coordinate 577,289,859, forward strand.
AACTGCTCCAGGCGTCCCAAGGTCACAGAGTGGCAAGCTCAGGCAAAATAACTTTTAGATAAAGTGAGGCTCATTTTTAGCCTTGGGACTTTTTTCTCATCCAGCATTATCTTCATAAGAAAATTCTTTGTAAAACTGTAACTTTATTGTGCTTTGAATATGACATAATTTGTGTTTCTGCGCATCTGCGAAGTTTTGGGAGGGGTTCTTTTGTGTGAAATGAGTTTTGAAATATATATATAATGAACTCCATGCTTCAAGAGACAGAGCAGCAGCATGAGGTGACAAAAAGATTTTCTATGTCCTTTACTTCCTTATCAACTAAACTGTCTTTATCAGATTATCTGGAGATGATAGATAGATCTTGAGACCTTCTCATTTTTATTAATAAACCATTAAAACTCTGGCTGGGTCCCCCATTTTCATTGTAACAGTCCTTTTTACATTTTCATATTTGAATTATTTGGGGATGACTTTTCTTAGATGTAGTGTCATACTTTCTTTAGACCAGTCTTCTGCTTCATTTGGTTTTATGAGATGATAGTGCTTATGATTGGCTATCATCTTTTTTCATAAGTTTTGCCAATGAGTTTATATTCTAATACAATATTGACTTCAGTAGCCATATCTCTCTGTTTAGCAAACAATTTGAATATGTGCTGACTAAGATGCTTTCTGGTCTTTCTGACTTTCTTGTTGTGACAATTAAATTCATATTGGCTTAAACTCAATAAAAATTATTATAGCTGCTGTTGATGTTATTTATACTGCCTAGTTCTCATTTTTTACTTTTAATTGGTTAAATAATTCAGTATTAAATCTTCACTGTATGCCAGATTTCCCCCTTTATTACTATTCTTTCTCTTGCTTTAGGTACTTAGAGTTAACGTGATTTGCCCAAGGGACCACAGTCAGTATGTGTCAGAGGCAGGTCTTGAACACAGGTCTTCTCAGCCACATCTTCATTCTCTATACCACATTGCTTCTTGTACATGTATAAGGATATCAAAGAAAAAATCTGACAAAGCAAAAAGCATGATTCTAGGCACCTGTGGTGGACAGAAGGGAGCAGGAGGGAGGGAGAGGAAAAGAAAAAGGCCAAAAAAAAATGACTGGTGTTGTTGAGATCAACTGAGTTCACACTTTTTCAAGGTGGGGGACAGTAAATCCCATTTGCATCATCTCTTACTACTTGTTTCTATCTCTGCTTGCACATGATCTCAACATCTGCTCCTGGATGTCCCTTCAGCTGCCCCCTTTGCTTTTTGTCCCTTCTTCTTCACTCTTCGGGATTAAAATGGACAAGCAAACCTTTGTGGGAAAATTCTGTCCAAAAAGATACTTCCTTTAACAATGTACAAAGTCATCTCTATAGATCTTTAAGCAACTGTAAATAAGAAGTACACAATCTTGATGAAGATGGATTAGAAGAGATAAGACTTTTTAAAAATCAACCAAGAATTTTTTTTGGACTTGGTTCATAATGTTGACAACCAATAATTGTAGCGGTATGATTTTCAAGAGTGGTCTGAGTAATTCAAGAATTGAGTTCCATCATATTAATGCTTTCTATATGACAGTGTCTCCATTTTACTTCTGGGATGAATGAACAATTTACTTAAAACATTCAAATTTTCTACCATGGTGTATCATCCTGGTGTGGCAATTACTTTCCCATAGTTCTTGAAAGCTATAAACTGGCAAATTCAATTGAGCAGGAGAGATTTGGAATATGGGCCTCATCAACATGAGAAGATCATCTAATCTATATTAAGAGGGGCCCATCCACAGAAGGTTGGACACCATATTGTTTTAAACATATTCACTTATAATTATTTACAATGGTGAAATCGTGGAACCTGTAAGGGCTGATGTATTTAATCCATCACTGGATTCAACCCCAGTAGTATCCCATTAAAAGTATTGCCACTTGGGGCACCTGGGTAGCTCAGTGGAGTGAGAGTCAGGCCTAGAGACAGGAGGTCCTAGGTTCAAACCCGGCCTCAGCCACTTCCCAGCTGTGTGACCCTGGGCAAGTCACTTGACCCCCATTGCCCACCCTTACCAATCTTCCACCTATGAGACAATACACCGAAGTACAAGGGTTAAAAAAAAAAGTATTGCCACTTTTCTCATTAACTTATTAAAGTTTTGTTTTGTTTTGTTTTTAAACACTTACCTTCCATCTTAGAATCAATTCAGTGTATATTGGTTCTAAGGCAGAAGAGTGGCAAGGGCTAGGCAATGGGAGCTAAGTGACTTGCCCAGGGTCACACAGACAGGAAGTGTCTGAGGCAAGATTTGAACCTAGAATCTCCCATCTATAGGTCTAGCTCTCAATCCGCTGAGCCACCTAGCAGCTGCCCCAACTTATTAAAGTTTTTGATGATGATAATTGGCAGAAAGTAGGTTAGATGGTCATCTAAGTCTTTTGTCAAAGCAAGATCCTCTGCTTTATGAGAATTTTATGAGAAAATTTCTGTGAGATAAAAATAAGCATGAAATGATTTTTCTTTAAAAATGAAAAAATAGAGCAAATACACAAATTCAGATGAAATAAAAAAACCTGTTTATACAGAATTAGTTCATAACTTCTTTTAAAATGATTTTTTGAATGCAGCTATAAATATTTTTGTACATGTCTTTTTCCTTATGATCTCTTTGGGGTGCAAACCCAGCAGTGGATCAAAGGGCAGACAGTCTTTTAAAGCCCTTTGGGCATAGTTCCAAATTGCCATCCAGAATGGTTGGATCAATTCACAACTCCATCAGCAATGCATCAATGTCCCAATTTTGCTACATCCCCTCCAACATTCACCACTTTCCTTTGCTGTTATGTTAGCCAATCTGCTAGGTATGAGGTGGTACCTCAGAATTGTTTTGATTTGCATTTCTCTAATTATAAGAGATTTAGAACACTTTCTCATTTGCTTATTGATAGTTTTGATTTCTTTATCTGAAAATTGCCTATTCATGTTCCTTGCCCATTTGTCAATTGGAGAATGGCTTGATTTTTTTATACAATTGATTTAGCTCTTTGTATATTTGAGTAATTAGACCTCTGTCAGAGTTTTTTGTTTGTTTTGTTTTTTGTTTTGTTTTTTTTAAAAACCCTTAACTTTCGGTGTATTGTCTCATAGGTGGAAGAGTGGTTAGGGTGGGCAATGGGGGTTAAGTGACTTGCCCAGGGTCACACAGCTGGGAAGTGGCTGAGGCCGGGTTTGAACCTAGGACCTCCTGTCTCTAGGCCTGACTCTCACTCCACTGAGCTACCCAGCTGCCCCTAGAGTTTTTTGTTATAAAGATTTTTTCCCAGTCTGTTGTTTCACTTCTGATTTGGGTTGCATTGTTTTTGTTTGTACAAAACCTTTTTAATTTAATGTAATCAAAATTATTTATTTTATATTTTGTAATTTTTTCTAACTCTTGCTTGGTTTTAAAATCTTTCCTTTCCCAGAGATCTGACAAGTATACTGTTCTGTGTTCTCCTAATTTACTTATAGTTTCCTTCTTTATATTCAAGTCATTCACCTAGTGTGAATTTGTCTTGGTGAAGGGTGTGAGATGTTGATCTAAACCTAATCTCTCCCATATTTTTTTCCAATTTTCCCAGCAGTTGTTGTCAAATAGTGGATTTTTGTCCCAAAAGCTGGGCTCTTCAGGTTTATCATAGACTGTCTTGCTGAGGTCATTTACTGGATATATTCCACTGATCCTTCCTTCTGTCTCTTAGCCAGTACCATATTGTTTCAATGACGATTGCTTTATAGTGCATTTTAATATCTGGTACTTCTAGGCCACCTTCCTTCACATTTTTTTCATTATTTTCCTTGATATTCTTGATCTTTTGTTCTTCCAAATGAATTTTGTTATAGTTTTTTCTAATTCAGTAAAAAAGTCTTTTTGGTATTTGATAGGTATGGCACTAAATAAGTAAATTAATTTGGGTAGAATTTTTATTATGTTAATATATCCTACCCATGAGCAATCAATGTTTTTCCAATTCTTTAGATCTAGCTTTAATTGTTTGGAAAATGTTTTGTAGTTGTGTTCATATAATTTCTGTGTTTATTTTGGTAGATAGATTCTTAAGTATTTTATATTTTCTAGGGTGATTTTAAATGGTATTTCTCTTTCTAACCTTGCTGCTGAGATGTGTTGGAAATATATAGAAATGGTGATGATTTATGTGCATTTATTTTGTATCCTGCAACTTTGCTAAAGTTGTTGATTATTTCTACTAGCTTTTTAGTTGATTCTCTAGGATTTTTTAAGTAGACCATCATATCATCTGTGAAGAGTGACAGTTTAGGCTCCTCATTGCCTATTTTAGTACCTTCAATTTCTTTTTCTTCTCTAATTGCTACTGCTAGTGTTTCTAGTACAATGTTAAATAATAGAGGTGATAATTGGCATCCTTGTTTCACTCCTGATCTTATTGGGAATGCTTCTAATTTGTCCTCATTGCAGATGATGTTTGTTAATGGTTTTAGATATATACTATTTATTATGTTTAGGAAAGGCCCTTCTATTACTATAATTTCTAGTGTTTTCAATAGGAATGGGTGTTGTATTTTGTCAAAGGCTTTTTCTTTGTAGTGGCAAAAAACTGGAAAACGAGGGGATGCCCTTCAATTGGGGAATGGCTGAACAAATTGTGGTATATGCTGGTGATGGAATACTATTGTGCTTAAAGGAATAATGAACTGGAGGAATTCCATGTGAACTGGAATGACCTCCAGGAATTGATGCAGAGTGAAAGGAGCAGAACCAGGAGAACATTGAACACAGAGACTGAAACACTATGGTAAAATCAAATGCAATGGACTCCTGTACTTGCAGCAATGCAATGATCTGGGACAATTCTGAGGGACCTATGAAAAAGAACACTCTCCACATTCAGAGGAAAATCTATGGCAGTAGAAACACAGAAGAAAAATGATTGCTTGAACACATGGGTTGTTGCACATATGATTTGGGATATAGACTCTAAACAACTACCCCAGTGCAACTATCAACAATATGGAAATACGTCTTGATCTATGACACATGTAAAAAGCAGTGGAAATGCACGTCAGCTATGGGGGGGTGTATTGTGGGGGATGGAGGGAAGAGTAAGAACATGAATCATGTAACTATGGAAAAATCTTCTAAAAATAAAAATTTTAAATAAAATAAAGATAAAATGATTTTTTTTGGGGGGGGAAGTAGAAATTGGAATTTTTCCCTGATAATTTTATTGGGACGAGTGGTCTCTTTTATTTGAAAAATGAGAAAATATCTTTTTTCTTTTGCTGAGAAATTATGATTCATAAATATTCAATAAATTGTATAACAGGCTAAAAAGTGTGATTCAAGTCTTTGCTAGTCAGTTGCTTTTGTTTTGTCAAATTAACAATATTATTAAAATATCATGTAAAATGGGGTTTTACTACAGAAAGGAAATAATAGTTAGGAAAACACTGATTTATAAAATCATTTCCTCTAACACTAATCTGTCAATTAAGATGAAGAAAACACTATTTTACATAAATGCATTAATGCCAGGCAAGTTTTCCATTTTAGATGCCGACAGAAGTGGCATGAAGAACAGATAGGGTGACAAGTAGAATTTCAAATCACTTTTTTCATCTAATTTTTCCTTTTCCTTCCTCCCACAGAACATATTTCTCTTAGTCTTCCAATTTTAAGCTGAAAATCAAAGATAAACAAAACCCAGAGGCAAAAGAAGACATTAATTTGAACTACTTAAAAAGAAAAAAAAAAGTATAGACATTGATGGACAAAAAAAGATAAAGCTGATGGAGATTAGGAGAGAATGACTGACAAATTACTATGGAAAGCTATGTGTTGAAATTCATTTATTCAAATGTAAACAGTTGCAAAATAAGTTTAATTGGTTTTATTGAAATTTAATGATGTTCATGAAAACAAATTTTTTAAAGAAAAAAGGAAAAGTCAGCCTGTTTTCAATATTTTGTTAATGGTTGAACAACTTTACAAGATAGCTAGTCTAATGAACGCTTTAGTACTTTTGGAAAGAATATTGTGCTTTTGTGGATTGTGATGATTTGTTTCTTCTAATACAGATTGTTTTTGGCAACCTATGAAAGTAGCCTATATGTTTTTTTTTTCTGACAAAGGTAAACAACTCTGATATTTTTATTTGTAAATATTATAGTATTTATTTAATAAGCATTTTTTAAAAAAACATCCTTACCTTCTGTCTTAAAATATCAGTTCCAAAGTGGAAGAATAGTAAGAGTTAGGCAAGTAGGGTCAAGTGACTTGCCCAGAGTCACATAGTTGGGAAGTATCTGGGGTCTGATTCAAACCCAGTACTTCCTGGCTCTAGACCTGGCTCTCTTTCTTCGCTGAGTCAGCTAGATACTCTTTATTAAGTATTTGTTAATGTAGAAGTTATAGCTCTGCCATTTTGCTATCTTTTTATAAGCTAGACTTCATTGTTTATTTCTACATATAATTCCACAAATAGGATATGTTGGCTAGGGAAAAGAACCCTGGGTTTAAAATCAGAAGATCTAAAGTCCATCCATTCCAGCCCCAACATTTTACTGAAGACAAAATTCATGACCAGAGAAATGAAGTGACTTGGCCACCATCATACAGGCAGTAAGTGGTCAATCCACGATTCAGACTCAGATCTTGTGACTGAATCCAGTCCACTCCTTACTGTTCCACATTGCCCCTTGATACTGTTTGTTAAGAGCTTCAGAACAGTAGAGGAAGAGGAGTTCGACTTGTGATTTTACTGGTATAAGAATCTGTTAAGTGAGGAAACTCTCTTTACTAGTAAAGGTCTATAATTTCCCTCCAACATTTAATCTTAGAGATTTGCCAAGATTACTGAAAAGTTAAGTCATACATCCAGTGGGTCACACATACATACATACATACACACATACATACATGTATATGTATATCTATACATTCATCATATATCATACATCAAACCTAGATCTTCCTGATTTTGAGATCAGCTTTCTATCCCACTAAACCAGGTTGCCTTATAATATAGTAAAGCATCCATATAACTGTAACCTATTATTTCTTCTATAATAAGGCAAAATATTCTTATTGTATACAAAATTACACATTTGTTAATACATCTACAAACCATCAATAATTTTGTCTTAATCCTGTTAGTCAAAGGGTCTCATGGAATTCTTTAGTCACGTCTGGATTTAGCGAAGAAGTTTAACTGTCATCTAAGAGGCTGATAGCACTTAGGGAGATGTAACTGAAGAATCCTCTAAATTATTTAGCATGAGGGAGTATCTAGAGTCGAGTGAGTTTGAGTTCTGCCACTATGTTTCAGCTTGTAGATTCTCTGTTTATCAGGGAATTAAATTAAAAGATTTTGAGATGTTAAAAAAACCAAAAGTAGAATCAAAGGATTTTAGGGCTAGAAGGGAATCTTCACAGTAAAAATGAGCTTGCTCCTTGGAAGAAAAGCTATGGCAAATCTAAACAACAGACTAAAAAGCAGACAAGCCCTTGCTGACAAAGGCCCATCTAGTCAAAACTATGGTTTTTCCAATAGCAATGTATGGCTGTGAGAGTTGGACTATAAGGAAAGCTGAGTGCTGCAGAATCAATGCTTTTGATTATGGTGCTGGAGAAGACTTTAGAGAGTTCCTTGGACAGCAAAAATATCAAATAAGTCAATACTTAAAGAAATTTTTTCATACTATTCACTGGAAGGTCAAATTCTGAAGTGAAGCTTAAATACCTTGGCCACATGAGAAGAAAGGACTCATTGGGAGAGACCCTGAGGTTAGAAAAGTTGGAAGGCAAAAGGAGAAGGGGATGTCAGAGGATGAGATGGATAGATAGTATTATGGAAGCAATGAACATGAACTTGGAAAGACTTTAAGTGGAGAATAGAAGAGCCTTTTATGTTATGGTCTATGGGAGTCACAAAGAGTCAGATATAATTGAACAACTGAACAGCAACAATAAGGATGAAATACAGGAGAGAATGCTTCCTGGAATTCTAATCTCAGTAACTTTTCACAACCACAACTTAAGGATTCTTCACTTTGAAAATGAGCCCTTGGGAATATGAATTAATCTCTCCTCCTTACTTCTTTCCAATGCCTTCCCTGTTATGCATCTTAATATCAACATATACTCATTTGAGCAGATAGCAAGTATAAAGTCAACTTATCATGGTGTGCAATGATCTCAAAGTATGCCTGAAAAATGAATTGTATTGAAAACTTTGTAAGTTGTTAAAGATTGTAGAGTCTTTTCCCATAGAAATAATGTTATTAAAATAGTGCTTAGTTTTTCGAGACAGCTCACAAAACCCCATTAACCTGTGTTATTGTGGAAACCTTATATATTTGTTAAGAAACATAGTAGAGAACAATAATGTGGCAACATTGGCAACTTTATTATAATTTTCAAGGAATAGTATTGATCTGTAAGGCCCAACAGCTGTAATGATTAACGATAATTTTAACAAGGGCATAAGTCCCTTTCTCTGAGACTATATCTAGATTATTTATAAAATCAGGCATAGCCTAGATTCATGAGATTATATTTCTAAAGTGACTGATTATGTTAATGGGAGGGAAAACAAGAAAACTAGGTAAGAATTCTTTGTGGCAAAACATTGTGGCTTTGGGGAGTCTAATTACTTAGGAGGTCTCTTCTTAAGTATATGTTTTTTATATTCTTCTGTGTTATCTGAATCCCTAGGAAAAGTCTTATTCAGTTGACTGATGGATTTAAAGTTGCCAGAGATCTTAATTTTTAGCATACATCAAAGGGTTGGTTAGTTATAATTCTATTTCTCAAGGTGAATCATAGTTGTACCCTTGGCTATTTCTTTAGAGCTAATTCTACTTTTCTCAGTCATTTGAATGCCAGATGTCCTAGGATCCTAGTAGTCTAAAGTTAGACAATCCTGACAAAAAATAAACATAAAAATAAATATAATTATATAATTGGGTTTTTACTCCTTGCTGTGGGGTTTTGAGAGCTATTGCATATATGGAAGGAGAAGTGACTGGACTGATGGAGAGAATGTTGGGTGCTACATGACAATAAGTTCCTGTATTAAAAGTGGAGTCAGTGCCACCATTTCTTGGGAGAGAGACACAAGTGGCTTAAGCCATTCTCTGGGAAAGATACAGAGAAAGACTCTGGAAGGTGCAGAAATGTAGGGGGCATGTTTCTGATTTCCTCCTTTGAGATTTGGAGAAAGAATTTCTCCCTAGGTAAGACTGGGATCTCTCTGGGTTGAGTTAAGATCTTTAATCACTCCCATCTAAGGAGCTCATTCAGTCTTGTATTTTTTGGTATCGTCTAAACTGTATGACTTTAATTTCTGTTTGCTTTCTAGCTTGGATAGATGGGATTATTTGCTATTTGTAAAGGTCTTTTTGTACCCAGTATTTTATAGAAAGGGACCATGCTGGTGAATTTAAGCTAAAGGATTATGATTATAGAAGCAGATTTGTTTTAAACTCCTACCTCCAAACTATGTTCTAGACCAGCAATATTTGAGAGGACAGATAGATTTAAATTTAATCTGATACTACTTTTGAAGAGAGGTGAGGAAAAGAACAAGCACCCAGACATAACCCTTCCCTTATTCCTTTTAAGACAGAAATGACTGCCTCCCTTGGAGAGGGATAGATCAGATTCCAAATATCTCTATTCATGCCATCTACAAGCTGCAGCCCAGCCATAAATATGGGCCCAGATATCCTACAATTGAATGAAAAGTTTTTAAAAAATTAAATTCAATACTTTAGGAAAGCAAACTTAACCAAGAGATGAGAATGAGCTATATCTAGATGTCTGCAGTGATTCTGAACAGTGCTTTCAAGGAAGATAATAAGGCTGAGCTACAGAAGTGATAAGAATATCTGTCCAATTCACCAGGAAAGTGCAACAGTATTTCTGTCCAAATGAAGGCTGAAAGCCCCTTATTTAGGTAAGAAAGGCAATGCAAATATTTTCAATAAATGTAAAAGAAGGATGGAAACAAGCATTTACTAAGTGCTTACTACGTGCCAGGCACTTTACAATGATTATCTCATTTGAGCCTCACAACAACCCTAGGAGGAAAGTGCTATTATTATTCCCATTCTATAGGTGATGAAGCTGAGGCCAAAAATGGTGAAGTGATTTGCCCAGAATCACACAGCCAGTAAGTGCCTAAGACTAGATTTGAACTTGGATCTTTCTGACTCTTGGACCAAAGATTTATCCATTGGGCCCTCTAGCTGCCCCTAGATTTGCCTCTTAAATTTTTCAGTACTCTGAGCTTACCACAGAGCTCCTTCCCTTACATGGGAATAGTAGTACATGCATAGGCTGTGACCTGATTACTAGTATTACCCTCTGCCATGTGGCTGCATATATACACCCTCTACCTGAGCATCTCTAGCAATTGCCTCTACTCTTTGCCCTTCCTGTTTGCTGTGATGTGGTCATCAAGGTATTTGTCCAGGTTGTTTGCTCTTGAGAGACCCAAACAGCTTTTTAACTGTATGCCAATGCTAATGACATCTCTGCATTTCTGGGAGGCAGGCAGTTTCCTGACTCTCACTTTATTGTACCTGACACACCATTCCCTCAAACTTCGGTAGTGTAATGGACTTGTGATTTTATCAATGTGAGTACTCCCTCCAGTGGTGCAGATTGAGACGCATCTCTACATCCACTTTATCGCACATGCATTTTCTCCATGTTCCTCTGTCAGTCTTCCAGTGGGGATCCAGCCAATGTGCTGAGGACTTTCTACATCTCTTGACATTACATGGACACCAGTGCAGCACTTAGGCTATTCACTTATTCTTTGCTCTTGCAGTACCTCCTTTTTTCAGTCATGCTTTTCATTTCACACGTGCACACTCATGCACACACACACACACACATATACCAGGAGAGCAATTTATGCAATAAGATAAATATATATTGACATATAATTTATAGACATAAGTGAAAACATGTATATGCACATATGCATATGGAGAGAGATGTTTCTTAATACATTATTATTATATAAATTGTTATTTATATATATGTGTGTGTATACACACACACACACACACACACACACACACATATATATATATATTGCTTATGTTCGCTTCACTCTACTTCAGTCCATACTTTCCAGATTTCTTTGAAACCTTTCCTTTTATAATTTCTTAAGGCACAATATCATTCCATTGTACTCATAGGACTTCATTTATTAAGCTACTCCTCACATCACTGGCACCACTTTAGTTTTTAGAGATGATATTTACATGGCTTTATTTGTATGATCCATTGCTGGCAATATGCTGCAGCTTCCATACTCCCACCATTCATTTCTCCATTATCTTCTGGCTGGTCCACAACACTGACTCCTTGGAGATTATGATATTTCATGATTTGTAGTTATGTAGCATCAGCGGAAAAATATTGATGCTAAAAAGATTGGATTTCTTTTTTCAGGAAAAAGCTTGGGGGGGTCTCTGAAAGTACTAAGAAATTTCCAAAGCATAACCCAATGCATTCTTTTCCTCCTATTTAATTCTGGACCTAAGTCAGTGTCTGTTTTCGTTATCTATTTGAACTATATATATTAATGAATCCACTCTATGGACAATTTATATCTTAGACTGGAGAATGAAGAAAGGGAATCATGAAACAAGTAAAGGAATATAAGAGATAGACTTTCCCTATAGAAGATCCTTTTTTTTCTTATATCAGATCTAATCAACATTTATTAAGTGCCTACTTTGGCCCAAACTGTGATAAGGATACAATTAGTAAAAAAAAAAAAAAAAACAGTCCTTCCTCTCAAGGAGCTTACCATCTAAAGGAGGGGAATAACACACAAAAGGAAGCAAGAAAATGGGGGAGAGAAGGAGAATACCAATGGGTACCAGTAGGAAGGCATCTTGTTTGATGGACTTGAAACCAACCAGAGTAGTAGATGTAAAATGGAGTGAGCTGAGAGTTCAGGTTCTACCTTCTACAAAGGAAAGTATTGGGAGGAGTTTGGTTATTGTTTGCCCTTCATTTCTGAAGAGGTCCAATGATATCACAGGATGATGACTTGTGCATGAATTGGATTTAAGTGAGGCAGGTTTAAGTAAGGCAGACTTCTTTGATGACTGACCAGTCACTAAGCACTTCACAGCACCTACTTTAGCCAACTTCGTGGATGCTGGAACAAATTGGTCTTGCCTGCCCATTCTGATAGGGAAAGTTTTTATTTTTTATTTTTTAAAATAAGTTTAATTATTTTTTATTTTTAATTATTTTTAATCTTTTAATTTTAAATTATTTATTTATTTGTTTTATTTTTTTGATTATTTAATTGATTTAGAATATTTTACCATAGTTACATGATTCATGTTCTTTCCCTCCCCTCTTTACACTCCCCTCATGTAACCAACGAACAATTTCACTAGGTTTTACATGTGTTCTTCCTCTGGTGGTAGGTAGCACGAGTCCTTTGGAATTGTCTTGGATCATGTATTGCTGAGAATAATTGTCATTCAAAGTTGATCACTGTATAATATTTATGCTAATATTTCTAAAGTCTACTTTTATAGTTGATAATTTCCCTTTTCATTTCCCACAAAAGGTTATGGTACCATCCACAAAATACATTTGAGGAAGGGCTTTTCATCATCTTCTACTTCACGACCTTGAAACTATATAGCCATACAAGAAGGAATACATAATTGCATATAGCTAGCTAGCTATATGGATAAATATCTATTTCTGTAAACACACATACATATACATACATAAACTCTCTCCCATTTGCTTTTTGATCAGTAAATTTCTTGTCAAACATTTGCTTTGGGGGCAGACACTATTTACTAAGATGATTCTAATCTGAACTTTTCTTATGACATAATTACACATAAATTAGAGTAGTTATGTAGAAATGAAATATGATTTTGATCATCATTTTAGCATATGCTAATATAGTATTTCCCTGATTGAATCACTCTTTAAAACTTCACTTGGCACTCAACTTGCTCATTAATTCTAAATAGAAGCCTTCATCAATAAAATGAATTCTCTTAATTGCATGTGTGCATTGGAATTTTCAAATAATTTATAGACCTATTTATTCCTCAGCATCACTAGATGAATCAATGAGCAATTTAAGCTCTTAGAAATGAGACTTTGTGGAAGGATGATGTCACGCAACCTTTTTAGAATGCTTTTAACAGGGAGGAGCAGCTAACAAGAGCGATTTAACATTTTCATAGAAACAGTTTTTTAGAGCTTGAAAGGACCTTTAAAATCATCTAGTCCAACTACTTTGTTTTATGGATGAAGAAACTGAATGGAGTGAGTATCAGCAAAATTGAAATTAAAGGCTGGGTTTCATTACTCTTTAGTTCAGTTCCCTTTCTACTACACAATGCTGCTTAATATTCAATAACCTATTATTCATTATTATTTTTAATATTAATAGTAAACATGAAAGCTAGCATTTAGACAGAATTTTGAGTTTTGCAATGCATTTTACAAATATTATCTCATTTTATTCTCAAAACCCTGAGAAATAGATGCTATTATTAAACCCATTATATCTCTTTATGGATAAGATAACCGAGGCCGACAAAGATTAACTGACTTGTCCAGGGTCACACAATTATTAAGTGTCTGAAGATGGATATGAATTCAGGTCTAATTTGACTCCAAATCCAAGGTTTTAGCTGCTGCACCACCTGGTTACCAAATATCTAAATATATCACAATGGCAGCACATAGTAGGTAAAAAGAGATCATGCATACATATGTAGCAACTCTTCTGCTTCTCACACTCACTCACACTCACACCAACAGCAAATCTGAATAAGTTGCATTACTTTCTGAAATAGGAACTTAACAACATAAGTGAATATGAGTAGAGAAGATCAATAAATCTCAGGAGGACACAGTCAAGAAGAGAGCTAGCAATAAAGCTCAGGGGCCCAGATGCCTATACATGATTATGGATACTAAACAAAGTGGACTTGAGATTGTAATGCAAGGAGTCAAATTTGATCTCTTTGATTTAACTGAGACTTTGGGATATGTTACTTGTGGTTAGAATGTGGCTTTTGAAGGAGGGATATTTTATGCAAAAAGAGTAGAAAAATAAAAGAGATGATGGAGTAGCAGTGAATATTAAGATATTTGTATGAAAAAAAAATCCAGGAATCAGAGGCAAAAAGAGTGAAAGAATATTTGGGTAATGATCAATGACCCATGGAAGCAAAATCACCAGCAACCTCCAATTTGTAGCATGCTAGGGATAGAAGTCTTAAAAAATGGCATTGGTTTTCTTGGTAGCAGAACTGAAAAGTGAGCTAAATTATAGACTTCAAAATTATTGTTGTTAGAGTGAATTGGTCCCCTTTTGGGAAAAGCTTAATATGATCTGGCCTGGGTGCTAAAGTTAGGAACACCCCCCCCACCAAAAACACCTCCCTCCAGCCCAATCAGAACTGTGAAATGGGACTCAATTTTAAATGCAAGGTTGTCCTTTCAAAGAGGAGAATATAATGAAAACATATTTAATTACAGTACCTTTCTAAGTCATAAATGTCCTTTAGATTAATTATGGTATCTTTCTAAGACATAAATGCCACCAAAAATGTTTGGTGACAGCTTTAAAGCATTCTCATAATTAGTCGTGTCTGTTTGATTTCTAGCATCACCCTGTAGATAGAGGGTCATCGTATCCTGACTGGTCACTAGGTGATGAATTTTCTGGCAATAGCAAGCCAAGCTCATTGCATCTAAAGACTGTTTCATTCATTGTGCTTGTAACCTTAGCACCTAGCAGAAAGGCTGACTCATAGTAGGTGATAAGAGATCATTGATACATATGTGGCACCCTTACTTGGTCCACTTTACAATTACACTGAGTCTTGGAACATTACCTAGTCATCTAAATAAGACTCATGGACACTCAAAAGAGGTTGAGTCTAGCTATGAATGTAGGAAAAGCAAAATGGTTAAAGATGCATATTTTTCAGATTGCATGTAGTTAGTTATACAGGCAATGCAGTGAGTTAGTCTATTAATATATAGATGGAAAATAAACTAGACCTAAAATTCAATAGGGAAAGAAAAGGCCAAATCATATTGATAAAAAATTGTATAGAGTTTTCAGTGTCCCCAAGGGCCTCTCTATCACAAAAGTCCCTTTTTTTGTTTTCTTTCTTTAAGATGATTTTGTATTTTAAAAATTGATTTATATTTTATAAAAATTAAAAAGATAAAACTGTCTTTTTCTTACATTATATTTATTCTGAATATATTCCCATGTACCAGAACTATTCTTTGTAACAAAGATTTAAAAAGAAGAGGGGAAAAAAAGTAGTTCACTAAAGCTAGCATACTGCCTGCATCTGTCATCATATTCAGTATTCTATACCTCTGCAAAGAAGAGTGGGAGATGCATTTTTTTCTTCTCTGAGTCAAAACTTGAGTATTATAATTATATAATATTCATCTTTTTTCTGTTTATGTTATTGTAGTCTTTATGTATATAGTTCTATTGGTTCTGCTTGTTTCCGTCTATATAAGTTCATATGAATCTTTTGATGTTTCTCTTCCTTTTAGGTGTTTCAGTAGCTGGAGCACTAGATAGTCAGAGACATCTGAGCTCAAATCCTACCTGAGATACTTATTAGCAGTATGACCCTGGGCAAGTGACTTAGCTTCTGTTCACATAAGTTTTCTCATCTATAAAAAGGGGGTTATAATATTAC
This sequence comes from Gracilinanus agilis, assembly GCF_016433145.1. NCBI lineage: Eukaryota > Metazoa > Chordata > Mammalia > Didelphimorphia > Didelphidae > Gracilinanus > Gracilinanus agilis. The sequence continues at coordinate 577,305,620 of NC_058131.1, forward strand.
CTTACTCTCAGAGTTGTTGTACAGAGAAAATGAGTAGATATTCATAAAGACCGTAACAAAACTTAAAGTGCTATATAAATACTAGCTATTATTATTATTAATTCTTCATATTCATTGTTTCTTAAAGCATAGTAATATTCCATTACATTCACATATCATAATTTATTTAACCATTTCCTCAACCAATGAAGGTAATTTTTAGTACCAATATTCTCCCAGTAATTTATTTGACTATAAATTTTAGACCATGATGATTTCAGAAGAATTAAATTACAGGTGACCCAAAGGGTAATGGAAAAATATAGTGACTGTCAGCAAGCTTTGGCATATTATCAATAATGACAAAGATGTAAGAAATGAAGTAAAACATCTCATTAAACATGTATATGTAAGATTAAAATTAATATCCAAAAACAAAGTTTTATATTTTATAAAATTTATTAATCATCACTTGAAGTGGAAGAAATAAAAGAACAAAGTACAAAACTTAAGTATATTATAGTGTATAAAATTCTCCTGCTTGGCACTCACCCAACATTCCCAGCCACAGTGAGGGGAAAAAGAGAGAAAGGACAGAACTACACAAAACTTATATCTTCCCTACATTAGCACATTACATAGATACATAACTGGGATGCTGGGAGAGAGTTCCTGGGGAACAAATCCTAATTACACATATATGACTAGGAAAGGACATGGGTTGTTCATGGAACAAGAATGAGGGATAACACAGTCAGACCAAATATTCCATTACTACTATGTTAACAAAGTAGTAAAAGATTCTGAGGAAAGCTTTTAGTACAACGGAAAGCCCCTCTATGGTGAGTATGGTGGGGATTTACAAGGGGAAAAACAAGGAGGAAATTAATTGCAAACAAAAGGACAGAGTCATCTCCTCCTGGCAGAGGGAGCACTCAGATAGAAAAGTTCATAGTTTCAAGTATTGACATATATGGAATCAATAACCAGAAAATTTTTTGCTGTTCATTCATATCCATCATGTCTGCATTTGTGACTGCATTTGGGGTTTTCTTGGCAAAGATCATGGCATGGTTTGCCATTTCCTTTTCCATCTCCTTTTTACAGATGAAGAAACGGAGGCAAACAGACTTAAGTGTCTTGCCTAGGATTGCATAGCTAGTAAGTGGCTGAGGGTATATTTGAACTCAGGAAAATTAGTCTCCCAGATTCCAGACCCAGCATTCTATTCACTTCACCACCTAGTTGCCCCAATCAATAAGCATGTGTTAAGTATCTACAATAAAAAGAATACTTGCTCTGGAGTCAAAGGTCTTGGGTTCAACATCCACCTTACATACAACTTGTGTGACCATGAGTAAATCACTTAACCTTCTGGGATCCCAGTTTCTTTATTTATAAAATGAGAAAAATGAATTAGATAACCTCTAGTGTCCTTTCCAACTTGAGATCTATGATCCTATACTATGTGCCACACATTCTGTTAAGAGTTGTTGATACAAATACAAAAAAGGAGACAGACCTTGTCACAATGAAATTTTTTTTCTCTATTTCTTTAAAATAAAACAAAAAGAAAAAAAACCTAAGGTAAAGTATGTCTGCTAAGTCCCTGTCATCTCTAGGACAAATTAAAAACCAGAACTTCAAAATAAGTGCAAAAGGATAGACTTTGGGAGAGTGTGAAATCATGATGTCAGACTTCTAAATAAACTGACATCAGTTTTCAAGGATGAATGGTGGGGGCAGCTGGGTAATGCAGTAGATAAAGCCCCAGGCCTGGAGCTGGAAGGAACTGGGTTCAAATCAGACCTCAGACACTTCCTAGCTGTGTGACCCTGAGCAAGTCACTTAATTCTGATTGCCTAGCCCTTACTGCTCTTCTTTTTAAGAATTAATACTAAGACACAAGGTAATGGTTTTTCAAAAAAGAAAAAAGAAAAGAAGGAATGGTGGTATTTCAAGCACCCCAAGACAACCTGGTGGGAGGGACTCAGGGAATAGAAAGAGAATTTTTCTGATGTCCCTCAAATGTATGTATTCTTTCATTCAACAAATATTTATTGAACACCTGCAGCTAATATATTGCCCAGCTCATGAGACCCATCCAATAAATGTTGCTGGTCCTTCTGAAGTGGTGGAACAGCTCTCCTTTGCCTCATAACTGTGTTTCCTCTCAGACCAAAGAAATCATGACCAGATTTTCCAGGCAATGCAGCTTGGGTGGCAGGACTTTTGGCTGCTGCTGGGAAACAGAGTGGAGGCAATAAGGGAGGGGAAATGGTGCTGCTGGCTGGGAAAAATAGGAAGTCGGTTCATTTTGATGGGTGGGGGATTTTTTTTCTTTTATGAGTGATAAGAGTGTTTTTGTTAGTTTAAAGGGGGCAGGGCATATACTGGTATTATCTAAGCAGACCTTGTTTGTGAATGGATTCTCGATCTGAGCCTGGGGAAGTGCTGGCACTAAGTGAAATTGAAGTGTTTTTAACTCTGAGGAAAATCCCTTAAGTCTCTTGATTATTGCTATAGCACTGATGATGGAGGAAGGAACAAACATTAAGTCTGACTGTACTCCTGTGGAGATCAGAGTAAGACTATGTAAGTCAGAAAAACTTGGCTAGTGCTGTCAGAGTTGTATGCTTTCCTTTCCTCCCCTCTCCTGTCTGACCCTGTCCTTTTTACCTCCCTTCCTTTCTTTTTCTTATGAGAAATGAACAAGAGAAGGAAATTAGAGGGAATTGTCTGCCTCTTTAACTCTTACAGCCGTCACTTAGGATTGTCTCGGAAGCACCAAATGCTTTTGGTCAAAAGCCCAAATGTGGGATTCTGGACACTGGGGATGCTTGAGCAGAGTTTTTTGCAGATTGACTAAGAACTTCTTGGAAAATGGCATTAAAGAGACCAAAGTAAACAAGTTCATTTTATAGCCATGCAGGTAAAATGATAAAGTGGCAAAGTTTATTTCTGATGATTTCCCACTTCTCTCTTCTTTCCTGATTCCTTTCCCCCTCCTCTGACAAATGCTTGGTGTCTCCTTGCTGACCCCTGCTTGATCAGAGTTTTCCCTGCAATTCCTTTCCTAGGACAGTTTTCCCTGAAAAGTGCTTCAGGTTCTAAACTTATTATTGCCTCTACATTACCCTAAGAACTTCATCATACTAACTATAGCAGAGATATACACAGCCTTAGGGCAATTAGATATCATAGTGGATACAGTGCTAGGCCAGGAGTCAGGAAGACATCTTCCTGAGTTCAAATCTGGCCTCACTGGCTGGGTGATTCTTAGCAAGTCACTTAATCCTGTTTACCCTGTTTATTTCAGGTTCTTCATCAATAAAATGAAAGGGAGACGGAAATGGCAAACTACTCCAGTATTTTTGCCAAAAACAAAAAACAAACTCAAAAGGAATCACAAAAAGTCAGATATGATCAAAAATGACTGAATAACAACTATATAGATAGATATTCACATATATATCTATCATCTATCTATAGCTTTAAATGCTTTAACACTAAGTCAAGGAAGTCAGGAAGTGAAGATGAAGAGGGAGAGGATTCCATTTATTTGGGACAGCCAGTGAAAATGTCCAGAACTGGGAGTGGAAAAGCAAGAGTGGGGGGCAGCTAGATGGATAGAGAGTCATATCTAGAGAAGAGAGGTCCTGGGTTCAAGTCTGGCATCAGGCACTTCCTAGTTGTATGACTCAGGGCAAATCATTTAACCCCAATTGCCTTTACCACTATTCTGCCTTGGAACCAATACTTAGTATAGATTCTAAGACAGATGGTAAGGAAAGGAAGGAAGGAAGGAAGGAAGGAAGGAAGGAAGGAAGGAAGGAAGGAAGGAAGGAAGGAAGGAAGGAAGGAAGAAGAAAAGAGAAAGAAAGTGAGCAAGAGATAGAGAAAGAAAGAAAGAAAGAAAGGAAAAGAAAGACCATATTGTTTATTATATGGGGGAGATGGAGCAGAATAAAATGGAGAAGATTGGAAAAATAGAAGAGCTACACAGGCATAAAGAATTTTCTGTTTGATCCAGTAGATTAAAGGGAAATTTATTGACTACAGGGGGTTGATGTGGTCAGACCTACACTTAAGGAACATCAGTTTGACAGTTGAATAGGTGAAGTAGGATAGGGAGATTTAAACTGGGTAGACCAACCAAAATGCTATTGCAGTAATCCAGGGATGAGGAGATGAGGGTCTGAAACAGGTTGGTGGCAGAGAACTGAAGGGCACATATGTGAGGAGTGAAGGGTGGTACAAAGGTGAAATCAATAGGACTTGGCAACAGATTAGATATAGAAGATAAGAGAAAGTGCAGAGTCAAGGAAGAGCTCTGGGTTGAGAATCTAAGTGAGTAGGGGAAATGATAATCCTCTCAACAATAATAGAAAAGTTAGGAGGAGGGGAGGGCTTTGGGAAAGAGATAATGAGTTCGGTTTTGGGCACATTGAGTTCAAGATATTTATGAGACATTCAGTTCAAGATATCAAACAGACAATTGGAGGGGTGAGACTGAAGGTCAGGAAAAAGGTTAGGACTGGATAAGAAGATCTGAAAATCACTGGCCTAGAGATGAACATTAAATTCACGGGAGCTTATGATGCCACCAAGTGAAATAGTATAGAAGGAGAAGAAAAGAGAGCCAAAGAGAGAGTCTTGAGGAATACACATGCTTAATGTAAATGACATATAGAGATCCAACAATGGGTACAGAGAAAGAATGGTGAAGGGAGTAGCTGGGTGGCTCAGTGGATTGAGATCCAGGCTCAGGGATGGGAGGTCCTAGGTTCAAATCTGGCCTCAGATACTTCCTCTCTATGTGACCCTGAGCAAGTCACTTAACCCCCATTGTCTAGCCCTTACCACTCTTCTGCCTTGGAACCAATACACAGTATTGATTCTAAGACAGAAGGTAAGAGTTTTAAAAAAAGAGTGATGAAATGTAGGAAGAAAACCAGGAGAGAGCATTTTCATAGAACATATTGCAATGATCACAATATTAATTGTGTTGTTCAAAAGAAGAAGTCCCTAATGGCAGGAAGTGAAGTGTTTCAGCCTGAAAGGTGGGAAAGGGTCAGAGGGGGTGATCTGAGGGGGAATTGTTTTTCTAGCATCCTTCAATTTACAGATTACCAGATTCACCTGCAGATAAGGCCAGCCCCATCTTTTAATAATATTTTTGCAGATAGAATCATTAGACAATATCACAGATCACTAACATTGACCACATCAGGAAAAAATTATGGCGTGGTAGCCCTCCTGATGCCAGTCTCTTCCTCTACCAAGGTATTTCTATCCACAGCTGTAATTCAGGCAAACAAAACACTCCTCAAAACATTGTCTATCACATTTGTTATTTGGGATACATCAGAATCTGGCACTGGCAAATACATTATGTACAGGCAAGTGGGTGGGGTCAAACCAGGAGACTGATGTAAATTATACCTCTGCTTAGAAGTTGTTTAAATATTTAGAAATGGTACACTAAGCTTCAGGTCACATTCCTTTTCCTTCTACTGACCTCAGAGATCTCAAAACTAGAGATTATCAGCCACATAGAACGGTATGTAGCCCTCCAAAGGTATATTATGGTGAGATCTGAACCAATTCCTGGAAAGCACTTCTCATCTGCTCCTCCAAGTCCCTATGATCTTGTCAGCTGCAAAACGTTAGGAAAGCAGGCTAACAGGAGACATAGTTTAGTATATGCTAGGTTTTGCAGCTGGTCCTGAGAATTGGGAAGCTCCCTTTAGGTATCAGGCCAGCTGTGGTTCTTTCAAGGGTTCATCAGGTAGCCATGCCATAATTAGAAGTTACTTGGTGACACCAATGCTTTGTAGAACTGTTATTAAATTTGATTCTACTCCTCCCTTCAGATTGAGTTGCTATTGAGGAAAATGTGTCCCTAAGCTATTTGGAGGAAGTGTCTATTTCTCTTCTTGTTCCATCTTTGTGGTAAATATCCCTTTTAAAAGTTAATTGAATTCAGTAGATTTAAGTAGAACTGGAGTTCTAGACACTGGTGGCAACACTCCTTAGCCCTTCAGTTTCTACTTCTAGGGCTCTGAAGGGGAGAAAAAAATTAGCCTCTGGGAGAGTAAGGGGAGGATATTTGCTATATCAATATTAGATGATATAAACAGATTTAGTTAGTCATAGAGTATATGTGAATACATATGTCAGGTGATTGAGAATTTGGAAATACTGATTCTATTTCTTCTGCAGCCATCATGAAATTTTTTCTTTTAGTTGGAAGCTCTTAAATTTAGCTATTATATTCCTGGGGGTTGTCTTCTCATTGTCTAGTGTAGAGGGTGATCTATGGATCCTTTCAATGTCTATATTGCCCTCTTGTTGTAGAACTTCAGGACAATTTTGCTGAATAATTTCTTTTAGTATGGAGTCCAAATTTCTATTAATTTCTGGTTTTTCAGGAAGACCAATGATTTTCAGGTTGTCTCTTCTAGACCGGTTTTCTTGATCTATCAGTTTCTTATTGAGATATTTCATGTTTCCTTCTATTTTATCTGTCTTTTGACTTTGTTTTATTTGATCTTGCTGTCTTGATAGATCATTGGCTTCTACTTGCCCAATTCTTGTCTTTAGAGACTGGTTTTCTGCTATAAGCTTTTGATTTTCCTTTTCAGTTTGGTCTGACCTATCTTCCAGCTGTTTGATTTTGGTCTCCAATTTGCTTATTAATTCTTTTGATTTGGGGGCATCTTTTTCTAATTGCTCAATTCTAGCCTTTAGAGTCTGGTTTTCCTTTTCAATATGGTCATTTCTGGTCTTTAATTTACTTGCCTCACTTTCCAATTGTGAAATTCTGCCTTTTAAACTGTTATTTTCTTGCCAGATCTCTTCCAGCTTTCTCATGATCTCAGATCTGAACTCTTCAAGACCTTGTGACCCATTTTCATTATTTTGGAAAGGTTTGGATTGTTTGTTCTCCTCAGTTGTTTCCTCTGTTGTCTGGATTTTTTCTGTGTAAAAGTTGTCAAGTGTTAAAGGTTTTTTTCTTCTTCATCTTTCTCTTCTGGTTTTCCTGATGATTCTGGCTTGCCATATTAAGCTGAGTTCCCTCTCAGCTTTATGCTCATGCCCAGGATCTGTTTGTGGCTTTTAGAGATTTCCTGAGATCTCAGGTCTAGTTGTTTTGGGACAAGCCTCCTGGTGGTCTCCTTGCTCATTCTTTTGCCTGAAGTTCCTTTAACAGTCTCAGGGAGCTGCTTCCACAGTCAAGCACCTCTCTGCACTGGGTCCCCACTCAAGGTCCGCTCCTGCACTCAGGATCAGCCCCTTCATCTGCGCCCCAGTCGGTGCTTTAATCCGTGCCTCAGCCTGCGCCTGTGTCAGCCCCTTTGCCTGCGCCTGGGCTCAGGGTCTGGGCTCAGGATCTGCACTCAGAGTCCACGAGTTCCTCAGCCTCCCAGGGGGTCCCAAGTCTTGCTGCTCCCAGGAACAAGCCCTGGTGAGCTGCCAATGACCCGATGGATGCCCCAAACCTGCTCCGACTCCCGTGCGCTGGCTTTGGCGCAGTAGGTGGGGTGGGGTGAGGTGGGGGAGGGGGTTGCTCAGCTCGTGTTTTCATGGGAGCTGTTTCACCCCTTTATAGCATGGAAATGCCTGATTCCACGTATCTCCGATGCTGCGCCCTGTTGTGGGGTCCCTTCTTTCCTCTGGATTTGTTTTTATGTCTTCTTGAGGAGCCCTATATGCGTGGGTTAGGAGAAGTCAAGCAGCTGCTTCTTACTCTGCCGCCATCTTAACCCGGAACCCATCATGAAATTTTTTAACTGGAAGTAACTTTGGAAATAGAAAGTGAGCTCTTGGAGGATAAGAATTACAGGAGTCCCTTCCACGAAGTTGGGGAGTAAGACCTCTTCCCCTCTCCAATGTGAAAAAGCCACATAAAATTTTTGATCCCATCTTTGTACCAGAGAGGAGGTCTCAATTCTGAAAAATTCCCACTTAATTTCTTTTGCTGACTGGTGATGTATTGAAACTGTAATGGGGAAAGTCACAATGTGGAAGTGATTATTTGTATTTTGTTTTTATCTTTATTACTCCAGGAACTAGCATAGTACCCTGAACACAACAGGTCTCTAATAATAATGATTGTTGAATTAAATGAACTGGTCCAATTCCTTAATTTTAAAGATGAGAATGTTGAGGCCAAGACAGCTTTAATAATTAATTCAAGGTCATATATCTATGTAAAGAAAAATTCAAATTGGAACTCAGTCTTCATATTTTCAATCAACTTGTTCTTCTAATATCACATTGTACATTTCTCATCACAGTGTAGCAGAAAGCCTGCTGGACTTGGAGACCTGGTTTCTTATCTCTACACTAATGTTTACTCAATGATCATGGGACAGTCATTCAACCACTCTTTGTCTCAGAGTCTGCATCTGTAAAACTGGTACACTGAAATTTTCTTTATTCATATCACAATGCCGAAATGATAAAAGGCTTTTGTAAATCCCAAAGTTCTTTATAAATGTGAGTGATTATTTTTAGCTCAACAAATGTGAAAACATAAAAAGAAGGCCTTGAAAACATTAAGTAGGTTATCTTCTGAGGACTGATGTCATTCCTCTCCCTCTCCTTATTTAGTAGACCCCAGTATCTACCTATCACATCCAGTATTAAATTTTAAATCTTCTGTTTGGTAATCAAAGCCCTTCATAACCTGGGTCCCTCCAGTCTTTCTAGACTTCTTCTTTCTCTTTCGCATGTACTCTGTAATTCATGATGTCCTTGCAGTTCCTCACAAAAGACTCCAGAGTAAGGCAGTGAGGTTGCATGGTAGAATATCAGGTCTGGAGTTGGTAGAACCTGAGTTAACATTTTGCCTCAGATACTTCCTAGTTATGTGACCCTGGGCAAGTCACTTAAGCCCACCTGCCTACCCCTTGCCCTTCTGTTTTAGAGTTGTTTCCAAGATATAAAATAAAAGTTAAAAAAAAAGATTCCAGACTCTGTATTTTTATTGGCTGCTTTCTATGCCCTGAATACTCTCCCTCCTCATCTCTGTCTCCTTAATTCTTTTACTGCCTTCAAATCCCAGATAAAGCCTATTATTCACCAGAAGTCTTCCCTGTTCCCCTTTAATGCTAATACCTTTACTCTAATGATTTTATCTTATTTATCCTGTATATAACTTGTTTGCATATAGTAGTTTTCATATCTCCTCTATTAGAATATGAGCTCTTTGAGAACAGGGACTATCTTTTGCTCCTTCTCTCCTTTTTGGTATCTGTATCACTTTACACAATGCCTAGAATATAGTAGGTACTTAATAAATGCTTACTGCCTGCCTGCCTGCCTAGTGTGAGAATACGGACAAGAATTGCATAAGATGAGAAGATGTTGAGCAGAGAATTACAGAATTTGAGAGTTAGGAAAGAGAACTTAGCCATCTATTCCAACTCATATGTAAATGGAATTCCCACTATTGAATGAGATAATATTTATAAAGCACTTAGCACAGTGCCTGGCACATAGTAGGTGGTCAATAAATGCTTGTTCCCCTTCTTCTACACATACACTATAATATACCCAATATGTGTTCATCTAGCGTCTGTTTTATACCTCCAATAAAGATCACTATCAGTCCAACCATGAATAAACAAACACTTATTAAAGGCACTTGTTCTAGGGACTAACCTGGGGTGATATAACATAAAAAGTCAGATGGTATCTGCTTCCAAGGGGTTCATATTGTGCTTTCAAATATTCCTACTTACAAGATCATGGCTCAGTTGAACTACTGAAGAATAACAAGATACAACCAATTATAAAGAAATTCTATGCTACAGTCACTTTTTTAAAAGCTCTTTATTTATTTATTTATTTAAAAAACCTTACCTTCTAAATTGGAAATCCTAAAAATTAAAGGAGAAATTAATAAAATTGAAAATAAAAGAACTATTGAACTAATAAATAAGACTAAGAGCTGGTACTTTGAATAAACAAATAAAATAAAGTACTAGTAGATCTAATTAAAAAAAGAAAGAAGAGAATCACATTAACAGTAACAAAAATGAAAAGGATGATCTCACCTCTAATGAAGAGGAAATTAAGTCAGTTATTAAGAATTACTTTGCCTAATTATGTGGCATGAATATGACAATTTAGGTGAAATGGGCGAATATTTACAAAAAATATAAAATGCCTAGGTTAACAAAAGAAGGAATGGAATACTTAAATAACCCCATCTCAGAAAAGAAATTGAACAAGCCATCAAGGCACTTCCTAAGAAAAAATCCCCAGAGCCATATGGGTTCATAAGTGAATTCTATCAAACATTCAAAGAACAACTAATCCCTATATTGCACAAATTATTTGACAAAATAAGCAAAGAAGGAATCTTGCCAAATTCTTTTTATGACACAAATATGGTACTGATTCCTAAGCCAGGAAGACCAAAAACAGAGAAAAAAAACAACAGACAAATCTACTTAATGAACATAGATGCAAAAGTCTTAAATAAAATACTAGCAAAGAGACTACAGAAAGTCATCACAAGGATTATTCACTATAACCAAGTGGGATTTATACCAGGAATGCAAGACTGGTTTAACATTAGGAAAACCATCCACATAATTGACCTTATCAATAACCAAACTAACAGAAATCACATGATTATCTCAACAGATGCAGAAAAAGCCTTTGATAAAATGCAATACCCATTCCTATTAAAAAGACTAGAACGTATAGGAATAGAAGGGTCTTTCCTCAAAATAATAAACAACATTTATTTAAAACCATCAGCAAGCATCATCTGCAATGAGGATAAGTTAGAGGCCTTCCCAATGAGATCAGGAGTAAATAAAGCAAGGAGGCCTATTATCACCAATATTATTTGATCTTGTATTAGAAATGCTTAGTTTACAAAATGAGGAGGAAAAGAAATTGAAAGAACTAAAGTAGGCAATAAGGAAACTAAAGTATCACTCTGTGCAGACAATATAAGTATACATACACACACACACACACACATACACACACATACTATAAATATACTTATAGAATCCTAGAAAATCAACTAAAAAACTAATTGAAATAATTTTAGCAAAGTTGCAGGATATAAAATAGAACCACAAAAATCACCAGTCTTTCTACATATTTCCAACATAACTCAGCAGCAAGAGTTAGAAACAGAAACTCCATTTAAAATCACTCTAGACAATATAAAATATTTGGGAATCTATCTGCCAAGACAAAGTCAGGAATTATATGAACACAACTACAAAACACTTTTCACACAAATAAAACTAGATCTAAACAATTGGAAAAACATGAATTGCTCATGGGTAAGACGAGCTAAATATAATAAAATTGACAATCCTACCCAAATTAATCTACTTATTGAGTGTCATGCTTATCAAACAACCAAAAAACTTTTTTTTTATAGAATTAGAAAAAATTATAACAAAGTTCATCTGGAAGAACAAAAGATAAAAAATATCAAGGGAACTAATGAAAAAAAATGTGAAGGATGGAGTACCAGATCTTACTTACTAGCAGTACCAGATCTTAAACTATATTACAAAGCAATGATCATCAAAACAATATGGTAAACAATATGGTACTGGCTAAAAGATAAGAGGGTGGATCAGTGGAATAAACTAGGGGTAAATGATCTCAGCAAACTAGTATTTGATAAACCCAAAGACCCCAGCTTATAGGACAAGAACTCACTACTTGACAAAAACTGCTGGGAAAATTGGAAAACAGTATGGAAAGAATTAGGTTTAGATCAACATCTTACACCCTAACCAAGATAAATTCAAAATGGGTAAATGATCTAAATATAAAGAGTGAAATCATAAATAAATTAGGTGAACATGGAATAGTATATTTGTCAGATCTGTGGGAAAGGAAGGAATTTAAGGACCAAGCAAGAGATAGAGAACATTACAAAATTTAAAATGAATAATTTTGAATATGTTAAATTAAAAGATTGTGTACAAACAAAATCAATTTGAACAAAACCAACTAAAATTAGAAGGGAAATAATAAGCTGGGGAAAAATTTATAACAAAATTCTCTGACAAAGATCTAATTTCCCAAATATATAAGGAACCAAGTCAAATGTGCAAGAAATCAAACCATTCTCCAATTGACAAATGGTCAAAGGATATGAATAGGCAGTTTTCAGATGAAGAAATGAAAGCTATCAATAATCATTTGAAAAAGTGTTATAAATCCCTCCTAATTAGAAAAATGTAAATCAAAACAACTCTGAGGTACCACCTCACACATAGCAGACTGGCCAATATGAAAGTAAAGGAAAATTATAAATGTTGGAGGGGATTGGGCAAAATTTGGACACTAATGCATTGCTGGTGATCCAACCATTCTGGAAGGCAATTTGAAATTATGCCCTTTAAAAGAATGCATACCTGTTGATCCAGCAATACCACTACTAGATTTTTACTCCAAAGAGATAATAGTGAAAAATGTTTGTACAAAAACATTCATATCTGTGCTCTTTGTGGTGGCAAAGAAATGGAAAATGAGGGAGTGTCCATTGATTGGGGAATGGCTGAACAAATTGTGGTATCTGATGGTGATGGAATATTATTGTGTTGTAAGGAATGATAAACTGCTTGATTTCCATATGAGATGGAAAGACCTCCATGAACTGATGTGGAGTGAAATGAGCAGAACCAGGAGAACGTTGTACACAGAGACTGAAACATTGTGGGATGATCATATGTAATAGACTTTGCTACATTGATCCAGGACAATGCTGTGGGACTTATGAGAAGGAATACTCTCCACATCAAGAGAAAGAACTGTGGGAATAGAAATACAGAAGGAAAACATTTGATTTTTCACTTGTTTATATGGGTATTAGATATGGGGTTTTGGTTTTTAAAAAATTGTTACAAAAATGATTAACATGGAGATGAGTGTTGAGGGATAAATACATGTATAACTCAGTGGAATTGCTTGTCAGCTCTGGGAGCCTGGAGGGGGAAAAGGGAGGGAAAGAACATAAAACATGTAACCATGGAAAAATACTTGAATAAAATTTTAAAAATAAAAAATAAAAACTTTACCTTCTATCTTAGAATCAATACATGTGTATTTGTTCTAAGGCAAGAGAATACTGCAGGCTAGGTGATTGGAATTATGTGACTTGCACAGGATCACACAGCTAAGAAGTGTCTGAGGTCAATTTGGAACCCAGCTTCTCTTGACTCCAGGCCAGGTACTCTATCCAGTGTGCTACCTAGCTGCCCCTACATTTACTTTTAAGAGTTCAATCTGGGTAAGGTAACAGAGAAATAAAGGAAATTAGTCAAAAGATATCGTTGAGCAAATAACTATTCTGACCTGGATTTCTCTGCTTGGTTCTTGTTCCCATATTTTAACTACCTTAGATCAAATATCTGCACAATTTTTTTCTGACTGTTCTTTGCTTTTTTTGTTAATCGTTTTCTTTTGTCTCCCACTCAACTTTCTTATTTCCCTGATATGTGGGTATTGTATTATTTTTTAGACCATGTATTACTGAGCTCAGTCTTGACCTTCATTCTCTGATTTCTTCCTTCTAGCCCAGGAGCTCTTTACGTGGGGTTCCCAGGCCCCTAGAATTCAGTGGATTTGGAACTTGGACAGGAAATCTTTATTTTTGCTAACCTCTAACTGAAACTTAGCATTTCCTTCAGTTATTTTAAAATTTACTCCGAAAAGGACTCCATTTGTTTCACTAGACTACCAAAAGGGGTCTATGACACACAAAAAGGTTAAGAATGCTTTACTCTCTCCTCTAAAGTTCAATTTTAATTTCACCCATAGCTAGATCTTCTTCAGTGGACTCTCAAACCCACTCCTGAACTTCAATGAACCCAACCTAGCCTTATCACCAGTTTCTCTGAATGAACTTCAAGTCTACCTCATTTCTAATGCTACTGTCAAGAACTGGGTAGAGCAATTAATAAATATGGAGAAGGAAATGGCAAACCACTCCAGTATTCTTTGCCAAGAAAACCCTGAAAGGGACCATGAAGAGTCAGACAGGACTGAAAAAGGACTAAACAACAAACAACAACAAAATTTAACAAATCTATCAATCAAGACATTTTTGTAATGATCAGTCTAGTCACTCACTTATTTTAACTACTATATATCTTACCTGCTTTTCTTTATTAACTAAAGTAATTCTTGCCTTCAAAAAAAAGTGTCAATTTCTACAAATGTGTCTGGATTCTACATCATTTACATTTCACAAAAGGATCAGTCATTCCTTTCTATTGATGCTTATGGTCAAAGTGTGTTTTTACTTTAGGCATTATCAACCACAATATAATTATAAACAGAATCCTGATCCATGAGACTGTCTTTTTTTTTCTGGTGATTTTATTAATGTAGGGAATTCCCTGTGAGGAAATTCTTTCTACCACAGTCTATCTTCAACTCTCTTATTTGAAATTGTTTGAAATCTTTGAAATTGTTGGGATATTGCCAATAATTGTTTAGGACAGTTCACTTGGACCTTGACAGGTTAAGTAACTTGCCTAAAGTCATTAATCATGTAGGTATCAGAGGTAGGACCAGAACCAAATCTTTATGCCCCCTAGGTAAATGATACTATATTGTTGTTGCATCATTTTTTGTTTGCATTCAACCCCATTTGGAACTTTCTTGGCAAAGATACTGGAGTAGCTTACCATTTCCTTCTCCAGCTCATTTTACAGATGGGGAAACTGAAGCCCACAAGGTCAAGGGACTTGTCCAGAGCCACACAGCTACTAAGTATATGAGGCCAGATTTGATCTCAGAAAGTTGAGACTTACTGACTCCAGGCATACTACTACATCCACTTCATCACCTAGTTGTCCAAATGATGCCATGTCTACTCACTAAAAAAATTTTAATGCATTTGGTAATTGCTATTTTTTCCAAATTTATTAATGATTTTTGCCACTGTCACTTTCCAGTAGCCCTTATGACTCAATAGACCTCCCCCTGTACAAAGAAGTACAAGTTAAATAAAACATACAAATATTCACTACATCTGACCACGTATGTCTCAACTTCTATACTCCATCACCTCTTTACTGATAGGAAAAAAGTCTACATCTTTTCATGTCAGTTACATTAAGTTAATGTTCAGCCATTGCCATATATCCAGAAACAACAAAGCTGGTTGAGAAAACATTTTAGAAAGTCATTTTTAATTAATGAAATGCAAATCAAAACAACTCTGGGGTATCATTTCACAGCTATCATATTGACTAACGTGAGAAAAAGGGCAAAATGACTAATGTTGGAAGGAATGCAGAAAAATGAGGGCACTAATACATCATTAGTGGAACTGTTAACAGATCCAACCATTTTGAAGAACAATCTGGAGTTATGCCCAAAGAGTTATAAAACTGTGTATACTTTTTGACTCAGCAATACCAATATTGGGTTTATTTCCTAAGATGATTAGGGAAAAGGACTGACTTAATATTTTAGTGTAACAAAAGAACAAATAATGAATAATTAAACAAATTTTAAAGCATTAAAAATGAAACCGAATTGATTAGATACTGAAAGTGACCCTAATTCCTAGAAGGAATGAATTAGGCAGAAAATTTAATCGAAAGAAGCAGTCATGGACAAAGCGTGGCCCAGAAGAAGACATAAAAAAATTGTGTCTTCTCTCCTCCCACCTCTTGGCAAAGATGGGGGAATATAAGTGTAAAATGCAATACATGCCCTTAGACTTAATTGATATATAAGTCTGTTGAACTGTTTTCCTTTCCCCTTTCCACAGCCTTCCTCCCTCTCTAAAACACACCTTCCTCTTTCATTCTTTATTATGAGGGATGGCTCACTGGAAGGGAAGGGGTCAGGCCAAGTATGTGCTGGTCAGAATTCAACAACAGGTTCTCAAAAAAAAAAAATAAAAGATGAATATAGTGCAAACTTTTAAATTTAATATGCTTTATTGACTTTTTATCCAATCCCTTTCTTAAGTCTGAACTATCAGCAGAGTAATAAATTGAGCTTTGATCTGTAGCATTTGCTAATTTTAGGGTGAAATCATTCACACTGAAAAATTAACAATTTGCTCCCCCTTCCCCTCTCCCCCCGCCCAAGCTGGAACAAGCCAGCTCCTGTACACCTCTGGGTGAGACATAAGTTTGGAAATGATGATGCTTACTCCCCCTATTGCTTTGTAGAAGAAGTGGTGGGAGAGTTCCTTGAATGTGCAATACTGCATATATTGTCAGATTATTTTTTTTAATGTACTGGTCAGTTTTGCCAACTTTTTCCCCCTTCTTCATCCTCTTTTTCTTTTCCCCTTTAAAATGTATTTGTTTTAGGGGGCAGCTAGGTGGCTCAGTGGATTGAGAGCCAGGCCCAGAAATAGAGGTCCTGGGTTCAAATTTGACCTCAGACACTTCCTAGCTGTGTGACTCTGGGCCAGTCATTTACCCCCCTCCCCCCCCCCCCAATGCCTAGCCCTTACCACTCTTCTGCCTTAGAACCATACACAATATTGGTTCTAAGACAGAAGGTAAAGTTTTTAAAAAATAAAATAAAATGTATTTGTTTTAAATGATGAGGGGAATTGAGATACAGGGGGAGGAATTAATGATGTGAAAACCCAAGGTAGCAATACATTTGCTTTTTAAGATGAGCTATAAAAATAAGCCAAATTAAAATGTTAAAATTACAAAATTCTTTTAAAGACAGAAGAGATTATTTGCTGAGGGAGAGGCTAAGTTGCTCTTCTCTATGTTTTAATCCATAACAGCAGTTTCACACTTGATGTAGTTGGCTAATGACAATAATTGCCTAAGCCAACCTTAAAAATAATGTTCTATGCAACACTTTGAGAAAAAAACCAACAAGAAATTCTGGGAAATAATCCTTTTGATCACTGGCAGGCACAGGTTGGATTTCTGGGTAGTGAAGGAGTTGTTGCTTTGAATGTACTTCATTAATAAATGAATCTTAATGGGCCATATGGTGTTTTCCCTCCATTTTCTTGTCTTACTGTGGACAGGCAACAGTAAATGTCACTGCATTCTAAAAGCCTGATGACACACAGCCACAATTGTCTTTCCAGAAGCAGAAAAGATGAGAGGCTTATTTTGCAAACCGTCCAAACCTTCTCAGGCAAACATTTTCCTGGGTTAAGGTTAAAAAAAAAAGAAAAAGAAAAAAGTCTTTGTGTGAGTTCATAGCACTAATCTCTAAGCCTTCCAAATGTAGGAGCTGCACATAACCAAGCTTGTGTGAAATCAGTGGCCAGGCCTAACTTAAAATTTAACTTTGACGTCTTTGTGGCCTTTTAATCAATTCAATTCCCACCCAGCCTTTGTCATTAAATATGAACTGCTTATCGTTTTCCTTCTTTTCTGCAAGAGAGAGAGACAAAGAGTCTCTATCCTGAAAGCCCTGGGTTACAAATAACTCTCTGTGATTATAGACGATCCAGAAAACCTTTGATGACCTATGGCTGATAGCAGGTAGGCGCCAAGTAGGTCACCAGATTTGTTAAGATTGATGCTGGCTCTACAAACCTTTATTTTATTCTCTTTCTTCCTGCTCTGTGACAGCGATGAGGTGAAACATGCTTATTCAGATAGCCACTGGGAAAACCTGCCAGTCAAGGATACTGGAACTATAATGTCTGACCAACATCCCTATGGCAAAGGAGGCTGAGCCAAAAAATCACTGACCTAGATTTTGCACTGAATCAACAACATTATTCCCCGGTGACCTACTTTCCATGCATCCTTTACTTCCTTTTTTATGTGTTTGCAGGATGCATGGCTTACTACGAATGCTAAGAAATGAAGTTCCATTAGCAGACTCGAAGTGCCTTTCCATCGAAATGAGGAAGTCTAGGAAATCTAATGTGGAATGCAGTGGGAAGGTTCTTGGATTGTATTCTTGTTGTTCCTCCATTTTTTGATAAGAACCAACCATTTCATGGGGGGATGTTTTGACTTGTGTATAAATTGGATTTAAGTGAGGCAGAGTTGCACAAAGTCATCATTATCTCTTCCAGAGTCAACGAAGTCCAGTGGCAAGACAAAAGTCAGGATGAGTGGTGATGATCCAGAATGGTGTCTTTGATGTCTAACCAAGCTCTAAGCACTCCACAGTGCTTGCTTCACCTGCATTTGGGGCCCATTGAAACAAATGGTTCTCATTCTACTGGGAAAAGGTCTTCACATGCTTAGAGTAGATATCCCTCAAATTCATCCAAGAGTTTGAGTCAAACCTCAACTTGATTTATCCCATCTATCAAGATGGTTTTACCTCAGTTGTGGCTACAGCTTCTTGGAGCCACAGGTGAGAGTTGGGTGGCAGGTAAACACCAAAGGTGGATAGGCAGCCCTGAAAAGGGCTCAGCAAGCCCTCACACCAAAAGTGTAGGTCCTTCCTGAACACCTCATACACCCATCAGATTGTATGAATAAAAAAATGAATACTTCTGAAAGGAAAATTTGCCAGATACATTCGATAGTGACAAATACTAAAAATAGCTTTGGGAGCTAGTCATTTTGGTTATTCCTTCTAATGATATCGATTGCAACCCATCAATACCTGTCCATCTTGTGTGATGCTATGTCTCCCCATAAGGTCACATTAGGGAATATGCTTCTGGATATTCTAGAATCCCACCTTATTTTCTCATGGCATTATGAGGATACCAGCAGACCATTTGGATTCCTCATGTGTTATGCTTTATTCTTGCTATGTAAACAGTGTATCTTCTTTCTATCATGTTTTCTTGATGACATCTTTTACTTTTGTTCTTTTTTGTGTGATTTGAAAACTTTTATTTAATTAATTAATTTAGAATACATTTCCATGGTTACATGATTCATGTTCTTTTCCTCCCTTTCCTCCCACTCCCCTCTCGTAGCCAACAAGCAAATCCATTGGGTTTTACACGTCTTACTTCTGTTCTTAAAAGTTCTTCATTTGTTATATGTTGCAGCCTAATCACCATGCACCTCTCCATTGCCTTCTGTGTAATACTCATTTTCAGTTTCCCAGAGATTATGTGCTATGTTTTACTGGCACATAACAATCAACACAAAGACATAACTCCTAACAATAGCAATTCAAAGAGTAGTGGCAAAACAAAGCCAGCCAGGATTAGTTGGGATCAGGAATCAATTTCAATATGGCAGATCCCAAGGTGACATGGCTCGAAGGCTGTTTGCTCTGGAAGGAGAAAATAGAGAAGAAGTTAGCTAGAAATATCTTGCAAAGGCACAGTATAGAATCAGTGTCCAGGAAGAAACAAGCTAAAGTAAACTGTAGATTTGAGTGTGGAGAGAAAAAGCATTTGTCACTATTGAAAGATTATCAGTAATGGCAAAGAAATGAGGAAAGCAAATGACATCCCAATTTTATTAAAAAGGAAAGAGAGTAGGCTCTCCCATAAACTCATTTTAACTTCTATTCCTGGCAAAAATTCTAGAAGACATTAGAGGGATAATTTGTGAACCTTTATGAAAA
Source organism: Gracilinanus agilis (assembly GCF_016433145.1). Lineage (NCBI taxonomy): Eukaryota > Metazoa > Chordata > Mammalia > Didelphimorphia > Didelphidae > Gracilinanus > Gracilinanus agilis. The sequence continues at coordinate 577,325,099 of NC_058131.1, forward strand.
GGGAAGTAACAGTTTTATCAAGCTAAAATCGTTTCATCAAGAACAGGTCATGCTTGAGATATATTTCACTTAATTTTTTCATTTGTCTCTTGTTTGTTCAAGTTCTCTAATGACTAATTTGGAAAGACTTTTTTAAAAACCCTTACCTTCCATCTTGGAATCAATACTGTGTATTGGTTCCAAGGCAGAAGAGCAGTAAGGGCTAGGCAATAGGGGTCAAGCCCAGGGTCATACAGCTGGGAAGTGTCTGAGGCCAGAATTGAACCTAGGACCACCCATCTCTAGGCCTGGCTCTCAATCCACTGAGCTACCCAGCTGCCCCCTGGAAAGACATTTTACACATGTGAAATCCATATCAGATTGCTTGCTGACTCAGGGAGAGGGGAGGAAAGGGGAGAATTTGGCTAAAACTTAAAAAAAAAAAACTTTAAAAAATAAAGCTTGAAATTGTTTTTTTTATGTAACTGAGAAAACAAATAAAATATTATTTTAAAAACCAGATCATACCAGACTAATCTCATTTCTGTTTTTTTTTGTAGAACATTTATTTCTTTCATGAGAGACACTCAAAAAAAATTTTTTGTCACTGCGAAGTCATATCAATTAATACATATTATGTTTTCTTTCCCCAGGCACCCTGCTTCATAGTAGGGAAATGAAGCTGTGATCCATTTCACTACAAGTAAAATGTTACAAAATATTTACAAGGAAAGTTAAAAAACAAACAAAACCAGGAATAAAAACACAAAAAACACCAGATAAAATCCACTAGTTTCTAACAAATATCTACTCTAGTTGCTTACTCAACCACTTAAGGATTTCAAAAATAAAAAGACACTAAAATCCTGTCTATCTCATACCTTCAAAGAAAAATGGAAATGGTGGTGTGGGTATAGTAGAGGTGTGAAGGGACATTGCTCTAGAAGCTTACCAGTCTACTCTGAAATATCTTTTTCTTCTGTGCAGTGAATTCTGACCAAAGCTAAATAACTTTAAGACAATTCTTGCACTGAAGTTAGGAAATTCTCTGATAAGAATAAAAGTTAACTCCTTTGCACTTAGGTCCAATATATAAGAACCCCTTCCTCTATGAACCATGTTTTCTAATATGAATTTGTGGGATTAAAACCTTCTCTGGCATCACAGGTTGTCACAGTAGCCCCTCCATCTCTTTCATCAAGGCTTCATACACATCATCCTTGGTTTGTACTGAAACAGGAACAGAGGGGCCAGATTTGGGGACTGCTTTGGCAAGGGGTATAGTAGAATCCTCTTCTGACTTTCTTTGGGGAGCAGCAGTAGCTCCTTTGTTCTCTTGTCGAACTCTCAGTGCAGTGGTTACAAATCTGGTAATTTCTGCCTTGGGATGAGTGATTTGTGGCTTGCCACTGATGATTGCTGTGGCTTTCTTCTCAATAGTGGCTGCACTGGTATCATCCACTTTGGGTCTCTGAATCAAATTGGGTGGAGCACTTAAAACTCCTGGATTCGGTAAGGGAGCTGGTGGAAAAAGCCCAGGTGGAGCAGGTCCAAGTGGAGGCACCAAAGGTGGGTGCATCATACCAGGACAAGGTGGAGGGATGCCTGGAGGTGCTGGGGGAGGTAACCTCAGAAGTGGTCCTCATGGAGGAGGACCAGGAGGAAGACCAGGAGGTGGGCCTGGTGGTGGAAGACCAGGAGGTAGAAGCCGGGGTAAAGGCCCTAGAAGCCCTGGCATTCCAAGTGGTCTTAAGAATGGAGGAGCTCCTGGAGGTGGACCAGGAGGAAGGCCAGTGGGTGATCCAGGTGGTCATAGTGGTAGATCAGGTGGTGGTCCAAGAGGGGGTGGTCCTGACATGGGAGGTGCCTGTATTTGAGCAGGAGGAACAGATTGTAGAGGTGGCTGCTGTTGTTGGGAAGCAGGAGATGATGCTGCCCCATTAGAAAAGAGAGTCTTCTTTGTGCTGCTGCTGTGCTGTATCCTCTGACTCAGAGTCATCAGAATCCTCTTCCTCCTCATCCTCTGAAAATTCTTCTACTTCTTGGCCCTCTTCAGTAATTTCTTGACCTGCCATTCTAAGTATCATAGCTTGACGAGGTGTTAATTCCTTCATGTTTTTCTTTTTCTTTCATGATTTTCCAGGAACATCAGCAAATCGTACGCTTAGACCCGACTTTTTGTCCTCATTAGTCTCTCTCTCTTCTTCATCACAATGCATGAACTCTTCTCCTTCACTGTCGGCATCTGACCTGTCAGTGTCACTGTCATCACTGCTGTCATCATGCTTATCTTGATCCATGTCTTCAGGATAACCTTCATCTTCACTTGTGCTGGAAGCATCATCATCATGACTTCGATGAGCAAGGTCCGGACTATGTAAAATGTCCTCCTCTCGCTGCTGAGGGGCAAGTTCCAGGGCAAAGCCCACTTTAGGAGCATACCTCTGCAGAACTTGGGAAGAAGGTGGCCCAGGAGGCTTTCTGCCAAGGGGCAAACGAGGAACAACATGCCCAAGAAGAGGAAGTGTGGAAATTGCCCTGGTGGGAGGTCCATAGGCAGAGGTTTCTTTGAGAATAGAGGGTGGCTGTGCACCAGGCAATGGGATGTCTTGGATCAAGATGTTAGAAGGAGCATGAGGCATAACTGGCAATGGGATGCTTTCCACTTCAACATGTTGAACATTCTTTACCGCATCAAAGTATTGACTGAGCTGGGCCCTTTTCTGCTCATATTCTACCTCTAACTTTCAAAGTTCTTTATAGATATCTGGATTTTCCTTTTCATAGAGTCGGAGAATGCACTTTTTTCACTTATCTTTTAGCACCTTTTCATTTAGCTGTACTGCATTGAACTCCATCTCATGTCATTTCTCCATGTCCCGGATAATCTCTTTGGGATCCTTCATCTTTAGTACTGCAGCTCATACCATCATTCGTTGTTTCTTATTCTTTTTTAATTCCCTCTTACGGGCTTCTTTTTGAGCCTGGTCAGTGGGGTTCATGAACTTCCCACTCTTGGTGGATGATGTAGAACCATTTTCACAGGTTATGTGATACAGTCAGTTAAGGGGGGAAATAAAACTTTTCTTCACCTCTCAATGGGGCCCTAAGCCACTGCCATTTTGAAACCACGTGCCCCAAGGCCTCTTCATGTCACTTCTGTTTTCCCTGCTCTTTGCTAATGTCGCAAAGCATTTCCGGCTTCCAGCGAAGTAGTCCAGGAGTCAGAATCTAAGCTGAAGCCATGATTCACTCTAAAGTCTCCAGTGAAGTTCCCTTGAAGACTATCTCTAGGGGACACTCTCCATGAGACTCAACTCCATGAGACTGCCCCAGCTAAAGGATTTTGTGGCTTTTTATAGTCCTTTCCTATTCTTGCCCCTTTTCACAGGGTCCAATCACAGTTTCCAAATTGTCCAGCACTACCCAGGGGCAGTGTCTGTGGGATTGACTTCTCACCTCTAAAGGTGTTAACTCTCCTCCTAGGATTCACACATTTCTGAGTGTGTGAACTCTTAAAAGAATTCAAAAGTTTCTGGCTGTTTGAGTTAGAAAAAAGGGTGGAGCTCTCCAAGCATCTTACTGGCTTCTCCCATTTCTGTTTTTTTGACATGGTAACTGTATTGGTAGATATCTGGATACCTAAGTTTTAATAAAATATTTGATAAAATCATTCCCACTATCCTTGTGGATAAGATGAAGAGGTGATAGTCAAGTTAGGTAGATTTGGAACTGTTTGAACAACTGGACCTAAGGAGGAATCATTAAGGGTCAATGTTATCTGGGAGGGAGGTTTCTAGAGGAGTAGTGCTGTGGTCTAGTCTTGACCTTATTTTATCAAGCATTAGAAATCATGCTTGTCAGATTTGCAAATGAGATGAAACTGGAAAGGACAGGTAAACTGACATGTTGGATGCCAGTGTTAAGAAGACCATGACAGGGTAGAACTGTGGGCCAAGTCCAAGAAAATGATACTTATTAGATAATAAATCTAAAATGCTACATTTAGTTTAAAAAAACCATTTCATAGGTACAAAACTTGGGAAGTCATGGCTAGATGATAGGCCATTTGACAAAGATATGGGGATTTTAGGGAATCACAAGCACAGATCAAATCTGAAAATTAAGACTGTGTTGAGATTCATAATGGCCAAAATACGGGAGGAGAGACTCACTGCAATCTGTACTGATCAGACCACATTGGGATTTTCATGATCAGTTCAGAATGCCACATTTTAGTCTAACATTAAAGAAACAATTGCTGAGCTTAGGAAACTGGAAGACTGTACCGACTCCCTTTTCTACTCAAGGGCTCCTCCATTCTGGCTCAGTGCACGTTGAATTGGATTTAGTCCTGTGAGAAGCCAGCAACCCAGGAGAGGGGCCAGAATCCTTTGTGTCTTGCTTTAAGGCTAGTTACATCCTCTATTGGGCACTTAGGTGGCTCAGTAAATTGAGTGCTGGGCCTGGAGTTAGGAAGACTCACCTTCCTGAGTTCAAATTTGACCTCAGATACTTAGGAGGTATGTGACCTGGGCAAGTCACTTAATCTTGTTTGCCTCAGTTCCTCATCTGTAAAATGAGCTGGAGAAGGAAATGGTAAACAATGCCAGTACCTCTGCCAAAAAGACCTCAAATGGGAGGTCAAAGAGTTGGACACCACCAAAACAATTGAATAAGCATCCTCTATCTTCACATAATCCACAGAATTATGATTTGATCCAAGGACATAGAATTGCTTTCTTCTGCTTGATGTGAGTATTTAAGAGTTGGTTAAGATTGGAAAACAAACAAACATAATTTTTATTTCACATATTCCTTGGTGGTAAGAGTAGATTGTGAAAAATGAGCAAAGTTCACATAACAATGGCCTTCTGGTGTTAAGTTCTACTAAAATTCTAAAAATAATAATTTTTAAAAGGTTATAAAAATATCAAGCTTTAAATTTCTACCTCTAGCATCAGTGATTGTCTATATGACCTTTGATGTTAGATAGTGGCTGCATGTCTAACTTCATTTGGATCCTCACATTGTTTTCACTTCCTGCTTTTCCTGACCTTGAAGAGATCACATGGATTCAAGAATACACAGAATATGGACAAAGGACTGCTTCTTATTTTCAAATAAATTTGCACCACTAACTCTGTCCTTTATTTCTGCAGTTCAAAACAGTTGGAACCTCATTTCTACTTAATATGAATTCAGAAACATGCCAAGATGCCATCTATTGAAAGGTTTGCTTCATCTCTTCCATGAAGAAGTTCAAAACATGTGTATCTAGTTGGGTAGGAGTAGAATTGTTTCCCTCACCCCTAGCCTATCATCCAATGAAGTTTCTATACTGAGAGATTTGGTAACAAATTTCAGAACTCACAGCCACAGATAGGACTCTTAAGTGGAAAAATAAAAGGCACTTGACAGTTCTTTAGAATTGGAACTTTAGAATTGCTCAGTGGAATTCTATTCCCCTAACACACACACACACACACACACATACACACTCGTCATCCTAGACTCCAAGGAAATGTCCAGAGGGCCTCAGCCATAACTGGTTACCAATGGGGTTCCACTTAACTCTCCCCATATTAGAAGGTAGAGCCATCCACTATCCATGTGATGTCTTTAGGGACCCAACAAGAACTGACACTCAACATGACTTCACTTTTCCCTTTCCCCCAAGCTTACCCTTAACCTTTTTGCCAATATACTCTTATTCCTTTCCTCTCCTGATCAGATACTGAATCCTTATCACCATCCCTGACAGAGGGAAACTGTAATTTCCTCTGCAATCTGACCTGCATACCCACTTACTACTTCAAAATGATTCTGGACTGCTCTAGTAGGGGATACAAGTCAATGCAGCCTAAAGACTTCATGGTCTTGTTATCAGATTTAGAGCTGTACTCTTGGGATTTCCAGACCTTCCTGTTCTCCCTGCAGCTAAATTCTATTACATGGGGTCACCTTCACTAATTAGAGTATAAGCTCTTTTAGATCAGGAGCTCTCTCTTTTTAAAAAAAAATTCCTATCTCCATTGCTTAGCATATTGTAAGTGCTTAATAAATACTTTAACATTTATTCAATTATCCTATGAGTATATATCTTGTAAGTATGTAAGTATCTCCACCTTGAGCCAGAATTAGGGCACAATTGTGTTCTTTTGATTCTATATCTGGCTTCAAGGGGCTTTGTTCTACATCTGACTGCAAGGGCTTTGTTCTCTCCCTCTGGCATGCTAACCACACTCAGCAAGAAAAATAATTGAGGCAAAAGGCAAATATACCCTTCCCTAAAATTGGGCTTACTTTTTTCTAATCTCAAGCAAATTTATCATCCACAGCATGGACCCTTGAGGTCTCATTTTAAATATATATATGCACTTGTATATATATTTATGCATATATAAATATAATCCATTCTATAATAATAAGAGCCATTAAAAGAAAGAATAAAAGCCATTCCCCAATTGATAAATGATCAAATAATATGAAAGGGCAGTTTTCTAAAGAATAAATCCAAGCTATCAACAGCCATATAAAAATGCTTCAAATCACTAATAATTAGAGAAATTATAATTAAGATAACTTTCAGATTCTACCTCATACCCATCAGAGTGGCAAAGTTGATGAAAAAGGAAAATAACAAATGTTGGAGGGGTTGCAAGAAAATAGACACATTAATGCATGTTTGGTAGAAGTGTAATCCGGAAAGCAATTTGGAACTAAGTCCCCAAAATGTATATATTTGACCCAGCAATACTGGGTCTATAAGGCCTCTACTGCAAAAAAAAAAAAAATCAAAGAAAGAGGAAAAGGATTTATATGTAAAAATTATTCATAGCTTGTTGTTTTTTTTTGTGATGGCAAAGAACTAGAAACTAAGAGGTGCCTATCAATAAAGGAATGACTATTCCAGGTTATGGTATGTGACTTTAATGGAAGACTATTGCGCTGTATGAAATGATGAAACAATAGGTCCAGAGAAACCTGGGGAGCCTTGTATGAACTGATAGAGTATAGTGAATGGAACCAGCAGAAGAACATTATTCAGACAAACAAATTTGAAAGACTTAAGAATTCTGATTCATGTAATGGCCAATCATGTTTCCAAAGACTTATGATGAAATGTGCTACTGTGAAAGGGACTTCTTTGTTCTCTTTCCTGAGTTTACACTTGTAAAAGGGAATTTTTATTCCCTTTGTCTATTTTGAGGTAACACTTGGTTAAACAATAACTTAAGTACTCCTACTTAAATACCTCACTAGATTGTGAAGGCAGGATTAATTTTCCTTTGTCCACTTTTGGACTGAACCAACAAAAGCTTGAACTAGATGAAGGAGTTTGCAAGTCGCTTACTGCAGTGGGTGACAACTCCAGACACTTGTGAATCCTATGATCAGAGTTGACATTTTCAGAGGCCTTTGATAAGAGTTTATCCCTCCAGAAGGTAAGAAATGGTTCCCACAAACACTGCCCCCTGGACAGTGCTAGCACCATAAAAGCCATGAATCCTGCTTGAGTGAGTCTTGTGGAGATAATCTCCTGACTGAAGAGAGTCTTCAAAGGGAGCTTTGCTGGAGACTGTGGCCTGCATAGTGAGCTTGGAGCTTGGCTTCAACTTGGACTCTGACTCTTGGACTACTTCGTGGGGTGAATGAAATGCTGACTCCTTTCCTAGTTTCTTGAGACACTAGCTTCCATCTTGGAAGAGACTGCATGGTTACTCGCTACTGGCCTTCTTGATTGAAAGCTAATTAATCTCTGCCTGGATTAAGATAGATAACCTCTCTAACCTCTTCACATTTCTCTACTTTATTGTTTCCTCTCCATTTTGTAAATATTTGTAAATAAATTTCGGACTCAAGATGTAATAAATATTGGCAACCACATAATTTCATAAAATTATTGTCCAAACATTAAATTTAACTCTTACACTACCCACTTCCTGATAGAGATGTAACAGGCTCAGAGAGGAGACTAAGACATATATTTTTGGACATGTCCAATGTGGAGATTGAGATTCATTTTGTCAAACTGCATATTTATTACAAGGATTTTCTTTTTCTGAGGACATGGTGGTGAGGAAGGTATGGGCATAGGAGGGAAATTAAATACATGTAAAAATTTAATCTTTAAAAAGCCTGGACTCTTGGCTCTCTCTCTCTCTCTCTCTCTCTCTCTCTCTCTCTCTCTCTCTCTCTCTCTGTCCTCCTCCCTCTTCCCACTAACTTTCATTTTCATCAGGCTTTATCTGTACTAAAGTATATAAGACAGAGGACATAGTACCTAGTTGAGACTTATTTCAAATTCTCACTTTGCCTTAGTGAAAGATATCTTCTTTGATTTTTTTTTGCCTTTTTTAATATCCCCAGCAATGGTGCTGGTACATACTAGTTTCTAGTAGATGGACTGATTTACATGTGGAAATATTTATATATTTATAGGTTATATTTAGGAAAGTCTTATTAAGATCATTCCTGTGGAGTGAATGGATATCTAGGCACCCATCTTCTGCTTCTACTTCCTACAGAGCGAAGGATTTATTTTTATAATGGTATTTTAGAGTTATGTGTTGTTTTGTTTTTTTATCACAATGAGTCCTCTCTCCCTTGACACATCACAAACTCTTCTGTGGTTGTAGCCAAGAAACACATCCCTCTCCTGCCAGCCTGGTATTGAGATTCTGAGCTTAGCTTGTATAGCTTATATAACAATAGAGAAACATTCCATCCTTGAAGGTAGGAACAGTTTTGTCTTTGTGTCCCTAGTACCTAGTACAGTTTTTAGCACACAGTAGTTGCTTAATGAGTGCTTGTTGATTGATCAGTCAGGCCAGTAATCGAAGCCTTTCCAGACTTGTAGGACTTTGTAGAGTTTTCATCTCATATTACCTTCAGGGGACATTTCTTTTAAACCCTTACTTTCTGTCTTAGAATTGATACTGACTATCAGTTCCAAGCTAGAAGAATGGTAAGGGCTAGGCAATTCAGGTAAAGTAATTTGTGTAGGGTCACATAGCAAAGAAGTGTCTTCAGGCTACATTTGAATATATGGTCTCCCATCTCCTGGCCTGGCTCTCTGTCTACTGAGCCACCTAAATGCCCCCAGTTAACCAACTCTTTTTGTGTGTGTGTGTGTCTCATTCAGTTGCCAGACCTCCTCCAGTTATTGGTATAGGAGATGAAATATTTCTGTTTTTCCCTTTTCCTCCCATTTCTGTGATTGGTGAAAAATGCTACATTTCAATTTTTTAAAAGGCAGAACCTATCCTTTTGCTTTCTTTTAAACAATAAGTTTTTATTGACGTCTTTAGTTTTATACTATCAAGTTTTCTCCAAAAAATCTCTCTCATGCCCTCCCAGAGGGCCATCTCAAATCACAAATATTATTTTTTAAAATGGGAAGGAAAAGAAGAAAAATCAGCATAACTGATCAGTATGTTGGAAAACTGTACATCTATGTGCAATGTGCAATACTTATATTCCCACCTCTGCAGAAGGGTGGGGTTGGAGTCTTCTCATATCTATTTATTTGAACCATCCTTGTTCTTTGCATGCTGCTTGTTGCATTTTTGATTTGTTTATATGCATGTTGAGATGGGGTGGTCAGGGTGTTGTTCTTTCCATTTACATCACTGTAGTTATTTGTATATTGTTTTCTTGGCTCTGCTTATCTCATTCTGCATCAATTCATCTAGATCTTTCCATGTTCTCTATCTTCATCACATTAATCAATTCTTATAGTATAGTAATATTCCATCATATTCATGAACAACAATTTGTTTAACCATCTCCCTCCTTTTGCTTCTTAACTATCTTGTCAAACATTTCACTTCTCTATCATAACCCATTAAAAACCTCATCAATAATTAATAGCAAAGTCTAAGAATTTTGGAGCTCTTTTGTCTCAACCTTTCAGGAGAGTGCAGGTTCCATTTCTGCTGTGGCTTCACCTTCCCCTAATCCTAGGCCTGGTAAAAACAAGAAGTCATTAACAGGAAATTAGGACTAACATCTGTCTGTATTCAATAGCAAGAGAATGGAATAATACTGGAATAATACATCTGCCAACATTTCAGGAAAAGGGGTTTAAAAGGTGGGTGACATTAGTCACAGTCAGTAATATGACAAGGATTTGAGATTATGTTATTGCAGAAGGTTATTCAAACTGGGAAGCTCAATAATATTTACTCATTCTTTTTCCTTCTGTTTCTGGACAAGGATGAGGAGAGCTTTAATTAAACCTGAAATCTGATATTCTAAACACACTAAGGGAGTTCTGACCTGATCTGAGGGGAGAAAGAAAGAGAATTATCCACTAAGATGTTGAGCCTCATTTCGATTCACTGATCTACCTTAATTTATTTAACAATGCCAGATACTATGCCTTAGTAAATGGTGACTGCTACATTGCTACTGGAAAATACCCTTTGGTTATGGCTTGGGGTTTCCTCTATTATTTTTTTAAACATCTCAGATAATTCTAACTTCATGGCTTTCCTGGAAAAGATATAGCACTTATCTTTTGTTAGAATAACTTCAATTTGGGTGTTAAGAAATGATATTTCTCTGCCTCCTCCTAGCAAAGCAATGAATTTATGATCTCATCAATGTTTTACTCTTTCCAATGGTGCTAATCACAACATGTTCATATTATCTCATCTTGTGAGACTCCTCTCCATGTTCACTCATAAATTCTCCATGGGAAAATCTATTCAAGATGATGATGAATCTCCTGTCAATCTCCTGACAATGCAGCACTAGGGTTTTCCATCTGATATTACCTTCTCTCTAACTAGCCCACCTTCATTTCTAGTCACATATCTCATTCATTTTATCTCTTCCATGGCTTTGCACATGTAATTTAGCATTAGGATTATGCTTCTACTTATTTATTCTCACAAAGCATCCTTCAGTTTCATGATGTGTGGCCATATAACACCACCAGAAGATTATTGATTTTGTTTCATTGTGGAATGGTATCTCCTAAATATCACTCCACTTGTTAACTTCCCCTTATTCAGTTCTGCATGCAGTTTCATCACCTGACTAGACTGTTTTTCTAAAATCTATATTGATAAATCAATTCTGTGGTTGGTCCATCTGATTGCACATTATAGAATAACAAACACTTCTTAGAGACTTAATTTATCCTATGTAAATGCAGATATGCAGAAACAGAGAGGATGAGAGAGAGGAAGGGAGACTAGCTTGTCAACTCCTTGGCAAGTCACATAATTCTCAGAGCCTAAATTTGCCCTTCTGAAAAACTGGAATAATAGTCTCTATGCTATCTAGCTTGCAGGGACATTCACAGAAAGTGCTGAGTTAGATTAAAACAACACATCCTCCAGAAATTAGTTTGAAATTTAAATTGCAGGCCTCCTGAAGTATACTTGCTCCCCTTCCTCTGTCTTGTATCCTATCAAACCATTGCCTCGGTGAGGCTTCTTTGGGATTAGGCCTTCACTAGTAGAATAAAGGCAACTGAAGAAGTTGGTGAGCAAGTTGTTTCAGGTATTTTCTTATTGCTGTGAGACAGCCCCTCTGGCATATTCTTCTCACTTACATTCACATTCCATTTGGGTCCCCAGAGAAGCAACTTCTCCCTTAGTTTCCAGGGGTAACTCTGTGGGTAGCTAATCCTTTACTGTAGCACAGAGCCCAGATCTGTGTGCCTCCCATTACTGATCAGCCAGCAGCTTAATTAGCTTTTACCAAGTTCATTTACTAAAATGGCATAGGAAGAACAATTGATACAAAATATTCCCCACAAAAACCTGGGTCACACTCTCCTACAAGTACACACAGTGCCCATGGAAAGGTAAGCTCAAAGTTAGAATACCATGGTAATAAAGTACATGAATAAGATAACTCCTGTTACCACTAGGACTAGACATTTTTGTTTTCTTTTAAAGCAACCAAGTCAAATCATTCTTCTCAAACAAAATTAAAATGCAATTGGGAAATATTTAACAAAATATATGAAATAATAATAGTAAAATATAGATGACCATGCTTTTGTACGGATTAGTGGCCTCCTTTCTATTTGAGCTTGATACCAATGTGCTCTTGTGGGGAAACTTGAGGTGTACCCCAGGTTCGGCACAAGTACCTTTTGCAAGAATGCAAGATTCCAAAATTTAGCTTGAAGGAATTTTATTAATTTTGTATTCATGTTGGCAGGGAGAACAGTGCAGGTAGAGCACTGCCTCCTAGAGAAGATGTGTACTGGGCTTTTTATACCTTTTAGGCAACAGAGGCTATGTGACTAGAGAAAGGATGATGGAATGAGGTTAGGCAGAAGTGGGGGATGTTTGTTATCTGACAGGGGCTAGAGAGATGTCTTGTGTCCCAAAGGCACAAGGGGTGACTGGGAATAGTTTAAGGGACAAGTAGATGTCCTAGATACAACCCGATGGTATCAGAGCCTAACCAGAAGATGTATATCTGCATTCACCTCCAAATATAGGGGAGAATCCAAGGGGAATACTTCTCTTAGGGGTGTAAAAGGGAATCCTTTGTTCTCTTTGCCTACTTGGAGTTAGCACTTTGGTTGGCAATAACTTTGAATTGACACAAGTTTGAACTAGGTGGGAGAAGCTTGAAAACCACTTAGTGAATTCACACCCTACCTAGTGCTAGGTGAGAAGCCAACAAGATACTTGGAGAGTCCCACTCTTTTTTTCTAACTCAAACGGTCAGAAACTTGTTCACACCCTCAGAAAGTGTTTTTGATGAGCATTCATACCTCCAGAAGGTGGGAACTAGTTCCCACAAAGACCATCCCCTGGACAGTACTAGACAATTTGGAAGCTGTGATTGACCCCTGTGAAAAGGGACAGGAAACACTATAAAAGCCATGAAGGCAGTCTGGTGGAGGAAGCTGGTGAGAGGCTGGTGAAGGCTTCTGGAGGCTTCTGGAGAAGAGACCTTCTGGAGAAGAAGGTCTTATGGAGAAGCAAGTCTTCTAGCTTTCCTGGTTCTTGGAGGAGTCCTGGCTGGGACACTGAGACCTTGGTGAGACTGCTTCAATATCTTCACTTTCCTTATTTCCTCTCTCTCTTCTCAATTGTTAATAAACTTTCATAAAAGTCAATTTGACTTGATATTATTCTTAATTGAGGATTGATAATTGTTCAATCCTCTGGTGACCATCTTTTAATATATTAAACCAATAAAACCCCTTTTTCTCCCTTATAGGGGTCTTCCCTTAGCATGGGTCTCTGATGCTCAAAGTCACCTTTTCTTCAGTATTGCAAGAATGCAAAGAGGGAAAGGAATTTTCCTGCTTTCTTTTTGACCTGAAACACTTCTAGAGTTTGGGATGTCCAAGTGAAACCTGTACTGCATATTGGTCCTAGAGTCCTCATAAAGTTCACATTTGTACATGGTGCATGTGTCTCTCCAGTGCTAAGATGGGCTGGCCCTCCAACTTGGTTGATTCTCTGCACCCATTGGGCTTACTATTCATTAAAGAGACTTTCAGTCTCCATCACCTCTACTATGAAGTGTAATGGAGCAGAGAAGACTAAAAAGTAACAGAATCCCTCAGGGGGCTGGCAGCCCAGCTGAGTTTTCACCCAACCTCTTATCTCACCTCCCTTCTACCAGCTTGCCTGACCCAACCTGATCCTCCTGTAATGCTCTACCTCTGCTTCTGAGAAATTGCTTGCTTGCCTAAGGAATGTATATGAACACACCAATCCTATCCTTTGAAATGCGTGCCAAGGAAAATTCCTGCCAACTTATTTTCCTATATATATTCTGTGTTTACTTATGGGGGGGGGGTGCGATTCTCTCTCATGTGAGGAGGATGCCCTGGTCAGCCAGTTATTAAAGGTCCCTAAAACTTCTAAACCTGAGTATGTTTGGCATTTTTCAGGAGGCGTCCCACTTCAGAAGCTCATCTGGAATTCTTATCTGAGGTGTTGGGGAGCTCTTTTAGAAAGAATGTAGCCCTTTAGCCTAGAATAGACATAATCCTCTCTAATTCTCCATTGGGGCCTCCATGTTGGGGCTTACCTTCACCTAGGGAGGAGGTAAGAGAACAGAGGTGTCCCCTTTACTTTCTTTTACTTTGTCTGGTTCAGGGCTGGGTCACTCAACCTAACTTAGGGTGACCATTTTTCGAATCTCCATCTTTTGCAGCTTAGCCCATAACTAGGCAATGGCCATTTGCCCAGTAATCACCAAACAGCTCTGAGGACTACGAATTCTTAGTACTTTTAGTTTGTTTGTTTGTTTTTTTAATTTTAAAGTAATCCTATTATTTTATACAATTTAGTAGCTGGAGGAAAGGAACTGGACAGCCAATATTCTAGGGATAAGGTCATTGTCTAAGTTACTCATATGTTTTCCTGACTTTTTCAAATGCAAATAAGCAACTCAGCCTGTCCTTAACCAGGTGCAGAATGATTCATTCACACCTCAAAGGGCTACATGTTAATGAGATACAAATGAGATCTTAGTACATTGTAGAAAACTAGCTTGTAGAAAGATCCAATTACATGAGGAAAGAAATTTAGCCTTACATCTCCTTGACTTTGTTCTTATCCCCTGGTTACTTGCAAATTTGCCAAAATCTAAAAGGGATACATCTTTGCAACAGCTTTTATTTACCTATCTTCTATCTACCTTTCTCCTATTCCCACAGTGGCTTTCTTGCTTGCTGGTTAGTTTACCTCCCACTCAGAAATCCTCCATCTCATTCTATTGCTTCAGTTCCTGCAGAGTTTTGGGGAGCCATCTGGTCTCCTAAACTTGGTCCCTCTTGCATTGGTCTGATGTCTGGCATCTGAATGAATTCTGGCTTTCTGTTTGCACACCTGTTTTCTATTTGCTGCCCTAAACCTGAAACTTCATGTTTGTTCTGCTTTGCTATTCCTCTAATTTTTTTTAAGTTTTATTGATGTTTTACTTTTGCATTCCGAATAGTTTGATACTATTCCAACTTTATGAGGTCTTTTGTAACAAAGTAAAATTGATAATATAGTGATACTAACATTTTAACATTTAACATTCTCATTAAAAAACTATAACAAATTATTTTCTCTTCTTCCCATCTTTTTGTTGAAAAAAGAAAAGAAAATAATTTCTTGTAACAAATATCTAGTCAAGCAAAAGAAATTCCTTCATGAACATATACAAATATATCAATATCTATATATGTATTTGTGTACATATATGTATGCATATATATCTATAAACATATTTACATACACATGTGTATATATATGACATATATGCATTATATAGATAAATTTATGGTGATGGGTAACACAACTTCCTAAACTGGTAATGTTTTTTGTCTTCTAGAGCAGTAGTGTCAAACCAGATTAAAATATAATTGTGAAGTATTTATCAAAATGTTAAC
Source organism: Gracilinanus agilis (assembly GCF_016433145.1). Taxonomy (NCBI): domain Eukaryota; kingdom Metazoa; phylum Chordata; class Mammalia; order Didelphimorphia; family Didelphidae; genus Gracilinanus; species Gracilinanus agilis. The sequence goes on from NC_058131.1 coordinate 577,340,454, forward strand.
AAAAAAATTACAAAATGAAAGCTAGAAAGTGTATACACACACACACACACACATGCCCACATATTGCACGTGTGTATCCTTCTGCACCCTAACTCCATCACCATTCTGTCATGGAGAACATTCATTATTGATTGTCTAGAATCATCAGTCTGAAGTGGGACACCTCCTAAAAATGTCAAATACTCAGGTTTAGAAGTTTTAGGGACCTTTAATAACCAGCTGACCGGGGCGCCCTCCTCACGTGAGAGAGAATCACGTCCCCCATAAGTAAGCACAGAACATATATAGGAAAATAAGTTGGCGGGAACTTTCCTTGGCACGCATTTCAAAGAATAGGATTGGTGTGTTCAAAAATATACATTCCTTAAGCGAGCAAGCAGTTTCTCAGAAGCAAAATGTGGTGCTGTTAACAACTAGGGAGGGTCAGGCAAGTGGACAGAAGGGAAGTGAGATAAGAGGTTGGGTGAAAACCCAGCTAGGCTTCTGTGAGGGGCCCATGAGGGGCTCTGTTACTTTTTAGTCTACTCTGCTCCATTACAAGTCATCATTGTATTATTGATAAGAGTTCTTACAGCTTTTCAAAGTGTTTGTTTTTACGGAATTCTTATTGTATAATTGTTCTTCTAGTTCTGCTTATTTCATTCTTCATCAGTTTATAAAAGTCCTCAGAACTGTTCATTTTTATAATATTGGAGTTATAATATAAATTGTTCTTCTGGTCCTGTTACTTCATTTTGCATAAATTCATTGAAGTCTTTTCATGTCTCTTTTAAATACTCTCTTTCTTAAGTCACAATAGTACTCCATTACATTCACATCTCACAGTTTATTCAATCATTCCTCAACTGATGGACATTGCTTTAGTTTCTAGGGTTTTGTTTTTTTTTACCATCACAAAAAGAGCTACTATAAATATTTTTATGCATGAAAGACCTCTTTCTTTTCCTTTGATCTCTTCCAGATATAGGATTAGCAATAGTACAGTTGGGTTAAAGGGTGTGTACTATTTAGTAAGTGGGTGTAATTCCAAACTGATTCCAATAGATTTGTGCCCATTTACAGGCCAACTGACATCATTGTATTTGTTTTCCCATAGCCCCTATAACACTGACTATTTTCTGTTTCATTATCTTTGCAACTCTGATGGATGATGTAAGGTAGAATCTCAGAATTGCTTTAATTTGTATTTCTCTATTTAGTACTGACAATATTTTTTAAAAATAACCCAAGTTGCTTCCCTTAAGAACTTTCTGGTTATATTTTAGGCTATTCATCAGTTAGGGAATAACTCTTATTTTTATAAATTTGAATCAGCTCCATATATATATATATATGCATATATATATATATATTTGCCTATGGTTATTTCCTCATTTTCTTTTTCTTATCTTATTGCTATAGCCAACATTGCTACTGCCATGTCAAATAGAAATAGTGAAAATGCATAGCCTTGTTTCACCTCTGAATTTATTGGAAATGATTCAAATTTATTACAAATAAGGATAGTTCTGGTTTTAGATATATTCTACCTATCATTTTAAGGAAAGGTCCATTTATTCCTGTATTTTCTAATGAAAACAAAAGAACAGAAATAGATATCATATTTTGTCAAAAGTTTTTTTCTGCATCTATTGATGTAATCACATTTTTGGTTGATATTTATTAACTTTAATTGTATATTTTATGTTAACATGTTTGCATATCAATTATAATTAAGTTTATTGTTTTCCTAATATTAAACCAACCATATACTCCTATAAATCCAATCTAGTCATAATGTATAATCTTTAAGATGTGTTGTTTTTGCCTCCTTGCTAATATTTTATTTAAAATGTTTACATTTATGCTAATTAGGGATATGGGTCTGTGGCATTCTTTTTCTATTTTGCTTCTTCTTGAGTTCTATATCAAGACTGCATCTGTGTCAATGGAGGAATTTTGTGGGATCCTTTTGCTATTTTTGCAAATGACTAGTGTATTATTGAAATTAATTATTCTTTAAATGTTTAGTAGAAGTCACTTGTGAATTTAGCTGATCCTAAAGTTTTTACTTTGGAAATTTATTTATAGCTTCTTCTTTTTTCTCTGAAAATGACTTGTCTAAAGTTTCTATTTCTTTTTTTGTTCATTTGGATATTTTGGACCTTTGCAAATGTTCATTTAGTTTGTTTGAAATTGCTGGGTTTTGTGGCAGGCAGCCGGGCAAAATAGTTTCTCTTACTATCTGTTCTTCATTCTTTCTCTGATGTGCATTTTCCTTTTTGTTATTGGGAATGTGATTTTATGGTTAACTAAGTAGTGCAGTTTATAGAGTGCCAGACTGGGATTCAGGAAAACTTCTCTTCCTGAGTTCAAATCTGGCCTCAGATATTTATTAGCTGTCCAACCCGGAGGGAGTTGCTTAATCCTTTTTGCCTCAGTTTCCTCATCTACAAAAATGTGCCAGAGAAAGAAATGGCTGGCCACTTCAGTATCTTTGCTATCAACTTTATTACTCCTTTAACTCACAGGATTTCCATTTGGGTGCTAATTGGGGTTTTGAAATTTGTTGACTTTCTAATATTTTTCATTGTATTCCCAATTCATTGATCTAATCTTTCTTTTTTGTTGTTGTTAGTAAAAGTGTTTATAGACATATATTTTCCCCTAAAGACAACTTTGATTGCATCTCAATTTTTGGTATGTTACTTCATTATAGTCTTTAAATAAAATTATAATTTCTATGATTTATCCTTTTATCCAATAATTATTTAGAATTAAATTATTTATATTAATTTATAGTAGTTTTGATAGTTTTCCAGTGGCTCTTCATTTAATACAATTTTTATTGCTTTGTAGTGTATTGCATAGTAAAGAATTATTGTTCTGCTCTATAATATACCTACTTCTCTGTATTTGTGAAGTTTTATGAGCCAAGATATGGTGATTTCTTATAAAGATGCCTTGCATTGGTGAAAAATATATATGCTTTTTTCTGTTTGCATTCAACAAACACCAAAAACCTAGCATTTCTATTTTTTCTAAAATTCTTTCAATTCCTTAGCTTCTTTGTTAATTAGATTTTTTTTTAATTTATCTAAAGCTGATAGAGACAAATTGAAGTCCCCCATTATTATATTTTTTGTCTATTTTTTCCCTGTAATCCATTTAGTTTTTTCCTTCAAGTATTTAGGAGGGGTGTGTGTGTGTGTGTGTGTGTGTGTGTGTGTGTGTGTGTGTGTGTGTGTGAAATCAGTTCCTTTGTATTTTGTCTTTCAGCAACATGTAGTTTCCCCTTTTTGTGTCTTTTAATTAAGCTTCCTTTTGCTATTGCCTTTTCTGAAATTATAATTGCTACCTCAGTTTTTTTGTGTTTAGCAGAAGCATAACAAAATTTGCTCCAATATCTTATTTAACTAGGAATCTTTATGTTTCAAATACGTTTCTTGTAAACAAGATATTATAAGATTTTGCTTTCTAATCCATTCTGTTAATTGCTTCTGCTTTATAGGTGATTTTATTCCATCCACAGTTATGATAGTTTGTAAAGATGGGATTTGTGCAAGGGGGATGGGACCAAAGGAGACAGAGAAGGCAATTGCTAACAGTTACTGACAGTTAAGACCAGAGAGAGAATTCTGGAAATTTCTCTGAGGAAGAGGAGAGAAGAGAGGTCTTCAGGCAGAGGACTGAGAGGAGAGAGGAGGAGGACATCCCAGCTCAGATCCAGTCCAGAGGTCTTTTTGAGGATCTTTCTTTTGGAAATTGAAACCCTGATTCTCTGATCAAAGCTATTCCATCGCATCTCACCCATCAAGACTTCAACCATCAAGTCAGCTAAGTTTGGACTCCATTTTGGGAGCAATCTCTTACTCTCCTTCACCCATTCCCAACTTTGCTAAGAGACTCTTCAGTCACAACTTACAATTATAGAAAAGGATAGAAACAGAGAAATAGAAATAATAGAAATAGAAGGAGAAGGAGAAAGGTTCAAGGGGAGAAGGTTAGGAGTGGGAACCATTTGAGATCCCTCCTAAGTGACAGACCCCATAGGAGCACCCCCAAAATCCCTCTGCCCTTCACCCCTTTTCCTAATCCCTGATTTGAGAAAAATAAAAAGCCATTCAACAGTCAGAATAGTGTTACAGAGTGCCTGAGAGACAACAAGGGAGAGGGAAACCACAGCTTGGTCTGGCTGCCTCCCTCTTGAATCCGGACCACCTGCTGTGAATTTAACTGATTTGGGGGGAAATTTGTGTGAACCTCATCCTTATTCAGGATCAGATTAGGGTACCATATATCTCCTCTTACAGGGAAGCCTCAGCCCCAGCTCCTGTGGGGCAGCAGCAGGATCGTCCAGGTCACCCAGTTTCGGGATGACACCCTATTAAAGTCTTCCAGTGTATATTCGGTCCCTAGGGAGTGCTAGAAGAGAGACTCACCACATAGACTTTCTCTATATCCCTTCTATCAAACATCCATGACTGGTTTTTTTTATTGTTACAATTGTCTATTTCCTTCTACTCTATACTCATACTTTTTTCTTCTCTATATTTATTCCAAGTTATGATCCCTTCTTTTTATTCCCTTTTTATCTTTTCTTCATTCTCCCCTCTTCAAGCTTTCTGTATAACTAATTTCTTTCTGAATATTTCTTCCTCTTATATTTCCTTTTCCTCTCTTCCTGTTTCTATTTGTATCCCTGTAGAGATGAAGATATTTCTACACCAAACTCTTTGTGTGTTTCTGTGTGTGTTTAACCTTATTTTGATAAGTTAAGATGAAGGTAAAGTTCAGATAACACTTCTGACTTTTTTCATGTTTGCATATAGTTCTACTTCTACAACCCAATTATGTGTGTAAGCAAATTCTCCCATCTTTTCTCCAGTTTTATTTCTTAAATGCAACCTCTTCCCAACTCCTTTTTCTTTTTTCTTATATCTTTTAAAATAATCAAACTACATTTCTTCCAACTCTATTGACTACCTCTCTGCACTTTTATGACAATGGAATTCTAAAAGAATCTTTTTAAATATCTCTCCTCCAGTATAATGTAAATAGTTCTTCCTTATAAAATCTTTCATTTCCCTTGCAGTTACCCTTTTCCTTTTCAACTCCAGATTTTTTTATCATGAATATTTGAAAATATTCTCTTTCATTGAAGGTCTGTTTTTTCTCTTAAAATATGATATTCTGTTTTGTTGGGTAAGTTATTCTTGGTTGTAGATGTTTGTCTTTTACCTCTTTTTTTCTTTTTTTTTTAACCTTTTCCCCATGTACTCTGATGCTTTGAAGTGATAGCTCCTAATTCCTACATGATCCTGACTATGGCTTTTTAAATTACTCTTTTTGGCTGCTTCTAGTATTTTTTCTTCAACTGGATGTTCTAGATTTTGTCAGTAACATTCCTGGGAGTTTTCATTTGGGAGTTTCTTTCAAGAGGCAATCAGTGAATTCTTTATCTATTCACATTGCCTTCATATTCTAATCTAACTGAGAAATTTAATGACTCCTTGAAACATGATATCCAATTTCTCTCTTTTTTTTGGTCATAGATTTAAGATAATCTTGTGATTCTTAAGTTATTTCTCTCTGATCTCTTTTCTAGATCAGTTATATGTGTAACATATTTTCTCTATTAGAACATAAGTTTCTCAAGGACAAGGCATTTTTTTTTTGCTTTTGTATTCTCATCCCAGTTCCTTTGCACAGTACTTAGCACATAATAGATAATTTATTTAGAATAATAATAATAATAATAACAATAGCTAGGATTGATATAGCACTTACTATGTGCAATGCACAGTATTAAGCACTTTAAAATTATTATTTCATTTAATCCTTAAAACAATTCAGGGAGATAGATGCTATTATTATACTAATTTTATAGATGAAGAAACTGAGGCAAAAAGAGATTAAGTGACCTACTCAATGCTATAAGCTAGTAAGTATATGAGGCTGGATTTGAACTCAGCTTTTTTTTCCTCCTGACTCCTGACATAATTCTCTAATTCACAAGTAGTGTTTAATACATTGGTATGTAATTAACATATTCGTGTTGGATAAATGGATTTTGAACAAGTTACGTTAGTATTCTGAACTTTAATCTATAACTCATCTGTAAAATGAAAGGAGGATTAGATCACGTTTTTTGAGATTTAATTCTAATTCTCTCCTTCATATCTCTCATTTCTTTTATAATATTCTTTTTTTTTAAACCCTTACCTTCCATCTTGGAATCAATATTCTGTATTGGTTCCAAGGCAGAAGAGTGGTAAGGGCTAGACAATGGGGGTCGAGTGACTTGCCCAGAGTCACACAGCTAGGAAGTGTCTGAGGCCAGATTTGAACCTAGGGCCTCCTGTCTCTAGGCCTGGCTCTCAATCCACTGAGCCACTAAGCTGCCCCCTTATATTGTTTTTAAAAAATTCCACATCATTTCATAGAAGAATTCTAAATTTTTATGGGCAAGCTACTGGTTTCCTTAAGGTTTTTATTCTAGGTGTTTTGAGTTATTCTCTTCATGCTTTGCTATTCTACATTTTACTAGATCCCCTCTACCTGCTACTGACCACAAGTTGCAGAACCCAAAGGAGAGGGAGAATGCATAGGAAGGGAAGGCATATGTTGAAAGTAGCAAAGAGACATCTTAGAAGGATAAAAAAAAATGCTTTTAGACTAGACAAAGGATAGAACCTGAGAATGAGAATCTCTGGCTTCCTTCAAGACTCAGTTCAAATGTCTCTTTCAGCAGGAGACCTTTCCTTGTGCCTCCAGCTGTTTTTCCCTTAAGATTATATTTCACTGATTTTGTATATATCTTGAATATACCTATTAATTTATATATTGCCTTTTACCATTATAATATCAGGTCCTTGAAGGCAGGGGCCTTTTTTCCAATTTTTTTTTATCACCAGTCCTTAGCATAGAACCCAGCACGTAATAAATGCTTAATAAAGTTTATTGAGTAATAGTTTGAGTAAAGCCAAGAAGTATAATTAGGAATTTTTACACTCAGGTTAAAAACACAAAAATCATGCCCATGTAGTAGACCAGGAGCACACTCTTAGCTAAAAAGAGGGCAATAAGGAAGAGCAATATAAAAACTTATTCCAACCCATTACCTGGTAAACTTCTATTTAAACAAATCATTTTTGTTACATAGGTGTTAAAACTTTATTTTTTCAATACTGCTAAAAGATTACATATATTTCCAGTGTGCTCTAAATTCAGACCCTGGGAATCATTTATTTTACTACCCCCCTATTTTCCTGGCCTACTTACAACTAGCCTAAAAACTTCAATATGAAGAGGGAACTGTATTGGAAAATTTTAAACCATTTGTGGGAAGAAATTTCTCTGTAAATGAAAGATAAATGATAAAATGTGGGACTACTTTTAAAAGGTCTTTAGTATGAACAAAAATATCTTTTATTTTGCTTTTGTGTTCATCATTACTTAGCCCAGCTAGAGATGAGAGAAAAATAACCAACAGGTCACCAATAGTCTCTGCTTTCCTCATTAACATTTACAAAATGAACCCATGAATATTGCTCCATACTGGCAAGCAGTAGTAATCAGTAGGAGAATTGAGGTACTGACTGTGACTCAGGCTGTTGGTTACCCAAAATGAATCATTTGTAGAATCAAAACAAGCATTAATACCTAGGGATGTCACAAGCTGGGAAACAAACTTGACACTCTGTAATAGCTTCTATTTGTAGTTTATAGTACAAAATAGCCAAGCTTTTAGAACATGAGCTTTCATTGTTCAAATCAACAAAAACAACCCTAAGGCCAAGGTTCAGAATAGCTAAAGCCCCTGTAGACCAGGAAAAATGACCTGCCAACCTTCTCATCTTCCTCAGTTGGCCATGCCTAAAACTTGGATTTGGACATGAGTTAGATCCCAGTGTTTTGTTCACACTGGAATTTCCTTATATCTCCTTGTCTATTTCAGCAGTATTCCAACCCCTTTCTCATCCTAAAATAATAGATTCATCCATGATTATTACCACCACTTCCGTCTCTTTATGAAAGGATGTGGGATTAAATCAATGGTGCTAAAATGCCACAAACTTTTTTTAAGGGATCATTGTTGTCCATTGTCTTATGATCCCATTTGGAATTTAATGGCAAAGATACTGGAGAGGTATGCCATTTCCTTCTCCAGTTCACCTTACTGATGAAGAAACTGAAGCAAAAGGGTTCCATGACTTGTCTAGGGTAACACAGCTAGGAAGTGTTTAAGGTCAAACTTGAACTCAGGGAGATGAGTCTTCCTGACTTCAGTCTAAGCACTCAATCCATTGTGCCACATAACTTCCCCACCATAAGCTTTTTAAGTCCATAGTTAGTGCTATAATATTCTAGCTTACTTCAGTCATTTTATTTCTTTTCTGTTATGTGGAAAGACTGCATTTTTCACATGGAAATATTACATTCTTGATTATGCATGGATATCTCGTCACCTTTTACCAGAAGTCCTGAATCACAAGATTAGCAGATTTAAGGCTGTAAAGTCCCTTACAGATCGGCTCATTTTACAAATGAGAAAACTGTTTGCCAAGCTTGTTTGACTTTGAAAGCCTATGTTTCTTATTAGGAGCATGATGTTATCAGGAAGAATAATAGTAGCTGACATTTACATAGTGCTTTACATATATTGGGTCATTTAATTCTCATAACACCCCTGTGGGGTAGGTGCTACAGATATTATCTCAATTTTACAGATGAGAAAATCGAAGTACAGAGAAATTTTTAGTAATTTGCATTACAATCCAAATCTGAGGACTCTCCTGCCTGGGAATCTCAAAAGCTGGGCCCTTGGTCTGGTTCAGGGAAACTGAAGTGAATTAATTCTTTCTCTGCCTCTGTAACATGAGAAGTTGGGTTTTCTAACTCTAAAATTCTACAATCAGATATGGCTTCTAGTATAATCAGCTGCCTACTTGGGGGTAATTTCAGTGTACAGCAGGACCTCATCCAGGCTGAAAATCACACATAATAACAGACCCCATCATTTAATAACTATTTCTTATGCAAACATATCTATCACAATGTTTTTTATAAGCACTGTAGCATCAAGGAAACAACGAAAAGCACTGCTCTCATGCACACAAGTCTTGTTACAATGGAGAACTCCAAAGTCTGATGCCTGAGCTAATGTTTGGCACAAAACAATGAAATAATGTAACGACTCACCCTGGTTCTTCTTAGAGTGAGAATGACTATGAGATGCTTTGAGACTATGTTGCTCGGGAAAATGGCACTGTGTAATTGACAAATTTTATTTTATGTATTTTTCTGCCCTTTTTTTAAATTGTCAATCACATATACTGGAATTCTCCCTGTGTTGAATTTGTGTAAAATGAAGTCCTATGGTCCCTTTTTTTTTTCTCCTAAGTGTTTTGCTTTGGTTTCCATTTCCTCAGCTGTAAAATGGAAGTAACAATAGCATCTATCTCCTACGGTGGTTTTGAGGACCAAATGAGATGATATTGATAAAGTACATAGGACAATAGCTGACACATAGCAGATGTCCAATAAATACTTGTTTCCCACCTCCATTTTCTCCATGCCAAACAATTCCAATTCTTTCAACTATTTCTATCTAGCAAGAACTAGAGACCTTTCATCATGGTTGATTTTTGCCCAGACACTCTTATTAGTGTAGCTTAATGATGTCTTTACTAAAATGTGGTATCCAGGATTGAATATAACGTCCCAGATGTGGTCTGAGTGGGACAGAGAATGGTAAGATTGGCACTTCCCGAGTGCTTGATCCTGTTTCTCAATGTAGGCCAATATAGAATTGACTTAACTGGCTGTCATTTCTCCCTTATTCCATGTCTCAGCTCTGGGTACTTTGCCTGTCCCCTTTGCCTGAAATGACCTCTTTCCTCATCTCTGCCTCTTGGCTTCCTTGACTTCCTTCAAGTCCCAGCTAAAATCTCACTATCTACAGGGGATCTTTCCTGATCCCCCTTAATTCTAGTGCCTCTTCTTTGCCCTTCATTTGATTTATCATGTATATATTCTGTTTGTACATAGTCATTTACATGTTGTATTCCTATTAGCTTTTGAGCTCCTTGAGAGCAGGAACTATTTTTTGCCTGACCTTGTTTCCTCAGTGTTTAGCATAAGTGTCTAACACTTAGTATTTTTTGACTGATCTGTTGGACTAAAAAAACAAATTGGGCTAGCTGTTGGATGATCTTAAAGTAACCTTAAAATATTATGTTCCTATTGTATCAGTCAGTGAAGAGTTCTTTCTTTTTCAGAGACAGTTATGAAGATATTAATGAGTCAGAGCTTAGAAAGAGACTGGAAAAGGAGGAAGGGCAATCCAGCTCAAAGACTAATGATAAGAAGGTGGAGGAGAAAGGAAAAAGAAAAACTTGATTGTCAACTTGTCATTGTAGACCAGTGGTTCCCTAACTTTTTTGGCCTACCACCCCCTTTCCAGAAAAAATATTACTTAGCCCCCTGGAAATTAATTTTTTAAAAATTTTAATAGCAATTTATAGGAAAGATAAATGCGCCTGTGGCCATCACCGCTTCCCTGAATCACTGTAGCACCCACCAGGGGGTGATAGCACCCACTTTTTGGAATCACTGTTATAGACTAATGAAGCTATGTATCTGTCCAAGATGGGGGCATAGACTGGACCTGTGATTTCACTGATATGGAGAACTTCCAGATGAGGAAACTCCTTCTACTGATGTAGGCTACTATTCACTGAGAAGTTAAATGAGGAAAGAGTTGCAGCCAAATAATAAAAGCTAGGATGTAAAAAACCCTTTAAGGTGTGCAAAGTACTTTACAGATACTATATCATTTCATCTTCATAACAGTCCTAGGAGGTGGATGCTATTATTACCATCATCTCCATTTTATAGATTAAGAAACTAAGGCAGGTAGCATGGTACATGACTTGCTCAGGGTCAAAATGTGGATAAATATTTGAAGCTGGATTTGAATTTGAATTCTGGTCTTTCTGATCCCACCTTTAGAACTCTATCCTCTTCAGCAGATAGCTGCCTCTGTGAAGACCTTTACATACCCAAGTGAGCATTTTTTTCTAGAGGCAATAAGGATTCACTAATGTTTCTTGGTCAGTTCCTAAGCCAAAGATTTCTCTTCCCATACAACCTGATTTTCTTTTACTATGGTTAATCAAAAACTAGGTGTCTAGGAACCTGAAACTGCCATAATACACCAGTCATAAAGATTTTTGAGTTCAATTTCCTCTCTTTTCCTAACATTTTTTGGTATTTTTGAATCCATACAACCTGTCGATAGAGTCCCACATTTCTTTGTTGCTTTGACTTGCCAGTTTCATAAACTGTTAGAGAGAAATTGTGAAATCTATTGTCAGTAACTAAAGTAAAAAACATCTCCCCCTTTCCCCCCACTACAAGCTGCCAGACCTGGTCAGGTGCATGACTCCCTGGGTTGTCATTATCTCTCAAATTACAAGATAATTTCCTGGTCCTTTGTAAACAAACTACAGGGAAAGCTGGCTGAATTGCTAGTGGGAATACTGGGGCTCTGAACTATAGGCTAGAGTCTCTTGAGTCCCAATCTCTCAACTAAGACTCTTGCTGTCTGTTCATTTCCAATCTTGGGCAAACAGATGGTTTTTATTATTTCCATATGATGCATGCAATTTTAGCCAGAGTTCAATAGTGTTACTCTTCCCCCTTGAGTCCCTGTGGTTAGCTGAACTCAGAAGCACTGAAGAGGGGCTGTGTTCCCAATTAGAAAGGTTCTGTTTTTTGAGGGACCCCATGTTGGGCAGTGACTGAGGACACATCATGAGAAGAAGTCGTTGACATTGCTAGTTGGTTCTAAAAAATTCACTTAGCATTGAAGTTCTCCCACTTTCATTGTACACTATATAGAGAATCTGCTCTATGGAGAGAGTCCCTAACAGAGAGTCCTGGACTTATGAGTCAGGAGTTCAAAACCTTATGATTGTACCATCTGCTTTGTGTTGCTCACTTCCTTACATTACTCTTTCCAGTCAAATTGGCAAGTTAACCGTTCCTTCACCTGAACATACACCTCCATATCTATGCCCAACCAGATCCTCAGTGTCTGGGATATGCTTTCTTCTAACTTTTCTACTATTTTATAGAATATTTAGATTTCTTCAAAGTACAGCTAAGAGGCCAGCTTCTTCATAAAACCTTTCCTTATCCCTCCAGTTATAAACACTCCCCTTTGAAATTGCTTTGTATTTACTCATGTTAAAATTAAAATTATATTAGACTGATTTGGGGTAAGAATATAAGTTTATTAATTACATCAGGTATATTGGTTAGGCCAGCATCATAACCAATAAAGTGATATAGGTCTCCATGGCATTCTCAGGACCAAGGATGACTTAAGCTATATCACTCAAATGAAGAAGCAGTTTTTTTTTAGGAGCTCATTATTCAAATTCTTTCTTGAACATCCCAAGACATCTTTAATTGGTGATAACTAATTAAGAGGTGGTCCATTAACCTATCCATTCCTTCCCATCCCCACAGATCACGTAGGCAAGAAAAGATTGGAAGGTATTCCTTGAGGTTCCCTGGGACATATATAATGAAGAAAGCAACAGACTGGATGCTATCTCAGACCCAAATCCCAGACACAGGAAATCACAATAATTTCACCTAACATCAGAAATTAATACAGTGTATGAAAAATAAATTTTCACACTTAGATACATGTTGTAATAGTTGTTTAGTCCTTTTTCAGTCACATCTGACTTTTTGTGACCTTAATTGGGGTTTTCTTGGCAAAAGTACTAGAGTGGTGTGCAATTGCCTTTGCCAGGTCATTTTACAGATGAGAAAACTGAGGGAGACAGGATAAAGTGGTTTTGCCAGGATCAAACTTCTAGTAAGTGTCTGAGGCTAGATTTGAACTCAGAAAGATGCATCTTCCTGTCTCCAGGCCCGATGTTTTATCCACTGTGCTGCCTAGCTGCCCCATGTTGTAATAACACCTTTAGAGTTATAAACGACTTGAAGGCAGGGATTATTAGGGGAGGGAGATTTATCTTTCTAGCTGCATGGAACATTATTTTGCACTTCAATACATTTATTATTGAATTGACTCAAATACATAAGTATAATTTGACCCTATACAAGTCACTTCCAATCTTCAAGCTTCAGTCTCCTCATCTGTAAAGAAGGGATAATAATATTTTAAACTAACTCCCCCATAGATAATATTAAGGAAAGCTCTTTGAAAACATTAAGCAATAATAATAATAATAGTTAATATTTAAATAATACTTTATGGTATGTAAGGCACTTCTTTACATATGTTATCTCATTTGATCCTCAGCATATCTAAGTGTGGTAGATGCTGTTAATATCCTCATTTTACAGGTAAGGAAAATGAGCTATTATTTTGATAAACTTTCTCCCTTCACATGCAGATCCATGAGATTTTTTATTATGACTTTGTGATTCCTCTCCCCCCTTTGGTGGCCATTGTCAAGTTTTTTTAGGGGTGAAGGTGGAAAAAATAAAGAAGGAAGAGTACAAAGTATGATTTTTCTAGGGCCCTACATTCTTGTTGGGGACAGCTCTGGTTAGAAGCTATTGATATCAATATATAAATATATGTAAGTTATGAAAATGACCAGCCACAATCTCATATTTGATGATTAAAAAATATGGCTGTCTCATTATGGAAGAAAAGGCATTCACATTCATGATAGATATAGGCATCATCTTATAATTTTAGCTCAAAACAATATGCAAACAACAACAAAAAAGCAGTGTCTGGGTGATGCAATGGCTAGGGCTCTAGACCTGGCTTTAAAAATACCTGCAATCACGTATGGCCTCAGACACAAGATTGTGGTACCCTGAGCAAGTCACTTAAATTCTGTCTAGATTCAATTTCCTCAACGCTAAAATGGGAACAATAATAGCACTTAAGTTGAAGAATGGTAATGAAGATCAAATGAGATAATATTTGTAAAGCACTTGGCACAGTAGCTGGAAAATAATTGGTCATTCTTTTCATCCTCAGAGAGGATCAATGACATCACAGAGTGATGTCTTGACTTGCTTGTGAATTAAGTGAGGTTGTTATGCAAAGTCATCAGTCTCACTCTCTCTTCAAGAGTTATCAAAGTCCAGTGGCAGGACAAAAGTCAGGACAAATGGCGATGGCCTGGAATGCAGTGGATGACCTTGGCATCTTCGATGTCTGACCAAGTTCTAAGACTCTATAACTCCTGCTTCAGCTGCCTTCATGACTGTTGGAATAAATTGTTCTAATCTGCCCATTTTGCCTGGGGAAAGTCAGATGGGTTTGAGGACTGTCAGTTACTCAGTTACCGCCAATGGTTTAACCTGATTTTACCAGAATTTGGCTGTTGGACGTGCTATGGCTTCTTGGAACCGTAGGTAAGAGTTGGGTGGCAGGTGGACAGTAAAGGTAGATAAACAGTCTTAAAGAGGGCTCAGTAAACTCTCATACCAGAGGTACTAGTCCTCCCTGAATGGACCATACACCCCTATCACAGAGTAGGCACTTAATAAATGTTTGTTTCTGTCTTTCCTCCCTAAAAGAGTCTGGTTACGTCAGCATTTTTCTCTCCAAACTAAATAGTCACGTAGTTAGGGAATTGGCTGCAGTAGTAAGAGAGATAAGGTGAATTTCTTAGATGGCATGGGTCAGGTGAGACCACAGCCAAGTTTCTATTAAATTTGACCTACTTTCTTTCCAATGACTGAGAGGTGACAAGATGTATAGATTAAGAAACAGTGGCAGGATCAGAAAGAACTGGGTTCAATCTTAGCTCTGGCACACTCTAGTTGTGTGACTATGAGCAAGTCACTTAACCCTTTAGTGGCCCAGGCAAGTAGCTGAGACTTGAAATTACTCAGGAATTGCTAATATACATTGGCAGAAGGAATTTCCAAACTGACGATATCACAGGTCCAGGTCAAAACATTAAAAAAGTAATTAGGAAAAACAAATTGACATTACATTGATAAAGCTTGGCAAAAGGCACAGTTGATGTCACAGGAAATGGTATGGAAGAAGACATACCTGATTTGCTTCTATTGGAAAATAAAATGACATTTCAGCCTGCTCCTTGATTTTTACAAGTGTTAATTGAGATTTGCACATGCCTAAATCACCTAAGAATGAGTCACTTGTGAAAGAGAGAAGGGAACTGCTTCTGGAAAAGACCTTCAGCTTTCCCCTTCCATGTAAATGGGACAAACTAGTGGAAAAAGACTGCTTACTGTTCCCACACAGAATGGAAAGTGCCATCCATTCTTCTCCATGCAATCTTCAACCTGAATGTCTTGTGTTCCCCCATTATGTGGATAGAAGCAGCAAACAGCTTCCTTTCATTGTCTGCTCCCATCCACATAATGGAAGTAGCAGAATGTTTTCTCCTAGAAGCAGGTCTTTGCTGTTTCCTGCATGGGTGCATCAATTTAAGGTGACCTGGGCATGTGCAAGTCCTGGTCACACAAATAAATTACAGATCCTATTCCACTATACTCTATGGCACCAGGAAAAGACTTCCAAACCTCAATCGGAATCCCTCTAGATTAGAAAATATTGAAAACAAAGGCATTCCAACACAAAAAAGAAACATACATAGTTGGTCTTTATTTTTTTTTTCAACTCAACAAGTCTTTTTAAAGTATTTACTAGATACACTAGGGTAGTTAAGTGGTGCAGTGGATAGAGCACTACTCCCAGAGTTCAGAAGACCTAAATCCAAATCTAACCTCAGCCACGTAATAGCTATGTGACCATGGGCAAGTCACTTTACCCTATTTGTCTCGGTTTCCTCATCTGTAAAATGAGCTAGAGAAGGCAAAGGCAAACCACTCCAGTCTCTTTGCCAAGAAAACCTCAGATAGGATCATGAAGCATTGGAAATTATGATATATTAAAGACAAAAGTGAAATAGTACCTGTCTTCTAGGAGTTTACATCCTACTAGGAATAAATAACAGTGTGCTAAGCCTTGAAAGAAATGAGAAATTCTTTTTTTATTTCAGTAATCCACGCCCCCCCCAATTACCTGTAGAAACAATTTTTAACATTTATTTTCTCACATTTTGAGTTCCAAATTCTCTCCCTTTCTTTCCCTTACCCCTCCCTGAGATGGTAAACAATTTGATATAGTTTATACATGTGCTATTATGCAATACATATGTCCATATTCATTGTATTGTGGAAGACACATATCACTAAAAAAAAAAACCTCATAAAGCAAATAGAGTGAAAAATGGAATGCTTTGATCTGTATGTAGACTCCATTAGTTGTTTCTCTAAAGGCGGGTAGCCTTTTTCATCATAAGTCCTCTGGAATTGTCTTGGTTAATTTTATTGCTGGGAATAACTAAGTCATTTATAGTTGATTATTGTTCAATATTGCTGTGAATGTATACAATGTTCTCCTGGTTCTACTTACTAGAGATCTAAGAGCTTGAAGTAAAAAGAGAATTTCTGCAATGGAGGATGAGCAAAGACACTGAGGTAACAGGCATCTAACGCTACTTTTCATGTATTCTATACAATATTTATCTTGTATGAACCCCTTGAAGGATATTTTGTCTCCTTCCAATTGGATTGTAAATTCCTCAAGGGTAGAATCTGTTTTTGCTCTTACTTTTGTATCACTATCATTTAGCACAATGCCTGGTACATAATTACATTAATTAATTAATAGATACTAATTCATTGAAAAGACATTAATAATGAATAATATACATGATTAAAAATACAATAATAATATATAACATTTACATAACATGAAAATGCCAGAGATTGTGTTAAGCACTTACAATTATTATATCATCTGATATGAACAACTGTGAAAGATAGTTGTTAATTATTATCCTCATTTTACAGATGAGGAAATGGAGCAAAAGAGAGATTAAATTATTTTCCCAGAGTCACATAGTTAGGAATCTGAGGTCAGATTTGAACTTGAGTTCCATCTGGGGGCCACCTAGCTGCTAGACTCAGATTAAAAAGGGCTTTAAGAAACCCATAGATCAAGCAAATCATTAGAGGAGTAAGATTATAGCCAATGATGGGGGGGGAAGAAGGAAAAAATATTAATAAACAACAGAAAAAGAAACAAGAAATTACAATCAACAACTCCTATCCAGGTAATGAACAAAGAACAAATGGAACAGAGGAGGACCAAGGAACACCAAACAAAAATAAAGAAATTCCAGAAAATTGGACAGAGGTTTGGAAGAACTCAAAACGTAATTCAAAAAACAATTAAGAGTGGCTGAAGACAATTGGGAAAATAACTTGAAAAGAAAATAAGTCATCTGGAAACAGAGGCACACGAACTAAAACAAGAAAATAGTGTCTTGAAATCCAGAATTGACCAGCTTGAAAAGGAGGCAAAGAAAGTGAAGGATGACCTACAAAGAAGAACAGACCAGAAGGAGAAGGATGAACAAAAAGCCAAGGATGAAATTCAGTCTTTAAAAATTAGAATACAATAACTAGAAGCAAATGACTTCACAAGATAGCAAGAGTCTATAAAACAAAATCAAAATAATGAAAAAATTGAGGAAAATATGAAACACTTCATTGATAAAACTATAGACCTAGAAAAAAATCCAGAAGAGACAATTTAAGAATTATTGGACTATCAAAAAATCATGACAAAAGAAAAAGCCTGGACATCATTCTATAGGAAATTATCGAAGAAAACTGCCCTGACATTCTTGAATGAGAGGAAAAAGAGGAGATTTAAAGAATCCACAGATCACCTCCTACATTTAATCCCCAACTGACAACACCCAGGAATGTTATAACCAAATTCAAGAACTACCAGACCAAGGAAAAGATACTATAAACTGCTAAGAAGAAACCATTCAGATATCATGGAACCACAGTTAGGATAACACAGGACCTAGGTGCATCCACACTGAAGGACCAGAAGGTATGAAATTTTCTGGAAAGCAAGAAACTGAGTCTACAACCAAGAATCAACTACCCAGAAAAATTGATTATATTTTTGCAGGGGAAACTATGGTCATTTAATAAAATAGAAGATTTCCAAGCATTCATAAAGAAAAGATCTGACTTAAACAGAAAATTTGATGCCCAAACATAGAACTCAAGAGAATCACCAAAAGCTAATTAAGAAAAGGAAAAAACAAACAAACATTTTTAAGGGACCCAATAAGTTCAAATGATTTGTATTCCTATAAGAAAAGATGATAATGGTAACTGTTAAAAATTGTTCTTAACATGAGGGTAGCTAGAAGAAGTATAGTTAGAGGGAACAGTGACAAACTATATAGGATGAAATGTGTGTGTGTGTATATATATATATATATAAACTAGGGCTAAAAAAGAGGATAATACTAGGAGAAATGGTAAAAGAAATAAAAATGGGAAATTTTATATTTCATAAAGAAATGCATGGGGGAGGGGGAGAGAAGACCAATACAATGGAAGGGTGAAAGAGGTTGGAGATAGTCTCCAAGAAAAATTTAATCATTATAGTGAGAAGAGTCAGAAAGGTTCAAATGGAAGGAAAACCTCTAACTCCAAATTAAATCATCATTATCAACAACATCAACAACAACATCAGCAGCAGTAGCAACATCATCATTATCAACAACAACATCAACAGCAGTAGCAACATCATCAACATCATCATCATCATCGTCAACAACATCAACATTATCATCAAATATCAACATCATCAATAACATCATCAACATCAACATCTAACTATCCATCTTTTCCTGACCCAGGAAAGATTTTTGCTGGGTGGCCTAACCTAATAGCATACTTTGCAGAGTACTGAATGAGAGCAAAAATACCTAAACTCTAGGCTCAAGTGCCATATGTGTCCTTTGGGGATAAAAAGTAAGTCTTCTTTTTCCTGAGTTCAGTATCCTCATTTATGTATGAGTGAAGTTTACCTGTACTCTGCATTTAATCAATTAAATCAAAGAATAAACCAGGTGTAAACAAGAAAAAAATGTTTCTACATGTAACTGAAAAAACTATTTTTAAAAGAATGCAATTATACATTGTTTTGTCATCTTTGAATATCGTGTTTTTTTAAGATAAATTCACCAACAATGGACATATTCAACTAAAGGATATGATTATTTTAATAATTTTTGCTGCTTCCTGCCAGATCACTGTCCAAAATTTACAAGTTTGCAATTCTACCAGCGATAAATGTGTATCTGTTTCTCTATGAATCTACCACTTTTGTTTCATTGAAGTCAGGATGATCAAGCTGAGGCCTGAAGAAGGGTTGAGAAAATGTACCTTCTTCCCTTCTTCGAAGAGGTAAGAGGCTATGGGTGGATAATATAGAATATACTCTCAGACATGTTGGATGTGTTGGCTAGTTTTGTTGACTTTGCTAACAAAACTTTTTTTGTTTTAAGTGATGGTGTACCAACCAGAGGATGAGTACAACCTCTGGCTTGGTTTGCCAAAAAACATCTTTCTTGAAGGGAAATCATGCAAATCCTAGGTGAAATACAGGTGAAATATAAAATAACAATTCAGTAAATGCTTATATTCAGATAGTTTTAAATCTCGGTGATAGTTATTAATGCCCCTTCTACACTTTTGGTTTTTCTGACAATGAGGGCTTATGAAAGCCTTTTGTATTTAACATTGTTTTATGTGCATAGGAAATAAATACCTGCTTTATGCCTGATTGAAAAAAAAGAGTGGGGCTTTAAATGCCAGATGGAGGAGACTGTATTTTATCCTAGAGCAAATAGCAACTTCTTCAACAGTGGAATGATGTGATCAGACTTGTGTTTTAAGGATATCACATTGGTACTTGTGTGAAGAACAGATTAGAGAGAGAAGAGATTTATATTAGGGAGACCAATGAGAAAGCCATTGAATTAGCCAAGACGAGAGGTGATGAGGGCCTGGACTAATGAGGTGGGTAACCTTATGAGTGAAGAGAAGAGAATAGACATGAAAGATATTGTAGAAGATTGACAAGTTATGGAGGCATCTGAGTAGCTCAGTGGATTGAGAGCCCAACCTAGAGATGGGAGATCCTGGGTTCAAATTGGCCTCAGACACTTCCCAGCTGTGTGACTCTGGGCAAGTCACTTAACCACCATTGCTTAGTCCTTACCACTCTTCTGCCTTGGAACCAATATACAGTATTGACTCCTAGATGGAAGGTAAGGGTTAAACAAAAGATTGATAAGTTATTACTATAATGGTATTTGATTTATTATTTTTATTTGGCATTCCTCCTAAGATCTCTGTTTCAACAAGAACTCCTATTTTGTACATGGGTAAAATTGAGGTATTAGAGAATATAGAAGAAAATGATAACAGATTTGCAGAGTGTCTAAGGACATCCCAAGAGCTAAGAAATGAATTTTGGATTCTCAATCCAAAACTGTTTTTAAAAATTCAGACCATGACGTCTCTCTCTCCTCAAGCAATATCGCAACCTTCAGGATGCTGCTTTGGGACCTCATTCCTCCAAATCAAGTTTGTCATCTTTAAGGAGACAGCAGGTAACTATAGCAACACTGAAACATGGCTGATCACAGTCTACGTAAGAGATTTGCAGTCCTGCTGTGTGCACAGCTGATTAAATATTTGTGAAAGTCATTTTACAATGTCACTTCACTAAGTGCCAACCAAAGGCACCAAACCTACCTGTAATTACAAAGTTCAGAAATAACCTCAGAGTGAGAAGGCTTCTTTCATGGCTTAAAATAGAAAAATCTCTAGAGCCAACCTAGAGAAAGTAAATAGAGATGATGAGATGTAGACCATTTATACAGTCTATCTAGAGACACCTCTGTGTTAGTGGGACACTCCAGAGGTAACCCAAGTCCTACCAGCTGACAATCTGTCATTGACAAGAGTTCAAAATGTGGCTTCTTTTGGGGGATCTTTTTGACTTTAGCTAAGATTAGAGTTTAAATCACATTAAGCTAATGGGTAGAACTGACTTTCCATTTGTCCAGTGTGGCCTGATCTGGTGCTGCTGGGCTTCCACTGACGTCAGTGAACCATTTGGCTGGCTCCCTGCTCAACAAATTTAGAAAGCCAGCTAATGGGTTGGAATTTTCCACTTCTACAAGCTGGATATAGAGTAGCATGGGGTAGCAAAACCAAGAGGGTCTTGGCTCCATCTTTTGCAACAAATATTTCTGTAAAACTCAAAGGTTTCTAAAAGCTATAAGTTTTTATTAAAATTTTAAAGTGGTAAAACTTTTATCAAATTATCAGCCACCTAGCAAAGTCCAGTCAGAAGATAGCAAGCATTCATTAAGTAATTGTGACCTGATGACAGTATTTGAAAGAGAGGTTAAAGTCAAGAAAGAAAGTGCATTATGCCAGGAAATAGAGTAGGTTTGAGTGCTCAAGAGTATTGTGCTGGCCATGCACTGAGGACTTAATCCTTTCATTTCGGGAATCCTTCCCAGATCCTAATTAGTGAGGTCAACCGTATTGGGTCAACTGTTACAGCCACCCTCTGCTATCATCTTTTTAATTTTTATTTAGAATATTTTTCCATGGTTACATGAGCCATAATTCCCCCTCCCAAAGCTGACAAGAAGTTCCACTGGGTTATACATGTATCATTGTTTAAACCCTATTTCCATGTTATTCATATTTGCAGTAGAGTGATCTTTTAACATCAAAAACTTAATCACATTCCTATCACACTATGTGATTGAGCATATATTTTTCTAATGCATTTCTGGTTCCACAGTTCTTTCTCTGGATGTGGATAGTGTTCTTTCTCCTAAGTTTCTCTGGATAGTCCTGTATCATTGCATTCTGCTGGTAGAAAAGTCTATTACATTCGATTGTGCCATAATGTATAAGTCTCTGTGCACAATGTTATCCTGATTCTGCCCCTTTCACTCTGCATCAATTCCTGAAGTTCTTTCACATGGAATTCCTCCATTTCTTTATTCCTTTCAGCACAATAGTATTCCATCACCAACATATACCACAATTTATTCATCCATTCCCCAATCAATGGACAGCCCCTCATTTTCTAATTTTTTGCCAACACAAAAAGCACGACTATGAATATTTTTGTACAAGTCTTTTTCTTTATTGTAGTATGGCTGAGTCCAAAGGTAGGCATTCATTTAAAACCCTTTGCGCATTATTCCAAATTGCCCTCCAGAATTGTTGGATCAATTCACAACTCCACCAGCATTATATTAGTGTCCCAGTTTTCTCTGTCATCATCTTGCCAGCTGCCTTACTGTCACCCTATATCTCCTCCCCTTCCACCTTTTCCTGTTCTGGATTCATAACCAAATCAATACTGTCACTGCTACTAGAAAGAGGGTGCCGTTCAAGTTCTCTATAACTTTCAAAATATCTTTCTCTGGTCACCATTTCACAATATGAGGTGTGGTTTTCATCCCTTGAAGAGCTTATACCCTATCAGGAGAAAAAACATAGTTCTCAACTTTCAAGGGTGACACATTCCTAGAAAACAATGTGAAAGTAAAAAAATGCAAATGTTGGATTCCTATGACCACCAAGAACTATATTCTTTCACTAGAGTGCTCTAGTATTAGCTAGATAAAATGTTTTGCATTTTTGGATTATTTCATGGTTACTGTGTCAGGGAAAGTGTATGTTGTCAGAATCCACGTTTTGTTGTAAATAATTATATGCAGAAAAGTATAGCAGTGTGTGTGTGTGTGTGTGTGTGTGTGAGTGTGTGTAAGATCCACTCACTTTGGCTTTGGAAACAGAAACTTTTGGGCTCAAGGAAGTAGGCTACAGCAGATAGCAGACAATGGGAAACTCCTCTTTCCTGGGTACCCCCTCTGTGAGCTCTTTACATAGTAGGGTAAATAAGATCCATGAAGAACCTAATGGGATACCAAGCAGCTCTACAAATTTGTACATATCCACCTCTAATTTTTTTTTCTTTACTGTATGTAGCTGAGAATGTACCTGAAAGTGAAATTGAGATTAATAAATAAAATCATGAATACTCGAAGTCTCAAAAGTCAAGCATGAGAATGTTGAGGAGTGATTATTTAGAAGCATATATGTAGACATATCTACATATATGCACATATGTGCCACAGTAGATAGAGCACTGGGCTTGGAATCAAGAACACTTGTCTTTCTGAGTTCAAATCTGGCCTCAGACACTCACTGGTTTCGTGACCTTGGATAACTCACTTAACCATGTTTGCCTCAGTTCCTCATCTGTAAAATGATCAGAGGAATCGGTATACCAGTCTATTGCCTTTGTCAAGAAAACCTCCAAATAAGGTCACATTCCTGAAACAATAACACACATATGCACATCTAAATGTGCATGTATCGATATAACTATATGTACTTATACATACATACACGTGAAAATGAAAGGAATATTGACTGTAATAATCAGTCGGATTTACTCAAGCTTCTATTCTTTCTCAGGGTCTCTGATCCTATGGAACCTTGGCATAACAATTGTGCTTTGCAACTATATTTAACCTTGAGAAATGCCAATCATTGACTAAACCCTGACTTTGTTCTAACTGAAACTGGATTGGGAGTAGCCTTAGGGACTTTTCTAGGTAAAGCAATATTTAGCTTAACCAGGAGCAGCTTCAGAGGCTTTCAAGATAAAGCAACTGAAGTCATAAAACAACACCTACCTAGCCTGTTTTTGGAGCCCCTAAACCTGCTCCAAAAATTGACCATTACATCCCTCCCCCCGAGCTTTGTTGGTTTTTGAGCAATAAAAATCTAGCTAGTGCAGTAGCTGGTGGACTCTTGCTGAGAAGTATTTAAATGTAATACCCTTTGTGTCTCCCTCTGGTTCTCAGTCTTTCTCTCTGTCTCTATCTCTGTCTCTGTCTCTGTCTCTGTCTCTGTCTCTGTCTCTGTCTCTGTCTTTCTCTCTGTCTATGTCTGTCTGTATCTGTCTGTCTGTCTGTCTGTCTGTCTCTCTCTGTCTCTGTCTGTCTGTCTGTCTCTCCATTAATATATTAATAGATATACCTACATACCTATGCATATATATAAATACAAAAATGTATGCATACTATACAGTCTGCATGTAGGTACACATACACATGTGCATATGTAGCTCTATCTATACAACAATATGTGTACATGCACATAATATACTGATAAAGCTATATGTATACTTATATTGACATAAAATTATTTACAAATATCTACATATCTGTGTATATGTTGTTAACCTGAAGATAAGCAGACCTGCCAGAGTAGTTATATAAAAACAAGTCTTTAATCAAGACAAGAGAGTCTATGCTCAGAAGCACCACAGGGAGACCACCCTAAGATGATCCCATCGTGCGAAAGACAGTAATCTAATGCCCGGGAATTCCTGCTGATCTCTGGAAAGTGGGGTGCTAGATAGTTTAGGGAGGGAAAGAGAGAATGGCATGTATGTTTAGCAATGCTTGAGAAGGAAGGGATACCCACAATCACAAATGCTTGGGTGATGAAGAATTTATTTCAGGTGCCGAAGGGTTCATGGTTTTCTTTAAACTGAGTCCTTGGGAAGGAAATAAAACCCAATTCATAATTAGGTTCAATCATTATCATTAGAAGTGGCTAGAGTGGATCCTCTGGTTTTTCAGATCTGACAAGTTCTTTTTCAAATTCAATACTCCAGTTTCTAAGAAATGAGGGAAGACCAATTCATAGTGAATTTAGTCATTTGAGTCTTTTTGTTTTAACTTCTGGGAAAGTCAGTAGGGATTAACTAAAATAACAATATCTACATATACATCTATACGTATGCGTACCCAAATGTATAAATATATATGTGTGTGTACCTGTTTTTGTATACAAACTATTTACAATTTAAATTAAAATAACTTGGGAGTGGAATGGAAGGTACTAGGATCAGAGAGGATTGGGAAAGACCTTGTGTAAGTGGTAGCACCTGACCTGAACATTAAAGGTAGCTGGGGATTTTAAGAGACTGGGGTGAAGGAGAGGAGGGCAATTAAAACAGGAGGAATGGCCTCAGCAAAGTCACTGACACGAGAGATGATATTTTGTGTGTAAGGGTCAGGGAGCACGCCAGTTTGGCTGGACTATAAAGTACATGAAGGAAAATAAAGTGTCATAACTCTTGAGAAGAATTCTGGAGCCATATCGTGAGGGCCTTTAAATGTCAGACAAAAGAGATCGTGTTGCCTGATCTTGAGGAGAATGCAGACCCACTGGAGCCTTTTGAGCAGAAGCATGGCAGTGTCAGACCCATGCTTTAGGAAAATCACTGGCAGCCATATGAATTGGAAAGAAGAGAAACTGGAGGCCAGAAATCAGAAAACCATCCAATCACCATTTATTGTATACTTATAGAGACAGCATGGTATCAAGTGACCTGCTTATAGTAGGTGTGAAAGGCAGTATTTGAACCTAATAGCCTTGCCTCAAATCTAGTATTCTATCTACTTTGCATTGTCATATAGTGGACCTAGCTTGGTGACCTCGATCATGCTGTACCTCTTCTTCAAATCTTTCAGGGATTCCCATTAACCAACCAAGCAAAGTTCTCCTTAGGCTAATATTCAAGGATCTAGATCAGTGATGGGCAAACTTTTCAAAGAGGGGGCCAAAGGAAAGGAAATGCTCATCTGTCAGTCTATTTCTAAGGCAACTCCCTCGGAGTTTCATTCTATTGTGTCCTACTCATTGTATTCGTCAGATTAGGAATAATGTCAAGCAACCAGATAGAACATTTCAGGGGGCCACATCTGGCCTGCAGGCCGTAGTTTGCCCATCATTGGTCTAGATAATTTGAATCCATCCTACTTTTTCTGCTGGTACATGAGTGTCAGCCAGCTCAGCCCTTCATGGACTTTGGTTCATATCTGTTGGGAGTGTTTTTTCTGCTACATATACTCCACTTGGCTCAAGTCTGCTCTCTAGTTTGAAAATGAAGAGCCTGAAATCATCTTTTTTAAAAAACTTTAATTGATTAATTAAGAGAATTTTTCCATGGTTATATGATTCAAGTTCTTTCCCTTCTCTCCTCCCACCCTTCTCTCATAGCCAATGCGCAGTTCCACTGGGTCTGAAATCATCTTGATTTTAAACACTTAGCTTTTACCATACTAATGGAAACCTAGACAAATAACAACAGCACAATAACAATATGACAGCTAGGATTTCTAGATTTTAACTAGAGTTTGGGATTTGAATTTAGATCTCCCTAATTCCTGGCACTCTCTCCACTTATGCCACCTCAAGGCTATTTATGATAAAGAATCTAAACAGATGTGTAACAACAAAAAAGAAGGTGAAGCAAACAACAATTTTTTCTCCAAATGAGTGATTTCTGCCCTCTGCTTCTCTATCACAGTATGGGAAGAAGTCTTATCTTTGTCTATGTTCTCATTGTCAAAATGAGGAAAACTCAGGTTCTTAAAGGCAACCCATGTCATCCAGTGTACCATATTGGCAGCTCTGCTAGCTCATCCGTTTATAACCTGGTTGGCAGCTTACCTGTCTGGTTAGTCCTCAGTACTAATTTTGGTCATTTTCATGTAGGGGGATCCCTCACGGTCCCCCCACTCCTCTGCAACATGGCTCAACTTCCTTTTACTTCTTACCACTCTCTCCTCACTGTAATGATATCTCCTTCTCTCCAACCTGGTTGCCCACCAGAATTTGAAACCTTGTCCCTCTATCATTAGATTCAACTATTGGAGCCTGGAGCCTCACAGGAAATGTAGTACTCACATCACAGCATACTAAAAAGTTTAGACTCACTTTATTTGACTCTTGTTATGTCTTTCCCCAATTAAAAAGAAAATGCATTTAATGCAGATTTCACTGCTTAGGCATATATTGGGGCATACTGTAGAGGGAACATATGGTCATATGCAAATACAAGGAACAGAACATCACATGTTAGAGTCTCATCCAAAACTCGCATCAGATATACTCCATCAATAGAGTACCGTGATGGTAAACTTGAGTATTTGTGCCATCACTTGTTTTTTTCTCTCTGACCTCTTCTGAGAAAATGACATAACTAACTGGTTTGCCTCCTTTGACTCAGCCCAGTGAGAGTCTCCAAACTTATCTCTAACTTCTGAGCCTTGGAATATAATCAATAAATGTTGATGATGGACTTATTGACTGATTAGATGACCATGGCTCTTGGCCAAACACTAACAGACATGGAGTAAGTTCTGTAATATTTCCTGGTAAGAATTGTTTGCATCTATTAGAAAAGTCACACCTAAATTCTCTTGAGCCTATGCTCAGGCTTCCAGATTTACAGAATATTCAGTAGGGTAAAATTAAGATGCTCTTATTGAGGGTTTCCTTGAGGGTGACAAAGTATAGTTTTAGTCTTCTTTATTACCAATATGGCAAACAAACAAAGCTTACATTCAGAGTCTCAGCCTTGAAAAGAATAAACAGACATTAACAAAGAGGTATTTCTCTACCAGCTAGGTGGTATAGCATAGAATGCTGGACCTGGAGATAGGAACCCATCTTCCTGAGTTCAAACCCAGCTTTACATACTATTTACTAGCTATGTGACACAAGGCAAATCGCTTAACTTGTTTGCTGCAGTTCCCTCATCTGTAAAATGAACTAGACAAGGAAAAGGCAAACCATTCCAGCATCTTTGCCCCCAAAAAACCTTCAAATGGGGTCATTTAGAGTTAGACATGACTAAAACAACTCAACAACAACAAATTTCTCCCATGCCACTGAGGGAGCTTTCTGGTTATATACTGACTACTATTCACCCAACACTTTTTAAAACTCTGACTGATTGTCCATAAACATTCTGATTTTTCCATTCTTCTTCCATATTAACACTATGGATGAAGCATTTAGACTCCAGGACTCAGACAATAATTTAAAGTGATTCAACGGGTCTTCCATTTTAGAAAAAAGTTTTCTAAGATTGTTTTTTTTTTTTTAAAAACCCTTACCTTCCATCTTGAAGTCAATGCTGTGTATTGGCTCCAAGGCAAAAGAGTGGTAAGGGTAGGCAGTGGGGGTCTAGTGACTTGCCCAGGGTCACACAGCTGGGAAGTGTCTGAGGTCAGATTTGAGCCTAGGACCTCTTGTCTCCAGGCCTGGCTCTCAAACCACTGAGCTACCCAGCTGCCCCAAGATTGTTTTTGAAGAGAGGAGAGAAGAGGAGGGGAAGGTGGGGAGAGGGTCATTAAAATATATTGTGTGCATTATACCTTGTGTACCTCCTACATCCCCCTATGCAGAGAGAATACTCCAGGTTTTTCATTGATTTTATTCTCCAGACATTCCTTCCATTCCATTAGCACTGGCAAGTCTTCAAAGTTCAACCTTCTTCTATCTACCTTTGAACCAGAGGGTTCAATCCTTTTTTGGCACTCCCAGTAGGCACCTTTCTCTAGCTTCCTGTATGCTTCTTCCATAGATTTGTGTGAACAATGCTGAAAATCTATAGTCCAGAGAGGACACTTTCTTGGATCTATTTCCTGATCTGTTGTTTCCAACAACAAAAGAAGGAAAACCCAAGTTTCAGTATATAAATTAGGGAAACCAGGGCAACTTTTTGGCAGCTCCAATAATTTTTTTATTCCTGAGCTCTACTTCTGATTGACTCTTTGAATTGGTACTCCTAGCTGTCTTTTCCTTATGGTGCTAGGCTAGGCTAGGATAAAATAATCAATCAACATTTATTAAGTACCTACTGCATGCCAGGTACTACTCTGTGCTAACTGATAGGGATGCAAAAAGAGGGAAAAGATAATCCTTGCCTTCAAAGAACCTACAATTTCATGGGAAAGAAAACACAATAGTTTATATAATCCTTTAAGTCCTTGTGACCTGGTTTGTAAGATTGCTATGCTCATTAGCTGTTTAATTTATATGTTTCTGCTATCTTTTTTTTCCTCCTTCTTCTGCATCATACCCTCCTTGTTACCTTGCCACTGTCACAGCATCTCAGAGCAATTAGCACTCTCAGGACCTTGCTATCAGGACTACCTTTTGCATCTTAGGCCTCAAGTAAATAGGAAATATTATACTTGCTTTACAACATGCAAGGAAGTATAGACTTTCCCTCATCTGATCTCTATCTTATATTATTCCATTAATTAAACACATCAGCCAAACTGGATTACTNTATTAAGTACCTACTGCATGCCAGGTACTACTCTGTGCTAACTGATAGGGATGCAAAAAGAGGGAAAAGATAATCCTTGCCTTCAAAGAACCTACAATTTCATGGGAAAGAAAACACAATAGTTTATATAATCCTTTAAGTCCTTGTGACCTGGTTTGTAAGATTGCTATGCTCATTAGCTGTTTAATTTATATGTTTCTGCTATCTTTTTTTTCCTCCTTCTTCTGCATCATACCCTCCTTGTTACCTTGCCACTGTCACAGCATCTCAGAGCAATTAGCACTCTCAGGACCTTGCTATCAGGACTACCTTTTGCATCTTAGGCCTCAAGTAAATAGGAAATATTATACTTGCTTTACAACATGCAAGGAAGTATAGACTTTCCCTCATCTGATCTCTATCTTATATTATTCCATTAATTAAACACATCAGCCAAACTGGATTACTAACTGACCCCCAAATATACCATGCATTTTCCCACTTCCATATCTTTGCTCATGTTGTAATGCCCTTTACTACCCTCTCTATCTGTTTAACTCCTATGGATTCTTCAAAGCCCAACTTAAATTTTATCTCCCCTAGCAAACTTTCCTAGACAGTAATGACCCATCTACCCTGAATCTCACATAATATGTGGCTTGCACTTCTTGCATGCACTTATCATATGTCATATTGTATTATACTTATTTATATGGGAACCAGACTTCCACTTTTCAGGTCTCATTTATGCACTGTCTTCCCCCATTAGAATATAAGAGAAGAAGGCTTACTTTCTTTTTGCTTGTATTTGTCTACCTAGTGCTTGGCACAATTGTTGGCCAATAGTAAACACTTAATAAATACTTGTTGCCTGTCTGCCATGGCCTCCTACTACACAGTAAGCTTCATGAGGGCAAGGACCATGCCTTTTCTTAAATTTTATAAATCCCCAGAGCCTCATGTAATATTCTGTACACAGTGCCTATTTAATCATTTTTAAAAATCTGATTTGGAGCAGCTAGGTGACTCAGTGGATACAGAGCCAGGCCTAGAGATAAGAGGAACTGAGTTCAAATGTGATCTCAGATATTTCTTTCTTTCTTTTTTTTTAAACCCTTACCTTCCATCTTGGAGTAAATACTGTGTATTGGCTCCAAGGCAGAAGAGTGTTAAGGGCTAAGCAATTGCCCATGGTCACACATCTGGGAAGTGTCTGAGGCCAGATTTCAACCTAGGACCTCCCATTTCTAGGCCTGGCTCTGAATCCACTGAGCCACCCAGCTGCCCCCTCAGATATTTTCCAGCTGTGTGAACTCTGGACAAGTCACTTAACCCCAATTGCCTAGCCCTAGCCATATTTCTGCCTCAAAACCAATACTTAGGATCAATTTTAAGATAGAAGGTAAAGGTTTAAAAAAATTAGATTAAACTTAATTTCTCTGAGCTTTGGTGTCCTCCCTTGTAAAAATGATGGGATTTAATTAAATGACTTCTAAGCTTCCTTTTGGCTCTCAAATTCTGTAACACTATGTACATTATGGTGGCTCTAAAGACAAATATGAATAGACCCCTGCCCTCGCGGATCTTATAGTCAGTGCTACGGAATCTCTGTCTCTGACTAGAGTAATGAAACATGTTGATAGGAAGTTTAGTGATGCTAAAAATAGAAAAAGACAATGACTAAAAGGACAGTTGCTCATCCAGATTTTTTTTCCAGATTAACTAATACTAGTCTAAACCAATGCATGAACAAACAGCTAATGCTGGGGTGATTCAGAGTAAGCACACAGTGTTAAAGACACTTCCTCTGCTTGGTCCTTAAAGTCATAAAATGATTCAGTTCCTATGATAACCCAGCAACTCAGCCTAGACTTTTCCTTTCTGGGATGCCCAATGGCAGGCTGGGCCCTGAGGTCACTTACTTGAACCTCTGAAAAAGGAGACCAGGGAGCTGACAGATGTTGCACAATAGCCTCGCTAATACTGTTTGCTTGGGAAATGATTCCACTGGCTTGTCATTCACGTCATTGCAGCCTCGCTCTTCTCCTATTTCTTTCACTTACCATAGCCAGAAGCTTAAGCAGAACAGGAAGCAAGAAAGAAAGCCTTTTATTGACACTCCCTTCCCTACTACTTTCACCTCAGCAAAAACTAACAAACAAAAAAAGTCTCCCCTATAATTTAACAAACAGCTTGGTGCAAGCTTTCCTTAAATGTACACCACATATGTCTAATATATTTGAACATGAGCTAGTCCTCTCTTGGCGAAGATGTACTGGGAAGGCCAAATACTCAAAAATTGGGTTCATTTGTCTTGGACTTAATTAATTCTATTTGTATATCTTAAGGGATATTTGAAGTTTAAGGCAGGCATGGTCCCTGCCCACATGAAGCTAACTGTCTCATGGGGGAGAATGGCACGTGGCAATAAGCATGTATTAAGTACTCTCTCTTCTCCCCTCTTCCTCATCTGGTACTCAGATGCCTTCTGCCACTATCTCTTCTTTTACCCATGTCTCACAGAATGAGATAGCCTTATGCCTTAGCAAGGTCCACTCCTCTTCCTATACAAACAACATAGTTCCATCCCATCTCCTCCAGTAGGTCACTCACTCTATCATTATCCTATCACGTATCTTTATTTTCTCCCTGTCTCCCCTTCTGCTTATAAACATACTCACATCTTCCCTAACTTTAAAAACACTTCCCTTGATCCTTCCATCCCTGCTAATTATCATCTGATGACTCTTTTGCTCTTTGTGGCCAAATTCCTTGAAAAGACCATCTATAAGGGGCAGCTAGAT
This sequence comes from Gracilinanus agilis, assembly GCF_016433145.1. Taxonomy (NCBI): domain Eukaryota; kingdom Metazoa; phylum Chordata; class Mammalia; order Didelphimorphia; family Didelphidae; genus Gracilinanus; species Gracilinanus agilis. The sequence continues at coordinate 577,372,350 of NC_058131.1, forward strand.
GACTCAATGGTTAGAGAACTAGCCCTAGATATGGGAGGAGCTGAGTTAAATTTGGCCTCAGTCACTTCCTAGTTCTGTGATCCTGGGCAAGTCACTTAACTCCAATTGCTAGCCCTTGTCTCTTTTCTGCCTTGGAAGTGATTCTTAGTATCAATTCTAAGACAGAAGGTAACAGTTTATTTAAAAAGAAGAAGAAGAAAAAAGAAAACTATCTACAAACAAGTGCCTCCACACTTCTTAATCCCTTATAATCTGGCTTCTGACTTCATCATTCCCTCAAAACTTTCTCCTCCTAATTGTAAACCTAATGGCTTTTTTCTCAGTTCTCATTTTTCTTGACCTTTTTTTCAGCCTTTGACAGTTGATCATCCTCTTCTCCTTTATACTCTTTCAAAATGTTCATGACACTACTTTCTCATGATTCTCTTCCAACCTATAAAATCTCTCCATCATAGTATCCTTTGCTAGATCCTTATCCAGGTTATACCCTTTAACAATGAGTACCCCATATACGCTGGTGATGGAATATTATTGTGCTCAAAGGAATTCCATGTGAACTAGAATGAACTCCAGGAATTGATGCAGAGTGAAAGGAGCAGAATAGGAGAACATTGTACACAGAGACTGATACACTGTGGTAAAATCGAATGTAATGGACTTCTGAACTAGCAGCAATGCAATGACCCAGGACAATTCTGAGGGATTTATGGAAAAGAAAGCTACCCACATTCAGAGGAAGAACTACAGGGGTGGAAACACAGAAGAAAAACAACTGCTTGAACACATGGATTGATGTGGACATGATTGGGGATGTAGACTCAAAATGACCACACCAATGCAACTATCAACAATATGGAAATAAGTCTTGATTGATGACACATGTTAAAACCAGTGGAAATGTGCGTTGGCTATGGGGGGTGGGGGGTTGTGAAGAGGCTGTGAAGGGGAAAGTAAAAACATGAATCATGTAACCATGGAAAATTTTTCTAAAAAATAAAAAATTAAAAAAACAATGAGCACCCCACAAGGCTCTTCTTAAGGGTCCTCTTCTCTTTTCCCTTTATGCTATTCCACTTAGTGATCTCATCAGTTCCCATGGATTACTATATCTATGTTGAGATCGTCTCTATGCTGAAAATTCTTAAATCTACCTCTCCTTCCCTAACCACTCCAGTGACCTTTTAGACATCCCTAACTGGATGCCTAGTAGATGCCTTAAAATCACCTTATCCAAAACCGAACTCCTCTTCTTTCCCCCTAAACCCTCCCCTGACTTCTAACTTTTCCTACTACTACTATGGAAGGTATCAGCATCCTCTGAGTCCCCCAGGATTCCAACCGAGGCATCAACCTTGATTCCATGCTATCTCTTACCTTCTATGGCCAATCTATTATCAAAGTCTGTTGAGTTCATCTTTGTAGCATCTCTCTAATACTCTTCCTTCTTTCCTCTGATAATACCATCACTTTGGTGCAGACCCTCAATCACATCATGACTGGAATATTGCAATGATAGTCTGCTAGTGGGTCTACCTACCTCAAGTCTCTACTGCAATTCATCTTCCATTCAGCAACCAAAGTGATTACTCTCCTACTCAATAAACTCCAAGATCAAATACTTCATTCAGTTTGACATTCAAAGTCCTTGAGAAACAAAGCCCACCCCACCTCCCTCCCTTTCCAGTTTCCTTAGTTTTCCTTCCTTCCTTCCACAAGCTTTTGGATCCAGTAACACTAGATTCCTGGCTGTTCCAAGTATAAAGGAGAGGAGGATGATCAACAACAAGATACTCCATTGGTCAGTTCCAAATCTTTTCTCTGACTGCTTGACACCCCCACTCCCCACCCCATGCTTGGAATGCTCTCCCTCCTCATATTCACCCAGTAGCTTCCTTGGCTTTTTTCTCAAGTCCCAACTAAAATCTCATCATCTATAGGCAACCTTTCTCAAACTCTTTTAATTCCAGTGCCTTCCTTCTTTTAATAATTTATTTTTCCCTACATAGCTATTTTATACATATTCATTTACTTCTTGTCTCTCCTATTAGATTGCGATTTCCTTTAGGGCAGGGATTGTCTTTTGCCTCTTTTTTTTTTTATCCCTAGTACTTAGCTCAGTGTCTGGAATATAGTAGGTGCTTCATAAATGTTTCTTGACTGACTGACTATTGCCTAATAACATAAGAGGCAGAACTCTCTTTAGGCTTGTGTGTCATCAGTGAGGCTAATTAACTTAGTGGTGACTTGGATAAACAAATCATCTGGTACCACTTTAGCAGTGCCTGAGGGAGGCAGCCTAAGATGGAGAGGAAGAAGCTCATAAACAGACAATGGCATCCCACAGACCCTCTTTTTCCCATGTACCCCTAATCCTATCAATCAATATATCAATAAGCATGTGTTGCTCTCTCAAATATGGGTCAGACACTGGACTAAGGGCTAAGAATAAACTAGTGATAAGTCCCTGGCTCAAAAATTCTAGCATTCTAAATGGAGAAATACCATGAATACATATAGGAAAAGATGAAATATATGTACAAGGTAGTCCCAAGGAGAAGGACTGTTCCTCCCATCATACACACTTGCATCTTTTCAGGTTACTCTTCCCCATCAATGGTGGCTTTGATGTTCCTTTTATTTTTATTTCATTTGTATAACAATATTGAGGAGAAGGGGCTGAGTGTATATGATACAATTTGTCCCACTCAGAGGTATAAAAATAGGCTTTACCTCATTGTTTCTTATATGTTGTCCCTGGGAGGCTTAATACATAGTCAAAGGAAAAGGAGAAAAGAAGAAAAATAAATGGGATAAGCTTAAGAGAGAATTAAAGGAGAATGGGTAGAAAGAAAGAATGAAAGAGAAATGAAAGGATAATGAACAAAAGAAAAATAGTGAAGAATGCCAGAAATCAACAACAATTGTTCCAGAAGTCCTTCATTGGCTCCTGTGCTTTTGGTTGTTTAGATCTTATCTCAGGAAAAATATCTCAATTATCAACTATTAAAATAGAAACTTTTCCCCCGAAGGAACATTAATTTGGGGACAATTTTAGAATGAACCACAGGGAAGCTTCACTGCCTTGTACTTCTTAATCCAATCTCCCATACAGTTTTGTGGATGAGAAGACTGAGGCTCCAAGTGGGAAAGTAAATGTGCAACTCAAGGTCACACAGATAGTTAACAGCCCGTTCAGGACCAGGATCCAGGTCAATATACAGGTCCATAATTCAGCTTTCCTCATCAAAGTTTCAACATATCACGGATCAGCATAATTAAATGTGAATTTTGGGGGAGTTTTACAGAAGCCACTGACAACAGAAGAAAGCCAGCAAATGACACAGAAAAAGTTTAGAAACTAAGAAAAGCATAAAATAACCTAAAACCAAATACTTAACCCCAATTTTACAACAAAGTACTGTAGTCTTCCCCTCTGGTATGAAAAGAGGGCCAAAAATTTTACATGCATTTTCCAGATTGTAGGGGCACTTATAAGTGTGGAATTGGAGGTAAATCAAGGATCACTAAGCATATATCTGGAGATTTGAAGCTGGCCCCAAGGAAACCTAAGGAAGTTCTGTTTGAGGGGGTGAGTGAAGGAGGGGTTTTTCCAGTGAAGATTCTGAGGAGAAGTCAACTGCCAAAAAACTCCTGAGAAGACATTCAAGCTCTCAGGTGGGCTTGGTTGGTGGTGGTTGTGGGTGGCTGGGAGGTTTCTGGACAGGAATTTAGCTCTTCTGAACCCCAAATCCAGGGGTAATCTGCTAAACCTTTCTACTGACTTCAGTGCCAACAAAGAAGAAACCGAGAGAGTTGTGCTTCATAATTGGCCATAGTGCCTGGACTCTGGAGGGAGTGGGCACTTGGGGGACACTTCCTTGATCCATCTTGTACCCCTTCCTTTCAGTTATTCCCTGTTCGTTAGCTAGTGTTAAGGATAGGATATTGTGAGAAGAGTGTTTGTGCCAGTTTTTGAGTCCAAGCTACAGAAGAAACCAGAACCTCTTGTTGGGGGTTCATAGTTGATAGAGAAGTTATCCCAGTACCCTCCTTCCTCAAAATCCACAAATAACCCTTACCCTGTTATCCTGAATTCCATTTTCTTTATAATAAATCTTTAGGGGGGGGGCAGCTGTGTAGCTCAGTGAATTGAGAACCAGGCCTAGAGACAGGAGGTCCTAGGTTCAACTCTGGCCTCAGATACTTTCCAACCGTGTGACCCTGGGCAAGTCACTTGACCCCCCATTGCCTACCCTTACCACTCTTCTACCTTGGAGCCAATACACAGTATTGACTCCAAGATGGAAGGTAAGGGTTTTTAAAAAATAATAAATCTTTATTAGTTTATTAGTGGTAGCCTGGGGCTGTTACTTTGAGGGGAAGAAGACTGATCTTGTGGCTGAGGGGAAGACTAATTCCAAACACCATCTTCAAAAGTAAAGCTACTTGAACTTAGGAGTGGAGAGGCTTGTCTCAATATTGCTGGCTCTAAGGGTGGGATCCAACCCACTAGGGTCACAACTGAACCCCAACACCTTCCTTCAACATCCCCACTATAGCTTTGCCAGTTTGGGGACCTCTTTGAGTTTATTCCTTCATAGGTCTTCCTGGGGAGGGGGTGAGTGATTAGCTGCTCTGGCCCACTGATAACTATTGGGTGGGGGTCCTGATAAACACCCCCCACACCATCAATACTCATCCTCATACACACTGAGTCCTTAACCCCCTCAATGTGAAAGGGATGCCTGTATTTCCACTATTATTATAGCTGCCATTCTTGCTTTAAGGTTTTTATTTTGTGACCTTGATTTCAGAGAAGACCATTGTTCCCTTATATTTTAGCATATTTTATTTTATTTGAAAATATTTAATTGACATTTTCCATTTTTATATCAGTTATTTTTTCAGTATAGTTCCCTACCCTGCTGAACTCTTCCTTTTAACAGGTAAGCAAAACCAACCAACATAGTGACCACATTTAAACCCAATACATACAACATTCAGCATCTCACATTTCTACTTAGATTAGGCTTTATTTTACATTTTATTCAGAAGTTAAAAGAGGAAAATTGGTCACATATGAAGCCCAGGTCTGGATATCACCTTGTTAAATGGATATTGACAAAAGTGGATAATTTGAAGCTCTTTGCGTACGAGAATTGGTTGACCCATGTTTAGCCTAGGGAAGAGAATACTTTGAGAAAGGAAAGCACCTATATTAAGCTACTACTATGTGATTTATTTAATTTATTTTTTGGTAAGTGCTTTCAAAAATATTATATTTTTACTTCTCATGACAACTCTGGGACATGGGCACCACATCCCCATTTTATTGTTGTTTAGTTGTTTTAGTAGGGTCTAACTCTTCATGACTCCATTTGGAGTTTAATTGGCAAACATACTGGAATAATTTGCCATTTCTTTCTCCAGCTCATTTTACAGATGGGGAAAATGAGGTAAACAAGGGTAAGAAACTTGCCTAGGGTCCCACAGCTAGTGCCTGAGACCAAATTTGAATTCAGCTCTTCCTGACTCCAGGCCTGGCAGTCTATTTACTATGCCTTCTAGCTGCCTATCTCCATTTTACAGTTAAGGAAACTGAGTCAGAAGTGGTGACTTGCTCAATGTCACACAGCTAGTAAGTATCTGAGATCTGGTTTGAGTTCAGATCTTCTTGACTTCAGGTCCAGTGCTCTATCCTCTGAACTGCCATCTTTAAGTATTTGAAGAGTTGTCATGTGGGAGTGGGATTATATATGTTCTGGATGGCCCCTGAGGGCCCAACTAGAAACAGTCCATGGAAGCTATAGGGCAGGGATGGTGAACCTATGGCTTGAGTGCCAAAGATGGCACACAGAACCCTCTCTGTAGACACGTAGCTGCCCCCTCCCAAGTTTGTTACTAGAAAGGCAGAGGGATTCAGGGGGAGCTGCTCCTCTCCCCCTCTCCACTGTGCCTGATGACATTTTTTTCACATCACCTGCCCCTCCACCCAACAGCCCAATGGGAGTGCTTTCTCCCTCTCCTGTGTGGGGTAAGGGAGAGGCAGGGTATGCCTGGCATTCAGTAGGAGGGGAAGGGCATGGCACACAGTCCAGGGGGTGGTGTGGGGGGTAAGCCCCAGCATTCCTTCTCTAAAAGGTTCACCATCATTGCTATAGGGAAACAAATCTAGGTTAGAATTCCCAGCAAATTCCTCTGCCTGGCCATCCAGGTCTTGTACTCTTGAGCCATATTTCACTTGGTCAAACTTGCTTGCCACCATTCCCCAATGTACCCCTTCCATTCTAGCCAGGTTAGTCTCTCCACTGTCTAGTGAATGCACATGGCTTAGTGGAAAGAACATTTGGTCTTGGAAGTTGATGATGATAGTTAGGGGTTGAGCTCTTTCTCTTATCAGAAGTTACCAATAGCAGAATGGACTGCCTTGGGACTTGGTAGAGTTTTTCAAGCAAAAGCTAGAAGACCCTTGCTGGGTGTTTTATGGAGGGAAATTGTTCAGATATTAGTCAGATCAGATGCTCTCAGAGGTCCCCTTCTACTCTAAGATTTTGTGAGTCTATGAGATAAAGAACAATATGGAATCTAAAGAATGGTACCCAGGGAGAAAGATGTTATAAATTTTTTTCATGACAATAAAAATTATGCCAAAAAGCAAGACATCCCTAGAAACCATTCTCATAGAAACTTTAGGGCAAATCCATCAATGCCATCTGTCATACAGTAATGAGACCAGGGCAACCAGTTTTTCCAGATCACTGATTGTTTTTTCTTTCCGAGCCTGTGTTCAGCCTCGGACAGTTAGAGATTTGAACTGCGAGAGGAAAATTACTAGGTACAAACAGCAGAGCCTTGGCCTCTGCTTCCAGGATGGCTGATAACTCATGCAATCTGAGCTTCAATAAGCTATTTAACCTATTCAACACAGGTGTTTTAAAAATAGAGATTCAATTGGTCTCCTTGCAGCCTCATGGTAATATTGTAAGAAACGAGTGACTACTTGGAAAAAAATACTCTGGGGGGGAGAGGGGACGGTGAAAGCAACACCTAAAAGCATGTATTTTGCTTCTTTCTCCACTTGTGTCTCCTGGCTGATAAAAATAAAAACTAACTGGCATTTATTTAATATTTTAAGGTTTGCAAAATATTTTATAAATGTTATTTTATCCTAACTTTGGATAGAAAATGCTGTTTTAAGGATAAGGAAACTGAGGCAGAAAGAGGTCAAAGTGACTTGCCCAGGCTTCCAGAGGCAGTAAGTGTCTGAGGCAGGATTTGAACTTGTTTTCTTGACCCCTCCCCCAGTTCATTGTTCTACTACTGAGACACATACCTGCTTCCAAGAAAGAGATAAGAAAATTGATTTTATCCTGGAATTTCAGCAATGTTTCACAGAACTGGCTAACCAGAAAGCACACCAGTTTGTGAAGTATGTAGGACACCTGTAATAAATGATTTTATGACAAAAATTATCCCAGATGCAGGAACTCAGAGGACACTTGACCTTTCATTTTACAGATGGGAAATCGGAGGCCCAGAGAAATTAAGTGATTTGCCTAAGCTTCAAGTGTTAGAGGCAAAGCTTGAATCTAGATCCTCAGACTTCAAAGTCATTATATCTTCCACAGCAACACACAGCCTCTTGAAGTATGAAAGATAAACAAAGAATGTGTTCTTTTTAAAAAGCAGTATTATAATAAAAATATGATTTTAATTTTTACCTTTTGCACAAAAATTCTATTTATAAGAAATGAAGGCAGTATGATGTCATTGGGGGAAAATAATATTATTTACTAAATGCCTGACCATAGTTAAATGATTTTCCCTGAGTCCCATCTGCAAAGTGGGGATAATATGTACAATACCAGCTTGTCTATTTTGAAGGGCTATTTTGAAGAAAGTATTTAAAATTTTAAAGCAGTATAGGAATATGAGTTATCTGTGTTCCTGTCTTGGCTTAGACATAAATTCTTCTTTGTCCTCAATGAGGCAAACTGAGAAAGATCAACAACCACAGTTCATAGGTACTCTCATATAGGGGAAAACATTTAATTTCATTCAGTCTGTTTTTTTTTCATCTTTAAAATTCATTGGGTTAATAATATTTGTACTGTGTAACACAGAGAATAAAAGACTGACTTCAAAGCCAGGAAGATGACAGTTCTAGTCCTCTGAAATGTAAATGGCTACAATGTGACTTTTTTGGGGGGTTTGATCCTCCATTAAAAATGTGGGTGTGTGTGTCTTTCATGTTTCTTTTTTTCAGTTCATTCTATCTTTCCAAGTTTTGTTGCTTTTGGTTTTTTTTTAAACTAACCTGCTCATTATTTCTTATGACGCAGTAATATTCCTTCATAATAACATACCACAATTTGTCTAGCCATTCCCCATTGGGCTAAGATTTCCTCTGTTTCCAGTTCTTTGCCACCACAAAGAGAGCTACTATAAATATCTTGGAACATATAGATTCTTTTCCTTTTCCTCTGATCTTTGGAAATATATCCATTAATGGTATTGCTAGGTCTAAGAGCATATGCACATTATTATAACTCTTTGAGCTTAATTCCAAATTGCTCTCCAAATGATTAGATCAGTTTACAGTTTCACCAACAGTGTATTAATGTCCCCATTAGCCAATCTAATAGGTGTGAGAAGATATCTTAGAGTTGTTTTGATTCACATTTCTCTAGTCAGTAGTGATTTAGAGCATGTTTTCATATATCTATATAAGGCTTTGATTTCATTATCCAAAAACTGTTCATAACTTTTACCCACTTATCAATTAGGGGATGGCTCTTATTCTTATAAATGTATTAAAAGTTCTCTACATATTTTAGTTGTTTTGATTTGTATTTCTCTAAATAGAGTTAGAACAAATTTTCAGTTACTTATATATGTCTTTGATTCATTCATCCCCAAAACATCTATTTATATCATTTGCTCATCTATTAATTGGGAGATGGCTCTTATTCTTATAAACTTGACAAAGTTCTCTACATATTTTAGAGTAGAGACCTCTGTCCCAGAAATTACCTATAAAGAATTCCCCCCCAATTTTCTACTTTCTTTCTCATCTTGGCTACATTAGTTTTATGTGTATAGAAACAATTTAATGTATTAAAACGATCCATTATACATCTCACAATGCTCTTCATTTCTTCTTTACTCATAAATTCCTCTCATAGCCATAAGTCTGATAGGTAGTATGTTCCTTGTTATCCTAATTTGCTAATGAGATCTCATTTTATGTCTATGGTGTGACGTTTTGCACAGCACTTTACTCAGTGCTCTAGATGTAACTCTCTAAGACTGTAAGTGCAAATGTTAAGAGTGCCTATCCCCAACAGCTGAAGCATACCCCGTGGAGGGCTTAGAGCTTGGTCAGACGTTGAAGAGGCTGGTCATTTAGTACATCCTGGGTCATTCCCAGTCTTCTTGTCTTTTGCCCTGCCTTTTTTCTTCAATGACTCTGGAAGAAAGAATGAAGTTGACAACTTTGCTCAACTCTATCTCACTTAAATCTAATTCACTCACAAGTCAAGATGTCACTGCATGACATCCCTAGTCCTCTTTGAAAACAAAAGGCAAACAACAACAATCACCATGGTAACAAAACCCCTAACTTCCTGAAAGGATGGTTGTGATTTACACAATTTAAAAAAAATCATAAAGAATTATACAAATGTGAGCTATTGATAATGTTACTGATATTGTTTGCCTCCTTTGTCAATTGTCATGGAAAGACTTGAGGAAAACAGTAGGATAATGGTGCATAATCTACCCCTTAGAATGGATGTTGGGGGGGTTATCCAGTCATTTTATAGATAAAGATACTGAAGTGTAGAAATCCTTTAAAAATATTATACTCCTACCTACCCTACCCCTCCAAGAAAAAAATAAACTAATAAATCAGGGCCTCAATAGCATTTTTGCCTATATTTCCTAATGTCTCTATGTTAAGAAATGAAATCTTATTGTTTTTGTTATTATTGCTCTCCTTAAGAAGCCTCAGCAAGAAATTTAGGGATTTGTTTTTCATATTGGTCTTTTATGTAGCCTTCACTAACTCACCTCAGTGCTCAAGGACCTATTGTGATTTCCAGCTAATAGCTGGTTCCACTATATGGTCATTTGATCAAATACAAATTCCTTTGCCTGACCATCAAGATCCCATGTGATCTGGCCATACCTTCCTTTTCCCAGCTTGCTTGCCACTATTCACCAACATGTACCCTCTATTCTAGCCAGGAAAGGCTTCTCCATTGTCTAGTGCAGTGGTTCCCAAACTTTTTTGGCTTACCGCCCCCTTTCCAGAAAAAATATTACTTAGCGCCCCCTGGAAATTATGAAACTATTTATTGAACTCAGAATAGAATGTAATACAAAAAAAAAGTGTGGCTATCACCTCCTTCCTAGATCGGTGCAGCACCCACCACAGGGCGGTAGCACCCACTTTGGGGATCACTGATCTAGTGTATGAATATAGTTTAGTGAAGAGAACATTGGTATTAGAATTTGGTGCCAATAATTAGGTTCTGAGCTTTCAATTACTAGTTATTTCCACTTCTCTCATCCTTACATTATTCATTATTTAAATAATGTGATGGCTCAAAACGATCTTCTATATGACTGAATCAAAGAATTTCAGGCTTGGAAGGGACCTCAGTGACCATCTGTTCTTACCTATAGCTAAAAAAAAGGGCTCTTCTACAACAAACCTGGCAAGTGGTCTTTCAGTCTTTGCTCAAAGACCTCCAAAGAAGGAGATCCCACTGCTTATCAAGGTTTATCTTTTTATTTTTTGGAAAAGTAGTTGTTATTAAGTTTTTCCTTATGTGAGGTCTGAATTTGTCTCTCTTTTTTTTTACTCCTTGTTCTACCATCTGACACCAAATAAAACAAGTTGATTCCTTCTTCCACCTGATGGCTCTTCAAAAACTTGAAAATATATAACATTTCCACTCTCTGCCTCCTAAATGTTCACTTCTCCAGGCTAAACATTCCTAGTTCCCTCAAATGATCTTCAGAAAATAACCTCAACGTTCATACCAGTTCTTCTCTAGCTACTCTCCAACTTAGCTAATATCCTTTTTAAAATGTTTCCAAAATGGACAATGATATGATCTGATCAAGGTCAAGTGTAGCAGCATTGTCCTTTCTTTATTTCTGGGTGTCACGAGGACTGGTACCTCTGATATGAGGGTTTGCTGAGCCTTTTTCAAAGCTATTCATCCCTTTTGGATGACTACCTGCCATCCACCTCCAAGAAGCTGAGGCATGCATAGTGTCTATATGTCAGTGAAACTGTCTTAGCAGAGGGATACCTAAGTTGAGGGTAACAACCATGTCTCAAATTCTAAGGTGAATTAGGGAGATATCTGCTCCAAACATGTGAAAACTTTTCTAGTGGAATGGATAGACGAGAACAATTTGTTCCAGTGCTCATGAAGGCAGCTGAAGCAAGTGCTTTGGAGTGCTCAGAGCTTGAAGATGTCAAGGTTATCCACTGGATCCCTGGCGGTTCTGACTTTTTTCTTGCTGCTGGAAGAGAGAGTGAGACTGACAGCCTTATGCAACTCTGCCTCAATAAAGGTTAAGATAGCACCTGTGATGTCATTGGTCCTCTTTGAAACAAAGGACAAACAACAAACAATGCAGCCCAAGATCACACTAACTTTTTAGGCTGCCAAATTATTCTACTGATTCATTTTGATCTCCCTCACCAAAAACTCCCAAATATGTTAAAGACAAACTCTTGTTTCACCATGCCTCTCCCATTTTGTACCTAGGAACTTAATTTCAGGTCTAAAAAGGTGCATTTATTGCCTCCCTACCCATTAAGCTTCATCTTATCCTCACACTAGAATATCATCTTTCTTCATCTTCCATTTCTTCCATAAAATCTTTCCTAGGTACTACTCCTGACTCTGACCTTTTTCTCTTATTTCATTCACAGATGGTACCATACATTTTAACATGTAATTCTTCTCTAGTGGTTTTATGTATGTTGGTTTTGCTTCCCTAGTTAGCCTATAAATCCCATAAAAATGGAACCCTGTTTTTAGCTTCTTTTAGATCCTGTCCTATAACTAGCATTATGTCCTGCAGAGCTCAGGGTTGGCTTGGGTAGGAGAAGGGAGAAGAAAGTTCCATTTGGCATTGCTTTTGCCCAGGGATTACCACATACACCTAAATTGGGGTTCTGATAGCTGTTTCAAGTATTTGTAGGGATATCTAGGGATTACATTTGTTTCAATTTGCCTGTGTGTGAATAAATAGTAAGACTGAATAGAAAAGGTTAAAAAGACAAATTTAGGCTTGTTGTTCAAATGTTTTCAGTTGTGTCTGACTCTAATGACCCCATTTGGGGTTTTCTTGGCAAAGAACCTGGAGTCGTTTGCCATTTCCTTCTCCAGCACATTTAGGCTTAGTATAGGAAAACCCATAACAATCAGAGCTCTTTCAAAATGGAAAAAGACTGCATTACAAGGCAATGACCACTCCCTCACTTTAGGTCTATAAGCAAAACACGTATATGAAGTAGCCTGAGGAAGTGAAAAAGCAGAATTAGAAAACTTTCATTTCTTTCAAAACAATCACCCAAACTAAATGACGTAGGTCATGTCCAACTGACATTTATATTTTATGTAAGAGAAGCAAACAAACAATTGGGTTAGGATTTCAGTCTTTCCTGAATCAATTTTAATTGCCCCATTGGATTTATTTAGGGAAATTTCAAAGATCACTGAGGCTTAGGGCACGAGTCATCTTTTGAGATTTCACCATTTGTCATAGGGTTACGTCTGTTAGTGCATCATTTTCCCTTGTCTGAACGTGAGCACATCTGGCTGCTTCTCTCAGGCAAATAAATGAATAATTGGCTCATCCTTTGAAATGACCTTTACCCTTTCAGATTGTATGATAAAGATCTCAAGTACAGCGGAGGAAAAAAGCCCTGGACTACACTCATGGTATGACTTGTGCAGATCACTTCCCCTAATTGTGCCTTTCTCTAAAGGGTGAAATAAGTAAAGATTTGACTTTGGAATTAGAGAATAGGGATTCAAATCCAACCTCTGACACTACGAGTCTGATTTTGGTTGGGGAAATTATTTACCTACTATGGGCCTTAGTTCCCTCATCAGTAAAATGATGTGTTATGTAGAGGATGGCAGCATGGAATCCCTGCAAAATACAGGGTCAACCTCACCCAGAATTCCAGGGGGGGTCAACTAGATGGCCTCTGAGGTCTCCTTTAGCTCTAAATCTATGATTTTATTTATAAATATTTATTGAACATCTATTATGTACCACTATTTAAAATAAAGGGTTTGGTAGAGGTGATTTTTAAGGTTTGTCCCTTTCCCTTCCCTGACCTCCACTCCCAATCTTGGAATTCTGAGCTTATGATTTTTTTCATTATGAATAAATGATAAATTATAATAAATATTATTATCCAAGAGAAACAAATTCTCACATTAGCTATGTCCAAAAATCTGTCTCATTCTTTCTCCCACCCTTCCCCAAGAAGGCAAGTAATATGATACAGATTGTATGTATATGATCCTATACACATTTTCCTGTTCATCATGCTGTGAAATTCTTTATTCAGTGTGCTTACATGGGAACAACTTGGATCCTGAGTTTGACCCAAATGATCTCCAGATTAGAGGATCATAGATTTAGGGCTGGAAGGGACCAGAGAAGTCATTTTATATGGGGGGAAAATTTAGGACTAGACCAGAGTCCAGAGAGGGTAAGTGTCTTTCCCAGGGTCACCCAGTTAGTAAGTGATAGAGCCAAGATTTGAACTTAGATCCTTGGGTTCTAAATTTAATGCCATTAGCACAAGGGCAAGGCTGATGGTTCCCCAGAGCCCTAGGAAACTGTATGGTCTTATAGATGGGCACAGAGCAGCTGCTAATCTGCAGTGGTGAAGAGAATTTCCATATTAGCAAATTATCTAAATTGATGAAACACACATATACACAATATATGTTTGCATGTATATATATATATATGTTTATGTGTGTAAACATGTACGTGTTTGTATGTGTGTATATGAACACACATGCATACATACATATACATAAATATATACCAAATATATCTCTTATGGACAGAATAATGCCTTTCACATATATGCATGTTATAAAATTATAAGTTGTCTTTCATATACATTTTGTGGTCAGAATAATATCTTCTCATTTATGTTACATATTGAAATTATCATATATGTTGATGTTTGTTAAAGTCACAAAAACAAAAAGAATGATAGCTCTTGATCGGGGGTATAATTCATCTAATGAAGGCTGGGAAAATAGATTACCTGGACATATGCTGATTTGATCAATAAAGCTTTTAACTAAAAATGGAGGGAAAGATAAAGCTTCTCACATACAATTTCTCAGCCAGATACTAGAGAGAGAATCCCTGGAAAAACATACTGAAAAGAAGTAGTGGTAGAGAAGGAATATATCTGTTTTAAAGAGGATGAAGGGCAACTGAAAATATTTTTTTCAAATTTTGTTTTATTTTATTTTATTTTTTTAAATTGTGCACTTACCAATCATCAACAAACATTATGATATTCTTAGATGTGGTCCACAGACTCCTGAGGGTCCAAGAATCCTTTTAGGGGGTCCATGAAGTCAAAACTATTTTCATAATAATACTGACAATACTTGCTAATTAAAATTCTCCTCCCCTTTCTAACTACATGTCTGTGTTATTCTTAGATTAATAGATTCTTATCTTATCTTAACATATAGATACAGACAGAATGCAAAAGGACATATGAGAATCCAGTTGTCTCCCAGGAAGCCAGACATTAAATGGATATGCAAAAATATATAAAACAATACTATCCTCACTAAATGTTGTTTCAGGAAATATCATTTAAAAATAAAATATAATACTTATTTTATATATAATAAGTTTATTATTTTAAATGACAAATATTTAAAATTTTTATCATATTTAATTTATAACACAATAAATATGCATAGATGTAACCCATATAAACAAAAGGATTGGGGTAGGGAAGCTTTAATAATTTTAAGGGTGTAAAGAGGTCTTAAGAACAAAAACTTTGATGAAACAGACAAAAATAATGAGAAAGAAAATTGTATAAGAAACTGGAATTCTATCACATAGCTTCTTTTAAGACATTCCTCTAATATATTTATGGGAATACATTGTGATATACAGAAATGGGCAGCCATTTTCTGTAGGTACAAAATAGCAGTTTGCCATTTTGGAACTCAGAACCTGGCAAAGCAGCCCAGGGTATGTGCCAAGGTGACAGTTATGGACAGGGTATAAATTGAAGTCCACAAACCCCCGAGTTTCATTCTCTCTACTCCTTGGGTTAGGGAGGCAGGAGGTGATAGACTGGGCCCTGGGAGGTGGGAAGTTTGATTAGGCAGGCAGGTAGGGTCAACATTTATTGATAGCCATATCAAACACCTTTTTGGCCTAGCCAAAGCTTTATTTCCAAACAACATTATACAGCAAACTACAAGAATTACAAAAGCATCTGACCCAAGGGCTTGTTAGCCCTGGGCTCAGCAACAAACAGCAACAGATCCAGAAAGAGACCCCCAAGGTCTTTCCATACTCTGCACCTTAGGGAACAGCTTGAACTTAAAATTTTATTTATTTTCAATACTTAGGCAAGATCATTCAGGGTTTCCATCACCCACTCTCCTTCTCCCTTTACCTGTCCTCACTTTATCAAATAAATCCAGTTTGATCTCAAAGCCTATAGTAATCTTTGAAAGGCAACAACTTACCTTTGTTGACAGTATTTAAATTGGCGTAGTCAGATCCTAGTAACATCTCTAACTGGCTATAGCCATTTTCAAGCCAGTGCTAACCCTTCATTGTGACCAAAGATTTCAAGAACCAACATTCTACTTCCTGGTTACTTCTACCCAACTGACTGGCAAGACTGGTTTCTAAGGCTTGTGGTTAGCAAGAGAATTATCAATCTTAAAGGAGGCTTAGCCCAGCTGATATGGGGAACAAATCTTATTCTCACATCTAGCTGTGCATAAGGCTTCTCTTTGAGCTATCATCACTACCATGCCTTAGCCCCCTGTTGCTCATAACAACATACTACATTTAACAATTTTGCAACAAAATTACTGTGTCTCCTATGCTTTTTTCTCTACTTCTGTGGGTCAGATTTATATAGACCTTTGATATTTTTTGGTGCTTTTTTCCATATTTCATTTGGTCCTTACAACAACCTTCTAAGATGAGTGCTATTATTATCCCCATGATATAAAAAGCCAAGGAAAATGAATCTCAGAGAACTTTTGTGAAAAGTTAAGGGTCACATAGCTAGCCAAGTGTTTAAGATAGTATTTGATCCCAGATTTTCCTAAATCCAAATCCAGCATTCTACCTATCACCCCAAGTTGTTTCTCTAGTAAGAAAAATCAAGTGAGCTAGAGATTTGAATGCAAAAAGGTAAATATAACCCTATGGTTATCCCTGAGTTCTTGAAGAAATGTAATAATGGATACCCCAGGACCTTAAGAATATTTAAGGGAGCTACCCACTGAAGATCCATATGAGTTGAGAAGTAGCCTCAGAGTGGGTGCCACATTTGCTCAAAATGAATAGATTAGAGAAAAGGGATGCAAAGGAGTGGAAAGGATGTGTCTTCTAATATCTCCTATTTAGAACAAAGCTGGTTCTTCATAAATATTAAGGAGATGTTTATCTATGTGGAAATCCACAAACTAGAGAGGCATGACATGGTCAAAAGCTTTGGGTGAATATAAAAGGAAGAAAAAGAAACAATTGTGGTAATATTACACCATAGACTGCCCTTCCAGTTGGTAGATTCAAATACCAAGACTTGGATATAGAGTGAAATTATGATGAAATGTATCAGTGATCTGGACTTCTGCTAAAGTTATCTCTTTGGGTCTGTGTCTATCTCTGTCTCTTTTTGTCTGTCTCTCACTGCTAATAATTTTCTGACAAGACAATTATTGATAATTTTGCCTTTCAGGAGGTATAGGAAACAATGAGAAGAGTTTTACTGGACTTATTCTAAGAAAGAACTAGTTGTTGAAATAGAAATAACAGAAGTCTTGGGAAGAAATTATTATGCCTTCAGAGAGATTATGATAGATAAAGAGAGGAATGCCCCCACATTGTTCAATGTATATACAAGATTTTAGAAGGATGCATTTTAAAAAATTGATTAAAAAGATAGGGAGGATACTATGGTTTCATTCTCCAAATGCTTTTTTCCCCTATCCTTTGTATGTTGAAATGATCATATATATTGATGTTTGTTAAAGTCACAATTAAAAGAAAACAAATCAAAACAAAAAAAGTAACATCTCTTGACCAGGGATTTAGTTCATCTAATGAAGGCTGGGGAAATAAACTTAATGAAATCTAATGGATCTAATAGAATGAATCTAAATGTAATTCATTTGGGACTGATATAGTCTCATCAATAGATTATATAGCTGCTTTACATAGGTACTCACATGTAAGTCAGTTCAAAAGTATTGGAGGCAGTGTGGCTAGGTGGCTCAGTAGTAGAGAACCAGGCCTGAAGAAAGGAAGTCTTGGGTTCAAATCTGGATTAAGACACTTCCTGGCTATGTGGCCCTGGGCAAATCACTTAACCCCAATTGCCTGGCCTTTATAGCTCTTCTGCCTTGGAATTGATTTAGTGATAATTTTAAGACAGAAGGTAATGTTTTTTTTAATGAATATAGGAGGCTCTCAGCAATCAAATTCTGCTTATATAAGTATAAATACTTCCAATAAGGAAGAAAAAGAAATATCTAAAGAGATTAATATAGTTCCAGGGAGAACTCATGAAGCTGAGATCATATTTCTGCAAAGGACAGAAGAGAGATTTAGGCAACTGAGAAGAGATACAGGGTGTCCCAAAAGTCTTTGTATAATTTTAAGTATTAGCTTAAATGGATGATAACATTGTAATTTTTATATTAAATCTGAAGTGAGACTTTGGGGGCATTTTGTATGGAAGAGTGATATCATAAAAGTTGGAGACAAGAATAAATGCAAGAGTTTTAAAATCCAATATAATCTGTGAGGTTTGTGATAAACAAAAAGTAGAAAAAATGATTTTTTAAAGCTATGTAGGAGCCAAAGGAGGAGCAAAGAGGATATTACACCATTGCTTAGGTGGAATGTGATCATGACAGTTGGCAAAAACAATAAGGCTAAACTACACAACTCACACATTTCTTTTTTTTTCTTTTATCAAGGAAAATGATATTTCTATTGGAAAGTATAGAAGAGAAATAGTTGACACAATCAAGTGCAAGAAGGAAAAGGAAAGGATGTTTTTGCTGCCCTTAATGAACACAAATCTCATCTGAAAGTACTGAAAGAATGTGCATGAATGACTCTGAATTGCTGTCAGAACGATATTTGAGGAAAGATGGAAAATCAGAGGGGGCACCCCATGACAGGAGTCAAACAAATGCCCAGAGCCATAACTAGAAATTGGGACACCTAGGTAAGCTTTGTAAAATGTGCATAGGAAAAGTAGCATGAAATTCACCCTTAAAGCAACTTTCAAGGACAAGTATATATAATAGAGGAAGAGACAAATACGTATAATAGGCAGAGATCCTAGGACTCCTTACCAAAAACACTCAGGAGGCTTCCCATTGCCTGCGGAGAAGAATCCTTCTTGGGTTTTACCTTCTGGCTTTGGAAGGGGCCAGTAGAAAGCTCTCAATTGTTTCCATGCTGCAGAAAGAGCATAAGTCCTGTCAATGTCCTAAAATTCAGTGTCATAGAAAAAAATCTCTATTCATCCTGGTTATGGCTCAGTTTATATTCTCTGCTTGTGAGATGATTGAGTCTACAAATTCTAGTGAAGTGGATATTGATTCCTAGGAACTTATAGAATGAGTTATTAAAAAGAATTCTTTGTGAGCACTTAGAAAGGGAAATAGTAACCACTACAAGTCAACATGGAGTCATTAAGAATGTCATGCCAAACTAACCTCATCTTTTTTGACAGTTGGTAAAATGGTGGATCAGAGATTTGCTCAAGACATAGTATATATATAAGGATTTCAACAAAACATTTAGCATTACTACCAACAATAGCCCTGCTGACAAGATGGAGTGATGAGAGCAGGACGATAATATAGTTAAATCAATTCAGAACTAGTTCAACATCCAAACCTCAAAAGAATTAATTAATGCATCAATGTCTACATTTATCGAAGTGTTCCAGGGCTCAGTGGGGCTCAGCCTGATTCCATTCAACATCTGATAATTAATGCAATAACTTTGATGAAGATAACAATGTCATACATTTTAAATTTACAGATGACACAGAGCTGGGAGGAATGCCTAATGTACTAGATCACAGAGCCAAGATTGTTTTACTATGATTTTTTTCAAGTTACGTGTAATAAAAATTTCAACATTTATTTTCTAAAAACTTGAGTTCCCAATTCTTTCCCTCCCTCCTTCATCTCTGCTATTCCTGACAAAAGGAATCAATTTGATCTAGATTGTACATGTGTGCTTGTGCAAAACATATTTTCATATGGGTCATGTTATGGAAGAAGATTCATATAAAATGAAAACAAAAAAGCATAAAGAAAATAAAGTGAAAATAATATACTTTGATCTGCATCCTAACTGCATCAATTCTTTCTCCAAAAGTGAATAGCATTTTTCATAATGAGTCCTTTGGAATTGTCTTAGATCAGTGATGGGCAAACTTTTTAAAGAGGGGACCAAAGGAAAGGAAATGCTCATCTGTCAGTCTGTTTCTAAGGCAACTCTTTCAAAGTTTCACTGTATTGTATCCTACTCATTGTTTTCATCAGATTAGGAATAATGTCTCCACAGCTGGATAGAACATTTCAGGGGGCCACATCTGGACTGCAGGCCGTAGTTTGCCCATCACTGTTTAGATCATTGTGTTGCTGAGAAAAGCTGAGCCATTAATAGTTGCAGATCTAAGACTTTAAAAGCTTTTAAAAGATTAGAATTCTGGACTGAATCTAATAAAATATAACTATATATATATATAGATAGATATGATCCCATCAATAGATTATATGTTTACTCTGTAAAGCCATCTTGAATGAATTTTTTTGGCTGTCAGAAGATGAAACAAAAACTGTAGAATCTACTTTGGTCCTATGCAGGCCTCTTCAACTCCTTAGTGATTGTGGCATTGTTGGGGGAAAATAGATAAATGGTGCTAAAAATCATCATTTGGGGAAGTTTGGGTGCCAGATCTGGAGATGGGAGGTTCTGGGTTCAAATTTGACCTCAGACACTTCATAATTGTATGATCTCAGACAAGTTATTTAATTTCTATTGCCTGGTCCTTACATTTGGAACCTTCTACCATGGAACCAATACTTAGTATCAATTCTAAGGTAAGAGTTTTAAAATAACAAATATAATTTAGATAGTGGTGTCAAACCCAAATAGAAATAATACTTAAGGATCCTTGTGGGCTGCATAGTAACTTAGAAAACTACACATTAACATTATCTAAGTTCTATCATATTTTTATTTGTTTTATTAAATATTTCACAGTTACATTTTAATCTGGTTACAGCAGTACTAGGGAATGGTACATGTAGTTTAGATAATCTAAAAACTTAATTTATCTGAAAATAATATAAATGTGAGATTCTTATTCACCAACCAATGAGTGGATAACTACTGGAGGAACTGAGTCATATTCATCTTTTTTTTAATAGCAGGCTTTTTAAAAAAATACTATTTTATTGACATCCTTTGCTTTTAAGTCACCAAAATTTCTCCCATTCTCTCTCCCTATTCTCCTTCCAAAGAGTCATTATTAATATAAAAAGTAATTTTTAAAGAAAATAAAGAGGAAAAAAATAAGTAAAACAAATTAATAAATTAAAAAGAAAACCAAAATGTCCCAAAAATCTTAGAGCAATTATATACTTTAATAATTTAAAGAAACAGTAGTCAACTTCCCTCTGAAGTTCAGACCTTTAAGTGTGAATTTAAGCTTTAATACCTTAAAATGGCAATAAGACTTTGTGGATACGCTATATTTGCAATATGCTGCAGTTGTGGATCTCCTTTCTCCAAAAAAGGATTAGGATGGGACTGACTTCCCATCTTTTTTGAAGAAGTCATGTCTTTGAAATTTTCACTTTTGTTTGTTTTGTGGTGGTTCTTTCTATTTATTGCTGTATTTGTGCATATTCTTTTATTGGCTCTGACTATTTCATTCTGTATCAGTGCACATAAATCTATCCTTTTATGTATTCATCACAAACATAGTTTCTCATAGCACAGTAATATTGCATTATAGTCATATGCTACAATTTTTTTAGCCATCCCCTGTGGAATTTAGATTCTAACTTTGTGTTTGAACTGCTTCCTTCCTCAATATACGGCAGGAAGAGAATTTAATAACCATTGAATGAAGCAGAGAATGATATCTCTAACACAATTGAAAAGCCTTGAGAAACTGCCTCCATGACCCCAGAAGAAACACATCTGCAATCACAGAGCCAATCCAGCTAGTCTCAGATGGTTCCCACCATTATGCTGACTCTGAGATACAGATTCAGCTGATCCAATTAGCCTCAGCAGTTTCTTACCATTATGCTGTCACTAAGATTTAGACTTTTCAAAATATCTATGTTCTGAGTTAAGAAGCTTCTGTATCCAAGCACCCTCTTACCCCTTCTTAAGTTTACTTACCTCCAAAACCTGCTTTCCTCAAAGACACCATGATTATGGTGCTGCCACAGCCTGTCTTTGAGCAACCGAGATTAGGCTCTCTCTGCTCCATATGCATGTTCTTACTTTCAGAAAATAAATGCTATGGCTATTGCACCAATGGGACTCAGTTTACTTCTGTGGGTTCTTTTGGGTCATTCCATTATCACCCCAATCAATGGGAATTTACTGTGTTTTCAATTCTTTACTACTACAAAAAATGCTTTTAATAATTTTGGTGTATATGAGAATTTTCTTATCAATGATCTCTTTGGGACATAAGTCTAATAGAAGAACCTCTGGGTCAAAAACTAGTAACATTTTAATTAATTTGCATAATTCTAAGAATCTTATCAATCTTAATATAACTGTTACAAATAAAACAAGAAGATCAAAGGAAGCTTCGGCTGAATGGAAAGATGACTCAGGCTATACTTGGAGAGGCAAATAAAGGAGTTAATGAAATTGGTTTTATTGTGTGTCCAAGGATAACAAGAAACATTTTATCAGGCACTGGTTCATCTTATATTGTGGCACTTATGATAAGCAAAAGCAAATAGATTGTGCTGAAGAATACTGTTGTATTGATATTTATTTCAGATGATGAGGTGGAAATTTGCTCATGAAGAATTCAGAAAGATGGGGTGCAGCTGGTTGGCTCAGTGCTTTGAGAACTAGGCCTAGAGGTAGGAGGTTCTGAGTTCAAATCTGACCTCAAACACTTCCTAGCTGTGTGACCCTGAGCAAGTCACTTAACCCCTATTGCCTAGCCCTTACTGCTCTTTTACCTTATAACCAATACGGAATGTTGATTCTAAGATGGAACGTAAGGGTTTTTTAAAGAATTTTAAAAAACCTATCCAAATTAAATCAGTAAAGGAACAGACTGCAACACACAATACCACAATTTCCTCTGGAAACTCATGTAATATAAAGTAATTGCAACAACTAGGAGACCAGAGGAATCAAGAAATTGTCTCAGATAGAAAGCCTTTGCTTTCCTAGCAACTTGGAAAGATATGGCAGTTAAAGACAACATAAAAACTGTTTTTTTCTAGTAATGACAAAATTTAAATGCTTTTTTACATTTAAATTTATCCATTTGTTACATTAAAATACCCCTCAATAGATTTTACTGCTATCTTTTTGTTTTTTATCACTTGGATTTTGCTTCTTTATCCCTTTCTCTCCTTTTTCTTTTAACCATTCCTTTTAGTAAAATTTTTTGGGAAAAAAAGTCTAATGTTACATGTATTCCTCCAGATCCACGTAGACCTGCCTCTGCAAAGGAACAAACCAACCAACAACCAACAACCAATCAACAAACAAAAAGATGGAATGAACAACTGTCCAAGAATAATTGTATGTAGAGAAGATATATTTTGGGGGTCATCATAATTTTGAGGACGTCAAGGGATGAATTCTCAAGATATCTGAAAGAGAAGACACCAAATAATTGGAAAAATTTATGAATATTATAGGTACAAAAATTTAATTGCAACATTATTAATGGCTACCAATTCATATTCTTGTTTTCTCCTCTTAAAAAAATCTTTATGAGAAAAATGTACATGTTAATTTAAGTTATTCTTAAAGACAATGTAAGAAGGAAATACATAAGCTTTTGCAACAAATAGCCTATGCCAGCTTTATAATCACACAATTGACTTGAAGGTGAAAAAAAATATAAGATCCCACGGAGTTTATTGTTTGTTGACTATAAAATAGCATTTGCTTTATTAAAACTAAATTACGGGGGCAGTGAGGTGGCTCAGTGTTTGCGAGCCAGGCCTAGAGACTGGAGGTCCTAGGTTCAAATCTGGCCTGAGACACTGCATAGGTTATATTTTAACATCCTTGGTGCCCCATCTCTTTTACACTGTGTGACCCTGGTCAAGTCACTTAACCCTCATTGCCTAGCCCTTACCACTCTTCTGCCTTGGAACCAAGACATAGTGCTGATTCGAAAACAGAAGATAATAGTTAAAAAAACAACACTAAATATACCCTAAATGGTTCTCCTCCAAGAAAACATCTCACACATATGTTAGTATCATATATGAATGCTTGCTAGATCTAAAAAAAAGCAAAGAAAATTTCTTAATGATCTATTGACTATTAAAATTAAATAAATAATAAATTAGTGAGACATAGGTTCACCAAAAGTTTTTGTCACTGTCATGGAGGATATTTTGTACAAAATCCAAATAAAAGAGAGAGCTAAAATAAATAATAAGATACTCCATGGGCATTGGTCTGCAAAAGACATTTTGCAGTGAAGTTTCAGAAGTACCCAAATACCCCCTAAATAAGAACCAAAAAAAACATTTTAGAGAATTAACCCTAATTGCCAGTGAAGGAAAAAATAAGTACATAAAGAGTGCTGATGATGTAGGCTAAGATATGTAGTTGGGTGAACAATTCCTAGGGCCCATCATCTATTAGTATCTATGTCTTGGACATCCAATATGGATGAACAAATAATTTGGTCCTGAATTGAATTTGAGGAGAATTGGTAATTTGAATGTCCCAAGCTTCTCCCTAAAATAAAAATCCATCTTTTAACATTAATATTTTTCTTGTGATGCTATGAATCTTAAAATACCAGAAGCTTTAAAGAATTAAAATTGTGTATTGCCCACGGGGGTCTTTTGGAGGAAGTAAAAGTACATGATGGATGGAAATAGACTGAAATCTATTATAGCAAAAAATAAATATAGGAGATATGGCATAAATTTTAACAGTTCAAATTAGTAAGCTTTTGTTAATTGCCTGTTATGTGCAAGGAACATCAATGTTAAGTGCTGGGAATATAAATACCAAAATAAAACAATTTTTGTCTCCAAGAAACTTATATTCTAGGTTGAAGCTATGGCATGCATAAAATGGGAATGTAAAGTATAAAACACAAAAATCAATACAATATTGGGTTTCTTGTTGAGTTTTCTTTATGCTTGGTTTCTTTTGCTCTCTCTCTCTCTGTTAGTGATGTTTTGAGACAATATCTTCAAACTCAATGTGTTCAAAACTTTTAAGTTTATAATATTCTTTAAAGCCTTCTCAAATGTCACTACCTCTCCCTACTCAGTAATAGTCTCCACCCCCAGCTAATCTTCACATAAGTTGTTTTTTTTTAAACCTTTACCTTCCATCTTGGTGTCAATACTGTGTATTGGCTCCAAGGCAGAAGAGTGGTAAGGGTAGGCAATGGGAGTCAAGTGACTTGCCCAGGGTCACACAGCTGGGAAGTGTCTGAGGCCAGATTTGAACCTAGGACCTCCTGTCTCTAGGCCTGGTTCTCAATCCACTGAGCTACCCAGCTGCCCCCTTCACATGAGTTTTTGCATTAAAACTTTTAATTTTATTTAGTATGCAATGTTGTATAGTACAAATGTCTGTTTGTAATTTATCCCCTTAGCAAGCTGCTTGTTCTGTGAGGGTAGGGACTATATCTTATATAAACTGTTTTCCTTCCTCTGAGCCCACTGTTCTGTAAACAGTAGATACTTACTATATGATTGTCGAATGAATTTACATTATGGAGTGAATGTCCAAAATGTCTTGTAGGCAATGTCAATTTTTTTTAATGACTTTAATCCTGGAGATTTTTGGCCACGCCATCTTGGTGAAGATGATATCTTTTAGGCTTTTTTCATTCTTTCTGTCACAATACAGGCAACTGCTTATGTTGTAGGATATATTCCAGACATTCCATTTAAATCATATCCTATGGCAGTGATGGGCAAACTATTGCCCATGGGCCAGATGCAGCCCCCTGAAATGTTCTATCCCAACATTATTGCTAATCTGACAAATACAATGAGTAGGATATAATACAATGAAAATTTGAAAGAGTTGCCTTAGAAACAGACTCTCAGATGAGCATTTCCTTTCCTTTGGCCTCCTCTTTAAAAAGTTTGCCCATCATTGTCTTGTGGTTTTCAACTTTCTTCTCAATTATTTGTTTGAACATGAATTTATTTGTACATATCTAATAGTTTAGAGGGAGAAAATTACCATTTCTGGCTATTACCCTATTTTTGTGACTAAAATCAATGATAGTCATATTATTTCCCATATTGGAAATAGTGGTGGAGCCTACAAACCATGAAGAACTTAGTACCATTCCTCACCTACTGTCTTAACTGTTGCTACAACCCTAATCAGACCTAAGACTTCTTAATCCCTCAGGGATTCTTGTCTGCTTCTTTGGCAAACGCAATCACCATTTGACTCTATAGTAGTTGAGGAGTTAGGATTTAAAAATTACCTGCAACAAAAATCTTTCTTATTGACCAATAATTAGATCTTTTGATTGAGAAAAAAAAATACTGGCTATATTTGAATATAACAACTCTCCAAGACTACTCAGTGAAACATCAAGCTTCTGGTTTTTACTTTGGGCCCCAAATCATAAATTTTGGATTCAAAGAGGACTCTGGAAGTGATTTGTTTATATTCCCTCCTCCTCTTTGAAGCTGAGGAAACTGAGTTTCAGAAAGGTAAAAGACTTGTCCAAAGTCATTAATTATTCATTAGTAACAAGGTTGAGTCTAGAACCTCTGTTACCTGGTTCTAATTCTTTCCATTACCCTATACCCATGTTGAAGAACCTATGGCACATGTGCCAGAGCAAACCTGAGGGGGCTGCTCCCTTCCCCCTCTCCATGCTTGCCTGGGGACATTTCTCATGTGACCCACCCCTCTGCCCAGCAGCCCAATGGGAGCACTTCCTCCTTCCCCTCTCTGGGATAAGGGGGCGACTCACATGACATGAAGGATGTAGTTTGGGTACTTGGTCTCTAAAAGGTTTGCCATCACTACTCTATACTGTCTTTCCCAACTGTTTCAAGCAAATAAACTTAAAATAAATGACTTTTTTGTTTCCTTTCCTGGCTTATAGTTTGACATACTGCATTTAGAGAAAATGAATTTTACAAATAGCCTGACATTTTTTAAAAGGGTTCTCCCCCCGCAAGGCATTCCACTAGTGAAAAGGGGAGGGAAGTCAGTCAATCAATAAGCATTTATTAAATATATTCTATGTTCCAGACCATGTACTAAGTTCTTGGCTACCACGAATAGCAAAAAAAAAAAAATTCCCTTCTCTCAAGGAATTCACAGTCTAATAGGAGAGACAAAGTGTGAGCAACTATGTAGCTATATACTGGATAAATCAGAATTAAGTAACAGAGATAAAGCAGTGAAATTAAGGACAACTAGAAAGGCTTCCTGTAGAAAGTGGGATTTTGTCTGGAATTTGGAAGAAGCCAGGGAAGCCAGGAGGTAGAAATGAGAAGGAAGATCATTTGAGGAATAGGGGATAGCTAGTGAAAATTCTTGGAGTCAGAAGAGAAGTGTCTTACTCAAGGAACAGCAAAGAGACTGGTGTCACTGGATCACAGAGTATGTGGAGGGGATGTAAGATATAAGAAGACTGAAATGATGATGGGAGTGGGGAGGAAGAGTTTCTTTCTTTCTTTTTTCTCTTCTTCCTCTACCTTCCTTCCTTCCTTCCACTCTTCCTTCCACTCTTCCTTTCTTTCTTTCTTTCTTTCTTTCTTTCTTTCTTTCTTTCTTTCTTTCTTTCTTTCTTTCTTTCTTTCTTTCTTTCTTCCTTCCTTCCTTCCTTCCTTTCCTTCCTTTCTTATAGGCAATAGGTAGGCAATGAAGGCTATTTGATCTTAGAGAAAAAGAATAGAAACCCCTGGAGAGATGTTATTTATCCTTGTATTAAAGGCTAAGTTTTTAAGAATATTTTGGGGGCATCTAAATGGCACAGTGGATAAAATGCTAGACCTGAAGTTCAGAGGACCTAGGTTCAAATTTAATTTCAGACTTCCTAGTTTTGTGACCCTTGGGACGTCATGAGGTGATATGGAATTGATGGAATTTCTTGAGTAGGGTGGTGACATGGTCAGACCTGAACTTTAGGGAAATTTAACAGCTGAGTGGAAATGACTGGTGGGTAGAGGCTTGTGGCAAGGAGACCAACCAGTAGACTACTATAATAGTCCAGGCATGAGGTGGTGAAAACTTGTACCAAGGTGATGGTAGTGTAAGAGGAAAGAATGAGGCATATGCAACAAATTGGATGCAACGTGTGAGAGTGAGGGGAAAAGGATGATACATAGGTTGTGAACCTGAGTAACTGGAAAGATGGTGGTACCCTAGACAGTAATATGGATACTTTGAAATGAGAAGAGTTTGGAGAAATTTATAATGACCTCAATTTCAGACATTAGGCTTTTAAAATCTAGGGCATTCTGTTCAAGGTATCTACTAGGGAGTTGGAGAAGTAAGAATAGATTGGGGTCAGGAAAGAGTTGAGGACTGAATGAGCAGATCTGAAAATCATCAGTATACAGATGATCATTGAATCCATAGGATTTAATGAGATCACCAAATAGAATCAAATAGAGGCAAAATAGAAAGGGGTCTAGGACAGAACTCTATAACATCCACTTATAGCCTGTGTGACTTGGATGACAATCCAGCAAAGACTGAGGAGAACAGCAACAGGCTGATATACTGATGGAAACCCCTTAGATTTTCTTTTGGCCACTATTCAAATATCAAATACATGTGACAGGTTTGTAATGTAGAATGAGTTTCCTATTCCCAGCAACATAGGTGTATTTAGAATTATTGATGCTGTTAATTATGTTTTATCTTTTTTTGGTCTGTCAATGTTATTTCCTAGAATTTTTACAAGCATTTCTCAATCTCACAAAGTTGAATGAGGTGGCAAACATTGCCATCTGCTCTCTATTTTCAGTCTGGTTTTTTTTTCTTCTTCTGGTTAAAAACAATTAACTATCTAGCTATGATAATATAGCTCTATAGACTTCACTCTGCTTGGGGCCTGAAAAAAAGAATAGAAATCCTAGAGAGATGCTGTTTATCCTCATATCAAAGCCTAGGTTTTAAAGAATGAATGATTTGGGGGCATCTAAATGGTGGCATAGTGGATAAAACACCAGGCCTGGAGTTCAGAGGACCTGGGTTCAAATATGATTTCAGACATTTCCTTGTTATGTGATCCATGGCAAGTCTCTTGCCTCTGTTTGCCTAGCCCTTGCCCTTTTGTTTTAGAGTTGTTATCAGGACACTTCTGTCCTGGTTAAAGGTTTTTAAAAAATTAAGTTAAATTTAAATTTAAAAAAGGGAAAAAGGTTAAAAAATGAATAAAAGTTTTGTTTATTGATGGTATGAAGTAACACAGAATACTCTGTTTTAGACTAATGAGGTGATATTTGGATTTTCTTTTTTACTTCTGTAACTCACACCTCAGTGAAGGGCACTAAACATGTCTAGATACACAGATCCCTTCATTTTCTTTCTAAAGTCTACACTATTGACAAATCAAAAGAACTGCTGCTGGTGAGGGCAGCTAGGTGGCTCGCTGGATTGAAAACCAAGCCTAGAGACAGGAAGTCCTGAGCTAAAATTTGGCCTTAAACACTTCCTAGCTGTGTAACCTTGGGCAAGTCACTTAACCCTCATTGCTTAGCTTTCGTCACTCTTCTGCCTTAAAACCAATACATGGCATTTATTCAAAGATGAAAGATAGGAGTTTAAAGGAAAAAAGAGTTACACTGATAGTTGCATAAAAATTTTAATTCTTATTCAATATAATAGAAAAATAAATTTATAACATAAAATATATTAGAACTTTTAAAATGTATCAATATTAAAATATATCTATGTACATGTTATATATAACATTCATATATGAAGCAACAAATTATTTACTATTTATGAAAGGACCTCTGTGAAAAACTACTGATAGTTTGGATATATATATGTAATTATATATAGAGATAAGTAGGTAAGTAGGTAGATAAAACACTCATATGTACTTGAATATATATTTTGTGGTTTGTTGTCCTTCAGTCATTTTTCAATCATGTCCAATTCTTTGTGACCTCATTTGGGCTTTTCTTGACAAAGATACTGGAGTGGTTTGCCATTTCTTTTCCCCTGCTAATTTTACAAATGAGGAAACTGAGGCAAACGAGGTTAAGTGACTTGCCTATGATTACATAGTTAGTAAATGTCTGAGACCAGGTTTGAGCACATGAAGGGAATCTTTGTGGTTCCAGATCAGCACTCTATCCACTGAGGCATAGTTGCCTCAAGGGGGGAAATATATATACACATATGAATTTATAGTCTAACCCAGTGCTGTCCTTTGGTTTGTGTGTCTCTTTGTATGGGGAAAAGGAAGGCAGAATGGCTTAGGAATAATGTTGGCTTTGGAATCAGGAAAAACCAGTTTCAGATCCTGTCCCTGATACAAGCTTTATGACCACATACACAAAACCACATGACCACATGAGCCCAAAGAACTGCTCTTCAATGACTTTTGATCTGCCTAGGGGAAGAGAGTTCCCACATTGATGAAATCACATATCCTTGATCTATTTTGTATCTGATATGTGCTTGATGCCCATAATATATGTCCTTGATACATTATAGTTCTAGTTAAGTACCTATCTATCTCACCGTCTTGAGACATGTGAACTAATTTCCATGCTGTTTATTCCAACGTGAAGCTTTGTAGTCCAAGAAAGTCATTCTCCAGAGGCTCTCTCTCAAGCACTACTCCCTGACTATTTATCGAAACAGTGATTAAAGCTATTTTTTCCCTTTTTCATTAAAATTTTGCTTTTGATGTTTGAAAAATGCAAATAAGCTTTTGATGTTTGGAGATGACTGCAGTAGCTAGATACCAACCTGGGCTCTGGCTTAGTGGAAGTCGGAGAAACCAGATTTTTCACAAAGGTGCTTCCACAAACAGTAAATAATATCTTACTTGATATAAAACAACATAAGCTGTTCTTTACCATAGCAAGCACGGCCATCCTGGTTTCAGACCATGAGCTGTGTTAACCCTGGGAACACGCCAATATGCCATGGCTTTTTCAAAAATGCTCAGTTCTTTATAGTATGCAATACATTAAAATGAAAACTTTCACCTTTTCCTCCCTGCCCTTCCCACTTTTAAAAAATAATCATTGTAGGAACAGCATACCATTTACTGAAGTAGAAAGAGCAAAGTGGACCGGGATTCAAGAGACCTTAGTGCCAGTTATTATTACTTTCTCCCTCTTGAAATTGATTTTGGTGTATTTTTGTATGTATTTTATATTTATTTGGTATCTTTTATCTGTAACTTTTATACTGCCTCATGGAATGTATGTTCTCTGAGAGCATATATAAATTATATGACCATGAGCAAGCTAGTTAATCTTTCTAGGTCTCAATTTCCTCATCTTTAAAGTGGGCTAGATGCTCATTCATTTCGCTTCCAGATCTAAATGTAATAAGCTTTTGTTAAATTTATTTTTCTTCCCCAAGGAAAATTGGCATTTAAAAAAGTTTTTAAACAGTGAATATTTTTTCAAATTTTCAGAGTCTTGAACTCAGAGAATCTCTGCTCTCTAACCCCAAGCTTCTTTGGCATATATAGAAGTCACTCAGGGGGACTGGAACTATGTAAAATACATTGTAGTAGCTCTGTCCTTGTCTCACACTCAGCCATTCTTTTCCTGAGGAGGAAACTTCGATATACCTACTTTCAGAAAAGCTCCTTCATTCAAGCTATTGCTAATTGCAAGATTAGTCATAGAGCAATGTTTCTTTGAAGGACATGGAAATATTGTTATTCAAAGGAGAAATCAAATAAGATATATGAATAAAAGCAAGTCTGTCCATTAATAATATTTGACTACCTTTTCATGGCAATAACAACTGCTGCATGTTAAACAGATATATATTTATTACAATTATCAAATTCATAGTGTTGTCTTTCTTTCAGTTTTGTATACTAAGAATTATAGCAACTTGAAAGCTTAGCAGACAAGCCATATATTACCAATGAAATCTTTTTCTACATACTACTGGTACCTAAAATTAACTACCTAAGAACACCATGTTTATTCTAAATTCTAAGACTTTGAAAATATTTTTCCCATGGAAGTAATATTCTTTTAATTTTTCTGGAAATGTATTTTATATTGATTAAAAATTTTTTTGGGCAGCTGGGTAGCTCACTGGATTGAGAGTCAGGCCTGGAGACGGGAGGTCCTCGGTTCAAATCCGGCCTCAGACACTTCCCAGCTATGCGACCCTGGGCAAGTCACTTGACCCCCATTGCCCACCCTTACCACTCTTCCACCTAGGAGCCAATACACAGAAGTTAAGGGTTTAAAAAATGTTTAAAAAAATAATAAAATAAAATAAAATAAAATTTTGACTTTAAACCAAATAAATAGGTACCTCTATTTATACAATAGGACAAGAAAAAGGAAGGATTACATGTGAAACTGTGAATCCCTGTCATATGCAGCTCCCTTTTCAATTTAAGTATATATAATAAATTTAACATGTAACTTTCAAAACTATCTTGCTTATCTAGAATTTCTTCCTGACTTCTTGTTTTGTTCTTATTTGCAGATTTAGAAAAACTTCAATAATCCCTCTTTCTTTTATTGCTTTTCTTTCTGCTTTTACCAACTGAATAAGGATTTGCCAACCAAATAAGGACCTCTTTTCTATATCCTCTGGGGCCTCACCCCCACAAGTACTAATCAAACATATTAAAAAATAAAGGACAAACAAAACCATTGTCATAAATATGCATGGTCAAGCAAAACAAATTCCCACCGTGGTTGAATTTGAAAACGTATGTTTCTTGGAGATGGGTCAACCTGGGTTCAAATCTAGCCTCGGGTACTCTATAGTTGCATGACTCTGGGTAAGTCACTTAACTTCATTCACCTAACCCTTAAAATTCTGCCTTGGAACTGACACTATATATTGATTCCAAGACAAAAGGTAAGGGTTTATTTTTTTTAAAAGAAAGAAAACATTTATCTCATTCTGTACTTTGAGACCATCTCCTCGCTATCAAAAGAAAGTTTCATGTTTAATAGTGGTTGGTCATTGTGCTGATAAGAATTCTTATACATTTTTCAAAATTGTCCTTATATTGTCGTTGTTCTTGTGTAAAAATATTCTGGTTCTGCTCACTTCAGTCTATATCATTTTACACAAATCTTTCCAGCTTTCTTTGAAACCATCTCTTTCATCATTTCTTTTACATATACAAAGATATATATTTAATTATATTTATAAGCCATAATTTGCTCAGTTATTCCCCAGTTAATGGGCAATTCCCCCCTTTAGTTTCCACTTATTTGTTATAACAAGGGTTACTATAAATATTTTTAAAATATGGCTTCTGGAATTACTTTTGCAATACTGTCTTGCATTGGCAAATAAGATCCCCAGAGCTCACCTCTCCTGCAAGGTTCTAGGATCAGCATTTTATGTTATAGCATACTATGTCCTACCCCAACCCCAATGGTGATTTTCCCTCCTCTTATCCCATAATTATAAGTTTATTTAGATTAGTCAGTCAGATATAATTAGCTTTTAGTAAGAGATCTGTGTTAAGGTGTTAAAGGAAATTAGAGAAATTCATACAAATTCATTGTTCTTTTCAAAGTCTTTGACATGCTGTCCCACAAACACATACAGAATCCAGGGGAAAGTAGGCTCAAGTTTAGAGAACACATATGGTCAGGAAGTAATTCACAAGTCCTAGAACTTTTTTTGCTATTAAGATGTTCTCCTTAAGTATGGTGTAGTTTTTCTACCAGACTCCTGGTAGAGTCTTGATTTTGAATTTCTTCAATGTGTATAGCTTGTAATGTAGACATTGCTACCCACTATCGCCACATTTCAAGGATATTGCTAGAATACCAATGGAAAATTCAAAATTTCTTAGTCTTTTGAATTCACCAGGAGCCCCTCTGACCAAAATGGAGTTGGGAGTGGCCGAGGAGCAAGTTTGAAGCTAAAATGTTATCTCCCCTCTGCCACTTACCCACCCCAATCAATTCCTGTTTAGGTGCTTAGCTAGAGTAATATAAGAATAAGTTGTAAACACCTGACTGCCTTGAGTTCCAAAATGGTCTAACATTTTATAGATGACCCACAGAAAGTGCTGAATTTCCTCAACTAATCAAAACGTATTGTGAAAAATGCCACTCTAGTTTATGCAGTGACTTTCAAGGATATCTAATTTGATCAAAGATTTTTTTCCATACTTAGTCTGAGGTTTATTAGTGCTCAATGGAACTGAGAAGTGTTCTTACTTGATTATTGTATCAGGGTATGGTATCTTGGCATTTTAAGTGAGGTGTTATGATTTGATAGATTGACTAAATTTATCTCTACCCTTAGATACATATATGAGTCTTTATATCTAGTAGTGCTATAATTGAGTCAAACAGTAAGGCAGCTTAGTGATTTGGGGGCAAAGTTCCAAATTGTGTTTTAAAATGATTGGACCAATTTATAGCTCCACCATTAGAGCATAAATGTGACTTTCTCCCCAACCATTACACTAACATTTGTTATTTTTGTTTTAGAGAATCTTTGTTGATTTAATAGGAATGAAATGCAATATCAGAATTACTTTAAGCTTCATTTCTAATTAATAGTGATTTGGAGTATTTTTCATATGATTGATGATAGCTTGGATTTCTTCCTTTGAAAACCATATGTTCACATCCCTTCGCTATTTATCGACTGAAGAATTATTCTTAGTCTTTTAAGTATGAATCAATTCCTCATATATTTTGGATACTAGACATTTATCAAAGAAACTTGCTGGAAATATTTTTCCCTATTTGGTTCCCTTCTGATGTGGTTTTGATTGTGGAAAAAAAAACACTTTAATTGTATGCAATTGAAGCAGTCCATTTCACGTTACATGATCCTGTTGATCATTTGTCTGGTCATGAATTCTTCTTCTATTCATAGTTGCCAATGATTAGTCTTTGCTGCTCAACTTTGTATACAATGTGACTTTTTATAGCTGCCATTTATCCATTTAAAAATTATCTTGGTGTGGGGTGTGAGATATTACTCTACATTTAATTTCTGCCAGACTTCTTAGTTTTTTTAGCAGTTTCTGCCAATAGTTAGCCTTTACTCCATTAGCTGGAGTAATTGGTTTTCACTACTAGTTTTATTTATTTCTACATGTTGTATTCCCCATCTACCCCACCAGTTGACTTTTCTGTTTTTAACCAGTACAAAATACTTTCATAATATACTTTGGGGGTCTGACCTACTAACTGATAGTACCCCAACTTTCTAACAAAAGGAAGGAGACATATTTTCACAACTCTTCCCCAAGGCTTTGATCATAATAGCTATATAGCTATAAAGCATTCAGTTTTATTTATTATTCTTTTTACTTTCATTGTTGTAGCTCTCTTGAATATTGTTTTACTGGTTCTGCTTACTTCATCCTGCATTGGTTTTCTGCTATTTCTCTATATTCCTCTGCTTTTTTTATGATACATCCCATTATGTTAATGTATCAACATTTATTTATACATTTTTCAATAGATATGTTCCTACTTATTCCCCCTATTGTATGCCATAAAATTGTTATAAATATTTGTGTATACAGAAACTTTCTTTCCATCTCTGATATCCTAGTAGTTAGATCTCTGGGTCAGTGTGAATGAGCATTCTAGTTACTTCCTCCTCTTTCTCTCTCTCTCTCTTTTTGTGTACTTAATTCCAAGTTGTTGTTTTTTTCAAAATGATTGGACCAAATTACAACTTCATCAGCAATGTACTAATATGCCTGTCTTCCCCAGCCCTTCCATTAATAATTATATATGTGTATATAGATATAAACATATATATGTAAATATGTACACATATATACACATTGTTAATATATGTTTATTTATATAAATTTTCTTCGACTTGACCAACTAGTACAAAGTATAGCTTCAAGACTCTTCCAAGGAAATGCTTTCTGTGTATAGTTAGACCATAAAAGATATGTGCAATTGCAGAAATATTATTTGTTGAGTTTCTACTTAACAATATCAGATAAGGGAGTAAGTATGGAAACATATGTTCAAGGTGCTAGTATCAGGCAGACTTTCCAGCCACCATTCAACTGAAAGAGGTATTCTTTATGAATGGGACCATCCTCTGGATGATCCTGTTTGTAGATGGCATTATGATGATTACATCAAGACTTGAATACTAGAAACTAATCAAAAGAGATGAGCTTCACAGTAAAATCGTTATAGGAAAACTCAAATAGATGAAAAATGGCTATTGTCTGAACACATCTATATCTATACATGTTTTGCTATCTATTGAACAATCTAGCTTTCTATGTGTGTGTATATATATGCATATATATAATTTTATTTTTTTTTAGTTGAATAGAGAGTCCCTTGATTTAGTTCATCAATAAATACACTTTGGGTAGGCACAACAATTGGACAGTTGAATAGGAAAGGGAAGGCTAGATTGCATTTGGGAAGCAGAATAGCTCTTTCAACAAAGCCTATCAAAATCCTTTGATCTCAGTGAGAAGGTTATATAATTTCCCAGGACTTGATGTCATCACCAAACTGTCAAATCAAGTCAATAACTATTTATTAACACCTTCCTTGTAGCAGGCCCTATGCTAAGTGCTATCATTTGCAAGTAGGAACATTCAAGGTATGTCACAGAGTCTTACTTTTTAAACACCAATATTTTTCTGGATATTTTTTTCCTAGCTGTGTAAATCATGGGACCATACAACTTTGAAAGAATAAAAATTGGGTTTTACCTAAAGAGCCATTGAAGGTAAAATTCGCCGTAACATGTTCAGTGATGATTTTAATGTAGATGCAATAAGTGAGATAAATTATATCATCTAGGAAATGTATGATTTGAAAGGGAGGGGAACCATTCATAGTTGGGATTCATGGATGACAGATGGAGTTCCTGAGCACTAGCTCATAGAATGTCACAAGACCAGAGAATAAAGTTGCCCATAAATTGAGTTCATCTACATCCAGTAGATTGTACAATGAAACATACAATGAGAGGTGTGCCAGACCCAGCTCATATGAGCTCATAAGCCATAAGAGCTGATTGTTAAATTTTCAGCATGACCTGTTATACCTTGGAAACTGGCACAGGACTCAATTTATTGTTTCTCTAGACTTAAGAAAATGATGGAGAAAATGTGTGTTCTATCTCTTTTTCTAGTAGGCTTCACATGGGCAGGATTCATGTCTTTCTCATCATTGTGCCTACTTGGAACACAGATCAGAATGCCTTTAGCATCTCAGTTTTGAAAGAGACTTAAAAGACCATATCATCCAACTCATACTTAACTGCCTTATCATCATTAAAATATATTTCCTCTGGTGTCCTACCATCCCTTAAAGTAGACATTTTATTTGTGGATAGCTCTAATTGTTCAGTTTCCTGACATCAGTTCTATATAGGTGTCTTTGAAATTTCCCCTCATGGTTCCTTAACTCTGCCTTCTAAGGCCATTAAAAAAGATTCTATTCTGTCTTTCACATGATGGCTCTTTGAATGCATGAAAACTGTTGTTTTATCCCCAAGTCTTCTCTTTTCCAGATAAATATCCTCAGTTCCTTTAACTAATCTTCTTATGGCATTAACTCAAGGATCTTCTCCGGTTGCCCCCATCTGTATCCTCTCCATTTTATTCTTCCTAAAATAGGGTGTCTAGAACAGAATACATCCCTCTAGATGTGATCTAACTGGGTAGAACACAGTGAAACTATTACTTCCCTTGTCTTAGTCACTGAGTCTTTCAACACTTAGTACTTCTGTGACCTTGAACAATCATTTAACCTCTGTTTGCTTCAGTTTCTTCATCCATAAAATAAAGGTAATAATAATTCCTACCTCCCATGGTTGTTGTGAGGACCAAATGAGCTAATATTTGTAAAGTGCTTAGCACAATGCCTGCTGCATAGTAGGCACTATATAAATGCTACTAAAATTATTGTTAATTATTATTACAGCTTAAGATTACATTAGCTGTTTCAATTGCCATAGAACACTGTTGAAGTATATTGGATTTAGAGTACACTAAAATCTCTCTTTTTTTCCAGAATAACTCCTATCTAGCCATACCTCCCCAAGTTTGTGCTGATTTTTTTTAACCTAAGTTGATTTTTTTAAAACTTAAGCATAGAACTTTACATTTTTCACTACTAACTTTTATTTTAATTAAAATCAGTGTTTTAACCTGTCAAGAGCTTTCTGGATCCCAACTCTGTCATTCAATATGCCATTCTTTCCCAGCGTTGGCTCTTCTTCAAGTTTAGTAAGAATGCTATCTGTGCCTTTATTCTGTAAAATGGTCCAACCAATTTGGAAAGCAATCTGGAACTATGCCCAAAAAAGTCACTAACCTGTGAATTTCCTTCAGTACAGTAAATGCCTCTACTGGGCCTATAACCCAAAGAGATGAAAGAGAGAAGAGGATCCAGATATACAAATACATATGTACAGACATACATACAACACATATGTTGCCTTAAATATGCATATGTATGTATGAGAAGCTTTTTTATAGTAAGAAAGGATGGGAAGCTAAAGGAGTACCCATCCTATGTAGAAAAGATTACAAATTATAGTACATTAATATGATGGAACATTATTTTGTCATGAAATGATGAAAGGGATGGAATCAGAGAAACCTGGTAAAAGTTGTATGAACTAACAGAATAAAATGAACAGAACCAGGAGAATAATTTGTATAATAACATCATAAAGATACCTTTGTATGACTTAAGATCTCTGATCAATGCAATGTTCAACCATCACTCCAGAGGACTGATCATCTCTTGACAGATATCTGATTATAGACTAAAGATGAAGATTGAGATATATATTTTTAAATACAACATTTATTTATTTGTTTGTTATATCAAAGCCCTCTGGTATCTCCCTCTCCCTCCTGTCCCCCACAC
Source organism: Gracilinanus agilis (assembly GCF_016433145.1). Classification (NCBI taxonomy): domain Eukaryota; kingdom Metazoa; phylum Chordata; class Mammalia; order Didelphimorphia; family Didelphidae; genus Gracilinanus; species Gracilinanus agilis. The sequence goes on from NC_058131.1 coordinate 577,410,944, forward strand.
TAGAAAAGGCATCATTTGACTAAACAAAATCAATATATAATATACATATATATGCATATGTATATAAAACTATGCCTTGCTTATTTCTGTTTATCAGTCCTTTCTCTAGAGGTGGACATATGCAGGTCATTCTTCAATATATCTTTTGCTATATGTGTTGTTCTCTTGGTTCTGCTCATTTCTACTCTTCATAATTTCAGGTAGGTCTTCTCATGTTTTTAAAAAAAGTAAACAGCTTGACATTTCTAATGGTGCAGTAGCATTCTATAAATATTATGGGACACAACTTTCTCCGTTCTCCAATTGATGGGCATTCCCTCAGTTTCCAAATTTTTGCCATCACAATGAGAGCTGCTATGCTAAAACATAGATTCTTTTCCTTTTCCTCTGATTGTCTTAGGAAACAGAACCAATCATGATATTGTTAGGTCAAAGAATATATACACAGTTTTGTAACTGTGTTTTATAACTCTTTGGGTATAATTTCAGTTCCACCAACAGTATTTTAATGTCCCTATTTTTTCATATCCCTTCCAACATCTGTGATTTTGCCCTTTTATTTTAGCTAGTCTGATATTTGTGAGATGATATTTCAAAGATGTTTTTGATTCGTATTTTTCTAATCAGTAATGATTTAGAGCATTTTTCATAGGGCTACATATAGCTTTGATTTCTTTAGCCAAAAATTGTCTGTTTATATCAGTTGAGGAATGGCTCACATACTTATAAATTTGAGAAAATTCTCTCTCTGTACTTTAGATATGAGACCTCTATCTGAGGAACTATCTAAATTTTTTTTACCCAATTTTCTACTTTCCTTCCAATTTTGGCAATATTAGTTTTAATTGTACAAAAACTTTTTTAAACATACATTTTTAAAGAAAGGGCTGGGCAATGGGGGTAAAGTGACTTGCCCTGGGTTAGCCAGCTAAGAAGTCTCTGAGGCCAAATTTGAAACCGTCTCTGTGCCTGCTCTTTGTCTACTGAGCTCCTTCACATATATGTTTTTAACATAGATATTATGGGAATTTATTTTTCTTGAATATGTATATGTATATGCATATTATAGATAGATAGATAGATAGATAGATAGATAGATAGATAGATGATAGGTAGATAGATAGGGTTTTGTTTTTCTTTTTCTTTTAATTTAGAGAGGGGGCAGGAGGGAGAAAAAATACTTATTAATTGAAAAAAAAGGAAAAAAAAAGAATGTTAAAAGCCATCAGCCTCTTTACTTAAATTCTAACACTATGAATTCATGGATTAGTTCTCCACCATGTCAAAGGCTGGGGTACTAAGCTACAAGAAACCCAGAAATACAGTACTTGGGTCATAAAGTATGGTTCAAATTCTAGAAAGAAAACTATTTTGTCACTGTTATCTCTACTCCCTTACTTCTGCAGCCTCAAATAGCTCTTATTCATTTGACAAACACTTATGAAGAATTTAATGTATGCAAAAAATTGTGTTTGATGCCAGGAAAATACAAAGTTTAGGTAAGCTATGGTATTGGTCTTCATGGAGCTCAGAGTCCCAATAGTCTAAGACAGTGATGGGCAAACTTTTTAAAGAGGGGGCCAAAGGAAAGGAAATGCTCATCTGTCAGTCTGTTTCTAAGGCACCTCTTTCAAAATTTCATTGTATTTGTCAGATTAGGAATAATGTCACGTGGCTGGATAGAACATTTCAGGGGGCTGCATCCGGCCTACGGGCTGTTGTTTGCCCATTACTGTCTAAGACAAAGAGTTATTATTTTCAAGTATAATAAAATGCTTAGCCCAATGCCTGGTACATAACAGGCATTTAGTCAATATTGATTTATTGAACAGAGGGCCTTCTAGGTATAAGGAATGCCTTTGTTCCTACATTATCATATGAGGTAAGAGAATTTCTAGTATATTCTGTATAAGGGTCTAAAAGTTGAATGGTTTATCCAGAGAACAGAGAATTCCAATGGAATTATCAAGAGAGAAGGCTAAAATGTGAGTGGCACCAGATTGTGGACAACTTAGAATACCAGACAATGTAGTTGAAATTTTACATGGGAAGATGCTGAAAATTTCTGACCACAGGACAAGGTAACAAGATCTTTGGGTAAGGGTGACTATTCTAGTAGCCATATTATTGCTATTTAATCATTTTCATAGTTTCCAACTCTTTACCCCCATTTGTGGTTTTCTTGGCAGAGATCCTGGAGTAGTTTGCCATTTCCTTTTCCAGCCCATTTTACAGATGCTGAAACTGAGGCAAAAAAGGTTAAGTGACTTGCTCAGGGTCACTCAGACAGCTAAATATCTGAGGTCAGAGTTGAACTCAGGAAGATCAATCAGACTTCCTGACTCCAAGCCTGGTACTCTATCTACTTTGCCACTCAACTGCCCTGTAGTCACTGTGTGGATAGAAGAAGCCAAGAAGCCTCTCGGGACACTAGAGCACAGAAAGTACTATGGAGGCAGGTAGCAGTAGGAACAGAGAGGAGGAGAGGGATGCAAAAGATGTTGTAGATCAGTGATTCCCAAAGTGGGTGCTACCACCCCCTGGTGAGTGCTGCAGCAATCCAGGAAAGCGGTGATGGCCACACTTTCTTTGTATTACATTCTATTCTGAGTTCAAGAAATAGTTTCATAATTTCCAGGGGGTACTAAGTAATATTTTTTATGGAAAGGGGGCGGTAGGCCAAAAAAGTTTGGGAACCACTGTTGTAGAGGTAGAATTGGTCACTGACTATGTATGACAAGTGATATTCAGAGAAAAAGTTTGCCAACCCAGGATACTGGATAGAGTTTCTTTAAATAGAACTAGTGAAGTCAGATGGAAGAATGCATTTAGGAGGAAAAAAAAACAAGGTTGGTTTTGGACACACAGTGTTGTGGTGCTCAGGAGCTCAGGAGACAGGTTAAAGCCATAGATTTGGGATTCAACTGCAGAGTATCTATAGTTGAAGCCACAGATAAGAGTATGTGAGAGTTCCAAAAGGAACAGTCTGAATAGAAAAGAGTAGAGGGCTTTGAATATTATTGTTATTCAGTCATTCAATTGTGTCTGAATCTTTGTGACCCACAGACCATAGTCTTCATGGGGTTTTCTTGGCAAATAAGAGAGCATCATGCAGCCACAAATAAAGCTGGTTCCTGACAAAAAGCATCCGTGGAGAATTCCTTGGCAGAGCCAGAGAGAATTACACATAGAGAGACAAAACCTTCTCTCCAAACGGAACACAAATATGGGACACGTGCCTTCGGTGACAAAGTGAGGCAGACAAGCAGGTGAGTTTGTACAAGAGGGTTAGGACCAAGGTTCTCCTGATACTAGCATGGAGTGCAATGAAATGTTCAGTGGAAGATGGACCACATTCAGATTCCCACATTCCCACATTCTCTTAACCCATAAATTTGTATTGTCCTATCTTGAAACCTTTAGCAAAGTCTTTCTTTTGAAGCCTTCATTAAATTGTCTCTGTGTGTTATTCTCTCTGTCTCGGACAAGGAATTCATCACAGATGCTTTTTGTCAGGGGTCATCCTTACTTGTGGCAGAATGACGCTACTATATGCTGCTTACAAAGCAGAAAGTGATCACCATGACTGGATGTTTGATCAAAACACTGCTCTTTGGTTAGCCTTTTTAGCTACAACAGTTTCCAGGCGGTATGGAATAATTAATATTGCCTTGTCAATATTGCCTTGTCAATCTTTCCTCAATTAATTTCAGATGAGACTTTAAAGTAATAACTTCCCAACCTATGATCATGGACATTGGCAAAAGCAGAGAGATGACATTGGACTACCCTACCCCAGCAAAACCACATCTCTGGGGAGCCTAGCCAGAGGACTTTCCACAAGATCTTTTATTTTGTCCTAGGTAAATGGAGACCTGCCAAAAATTTCTTGGGGAAGGTTTGAATTAGTATTCCTTCTAAAATACTGGCAGAAAAACTCATTTATTTACTGTCCCATAGAATTGTTGGCAGCTTTAAGAATCAGAATTAAACTTAATTTGGATTGTAGAGTTTAACTGATGCACATAGTAGTGAGTTGTTTTGATGACCCTATTTAAGAAATTTCCCCTAAAATGTTACCTCTTTTTACACTTAGAAACCTAATTCTCATTTTGTTCTCTCTTAATTTTCATAGCTTATTTTAAAGATTAAACTGCATATTGTGCTGTTACCTGCAATCCCTGCTAATGGGAGGGTTAAGGTTGGTGGATTGCTTGAGCTCAGGAGTTCTGAGCTACAGTAGACTAAGGCAGTCGGTGAGTGATGCCTAACAAAGGGTGAACCAGTCTAGGTCAGAAATGGAGTTAGGGGTGCAGCTGGGTAGCTCAGTGGATTGAGAGTCAGGCCTAGAGACAGGAGGTCCTAGGTTCAAATCCGGCCTCAGCCACTTCCCAGCTGTGTGACCCTGGGCAAGTCACTTGACCCCCATTGCCCACCCTTACCACTCTTCCACCTATGAGACAATACACCGAAAGTTAAGGGTTTAAAAAAAAGAAAGAAAGAAAGAAAGAAATGGAGTTAGTCAGTAGTGTGAGTGGGCCTTTGAGTGCCTGCAATATGGGTGAGACAATATAAAAAAATTATGCTTCTTCTGGTTTATAAACAAATATTTAATTGAATTTTGTCCAGTTCAACTTAACATTTATTCAGTGCCTACTTTTGCTAGACTTAGTGGTACATTTTGGAAATACGAAGCAAAAATAAATTCATCTCTGTTTGGGGGCAGCTGGGTGGCTCAGTGGATTGAGAGCCAGGCCTGGAGATGGGAAGTCCTATTCAAATCTGGCCTCAGACACTTCCTAGCTGGGTGACCCTGGGCAAATCACTTAACCTCCATTGCCTAGCCCTTACTGTTCTTCTGCCTTAGAACCAACATACAGTATTGATTCTGAGATGGGAACTAAGGGTTTTTAAAAAAAATCATCCCTGCTCTCAGAGAACATACATTCTATTGGGGCAGATTAAAAGGTACAGATAAAAGATACAAAATAAAAATAAAATACATATGAATACACTAAAATCAATTTTAAGAGGGAGAAAGTCATAATAATTGGGCATAATTTCCAAGGACATAATCTTCTAGGTCAGTTAGTGAATCTGGAATTTAGGCCTATTTTTTGCTATACTCGCTTTATAAATGGAATCTCACATTTATAAAGTACTTCTCTTACAACAACCTGTGAGATAGATGGTCTAAGTATTAACATGCCCATTTTACAACTGAGGAAGTTGAAACTCACAGTAGTTAAATGACTTGCCCAAAGTCACATATCAGCTAAGAGGTAGCAGTAAGATTGAAAAATTCTGATTTTTGAAGTTAAATTCAATCTTCCTTCCACTTCTCCCTGCTGCCTTTTCTGATGTTACTCTCCAGAGTTTTTGCCTGATCCTTCCATGACTACTTTGTTGAGCTACCCTGTACAATTAGCTAAACTCTATGGACTTTTTATTCTCTTTGCACCAGCTAAGTTCTTTGGGACAAAGGATTGAAGGAAGAATTATACAAAATCAACAATTATGAAAATCTTTTATGAAGTTCAGCATGTCACTGAATAAGCCACTAACAAGCATCATTATTTATAAATCTCAATAAAGGTTTTTAAAAGCAAATAAAACCCTCATAACTTTTTGTGCTTTTTATACAAACAAAACTATTTTTAAAAGTTAACCTTTACTATCATTCTTTATCAAATATCTGTTTTTCTGCAGATACCTTCAAGGTGTACTTCTGCCATCAGATAGTTCTTTCATCTCATCCTCAAGGTGTAGTTTTCATATATATGTGAATTATTAATACATAAAGCATGGCTAATGCATTGATAACTTAGATCAAAATGCACAAACATTTGTGAATCTGCTTTGGTCTTTTATCTTTGGTCTATTATCCTTCTCTGCATATCATCCATAGAGTAGAAATATGGAATTCCACAGTTCTGCCCATAATGCTCTATACATCAAGACAGAGAAAAGTCTTACAGATTATGTAAAAACAAACAAATAAACATAAAAGCTTTTACTGCGTGAGCCCATAAAAGATGAACTCCACGAAATGACAGGCAGGACTTACCTTCTGCCATTAGCTTATATTAAGAAGGAAGTCGATCAAATCATGGGGCACCATTGCCGAGGATTACAGAAATTGCAAACTAGATTTTATGGGACTAGAGTCACTGATTAGAAGGACCAGTCCTCTAATGACTCTAATGACAGAACATTCATTAATGAATGAACTAATATGACTATTTTAGTGATAGCAATAGAAACAATGAACTTGTACTTATTGGTATTGGTATATGGTATCTATTACCCTGTCAAGTGAAGTTGATCCAAATGGAAAAGGAAAGACAAAGCAATGCATATATAATTTAAAATATCCACTAGATGGCACCAAAATGTAGCCAAAATTTAAAATTTCCCTTGAAAAAACTCATCTCACATAATAGATATTTCAAAAATAGTCACAATTTTCTAAATATCAAAAAGCTTTCAAAACTATTCAGAGACACAAGAAACTTTATATGCAGACGTTTCTTCATTTCTTTAAAGTGAAGTTCAAAAGACTCACTGGCTTGAAAAACATACTTGACATCTCTGTTCTGTGCAAAGTCTACCTGTAATTCCAGAGGACAGTGGATAAACCATGCAGCCCACCTCTTGCCAGGGCAGGGAAGTAGGGGAGTGGGGGAGTGCTAGATGCATAATGAAATATACATTTCTGGATGTGACCAATGTGGGAATTTGTTTTCCTTGATAATGATATAACAAAGATTTTATTTTTCTTTCTTTTCTTTTTTTTTCAAATGGAAGGATATGTGGAAGTGAGGAAAGTAATATAAAATAAAATTAAAAAAAAGAATTGGGGGCAGCTGGGTAGCTCAGTGTATTGAGAACCAGGCCTAGAGACGGGAGGTCCTAGGTTCAAATGTGACCTCAGACACTTTCCAACCGTGTGACCCTGGGCAAGTCACTTGACCCCCATTGCCTACCTTTACCACTTTTCTCCCTTGGAGCCAATACACAGTATTGACTCTAAGACGGAAGGTAAGGGTTTAAAAAAAAAAAAAAGAATTCTTAGATTAGAATCAAGAGGCCAAATCCTGGTTTTGTTTCTGTTTCTCTTTTAAAAAGCTTTATTAAAATTAGTTTTAGGTTCATATTTTTTATGATATAAACACTGATTACTCCACTTTGTGAGGTATTTCCTGTTTGTTCGTTTTTTAAAACCTTTACTTTCCATCTTAGAATCAATACTGTGTATTGGTTCCAAGGCAGAAGAGTAGTAAGAGTTAGGCAATGGAGGGTTAGATGATTTTTCCAAGGTCACAAACTAGGAGGTGTCTGAGGTCATGTTTAAACCCAGGACCTCCAGTTTTTGAGTCTTGCCCTCAATCCATTGAGCCACCTAGCGACCTGATGAGACATTTCTTGCAATAAAGTAAAATGGTGAAGTAAAATGAATAATACAATGGTTTTATTTGAAAGTGCATACTGTTATGAGCAGTAAAGGGGGCTCAGAAATGCTAGTGATGGTTGCTCAAATAGGAGAGACCCTAGCCACAGCAAGATGTGAATATAGGTTTTGTTCCCACACCAACTGGGCTAAGCCTTCTTTAAAACTGAAGATTCTTTGCTAACCCACAAGCCTTAGCAACCAATCCAGCCAGGCAGTTGGTAGTAGTTTCCAGGAAGTAGAATGTAGGTTCCTGAAACCTTAGGTTGAAATGAAGGATCACCCCAGGCTTGGAAATGACTATAGCCCAGGGGTCGGCAACCTTTTTGGCCTTGAGATCCATAAACACCACATTTTTTAAAAATGTAATTTCGTGAGAGCCGTACAGTGCTCACAGTGCGCTCCTGTAACAGCACCTGAAAAAAAATTGACTTTATGGCTCCTACAGAAAGAGCCATACGTAGCCAATCCGTACTATAGCCAGTTAGAGACGTTACCCGGATCTGACTGCTTGAACTGCTAGTTACTATTACTAAGGTAAAAAGTTGGCTTTCAAAGACAATTAGGCTTTAGGATCAAACTGGGTTTGTTTGCTATCAAACTGAGGTAAGAGGGGAAGGTAAATGGGTGAAGGTACCCTAAATGGTCTTGCCTAATTATTAAGACTAAAATAAATATTGAAGCACAAGTTGTTCCCTAAGGTGCAGAGTATGGGAAGATCTTGGGGGTCTCTCCCAACTCTGTTGCTGTTTGTTGCTGAGCCCAGAGGCTAACATGCCCCTGGATCAGATGCTGTTGTATTCTTGAAGTTAGCTGTTCACTCTTGTTTGATTTTAAGGTTGTTGACTATGCCAATAAGGTATTGATTTGGCTAGCAATGAAGGTTGTCCCTACCTGCCTGCCTAATCCAACTCCCAAACCTCCTAGGGCCCAGTTTGCCACCGCCTCCTCCCTAACCCTAGGTGATGAGAGAAAGAAGTGAAGTCTCAGGGATTTGTGGACCCCAATTTATACCCTGTCCTTAACTGTCACCTTGGCATATGCCCTGGGGTGCTTTGCCAGGTTTTGTGTTCCAAAGTGGCTAACTGCTATTTTGTACCTACAGAAAATGACTGCCCATTTCTGCATATCACAATACACTATTTCATACCTATAGCATCTCTTCACTTCTCTGTTTTTTTTTTTAAATCTATTTTCTCTGCCTTCTCCCCACCATCCTTTTGGGAACAGAAGAACAAATTCTTATGACAAATACGCATAGTCAAACAAAACAAATTTCCCTAATAGTTTTCTGTATGTATACACACACACACAAACACACACACATATATATATGCATATATATACTTCATCATTGATCCTCTAAAATCATGAATGGTCATTATATTAATCTTAATTGTTACAGATTTCAAAATTTTTTACATAGTTATTAAAGTATTCTCTTAGATTTGTCCATTTTGTGCTTCATAAATTTATAAAAGCCTTCAAAATTGTTCATTTTCATAATATTGATCTTACAATTTAATTTGTCTTTCTGGTTCTGTATACTCTGTATCTGTCCATATAACTACTCAATCTAATTTGAACTCTACACCTGGCAGTGGCACATCTGGGTCAATGGGAATGTATTGTTTTTATTATGCATACACTTCTTTTGTGTATAATTAAAATTGCTCTTCAGGAATAGCCATACCCATCTTTGGTGTAGTAACAGTGCATTAATGTGCCTGTTTTTCACAATTTGGCCATCTTTGCAACTCTGATGAGTGTGAGGTAGAATCTCAGAATTGTTTTAATTTACATTTCTCTAAATATTAGTGATTTGGAACATTTTTTTTCATGTGGTTGTGGATAACCTGTATTTCTTCTTTTGAGAACTGCCTGTTTGCATCCTTAGACCACTTAAATAGCTGTCTGTTGAATAATAAGTCATTTTACCCTGTCTCCATTTACTAGAACATGAACAGGGTAAATTTCGTGATCTTCAAACTCTTCTGTATTTAACATCCCAGTTTTAAAAGTCTGATTCTAACATCCCTGCTCTGAGAGAATTGCATAAGTAGTAGGAAAAGAATTTGGAGAGCATGTACTTCAGTTTGTATTTTATGCAACAGGCACTTAGCCACAGAAACTTCTTGGGCATGAAAGCAACATAGGCAGTCCTGTAGTACAGGCATATTAATTTGGCAGCTGTATGAAGGATGTATAGGAGATGGAAGAGATGGGTCAGAGAGACCAAGTAGGAGGCTAGGGCAATAACCTAGACTAGAGGCTAGAAGTTGTAAGAGGGAAATAGAGTTAAAGCATTTTGGAAGCTTAGACAGACAGGCAGGAGCTGAGAGTCCAACTGGAACACAGTGGGCTCGTTATGCAGCGGGTTCCTGTGCACTTGGAGTATACTTGGACTATATCAGATCAAGACCATCAGATCATCTCCATGAGATCCCATTTGTCCCTTGTGTCTTAGCTGCCTATTTAGAGTAGTGTAGGGATTTCCCAGATCTTCAGCTTTTTTTTTTTTAAACCCTTGTACTTCGGTGTATTGTCTCATAGGTGGAAGATTGGTAAGGGTGGGCAATGGGGGTCAAGTGACTTGCCCAGGGTCACATAGCTGGGAAGTGGCTGAGGCCGGGTTTGAACCTAGGACCTCCTGTCTCTAGGCCTGACTCTCACTCCACTGAGCTACCCAGCTGCCCCAGATCTTCAGCTTTTAACCCTGAATTTGATCCTTAGTGTTTTGGGTTAAGTGTGACCTCTCCCATCATTTCTAACCCTACAGTCTGTATTAAACCTGTATTTTGTAATTCTTTGGTCCCAGTCTACTCACTTGTTAGTTTCATAGACTCCCAGGCTAGGTGGATCTGTGGTGGCAGTTGGTATCAACTGCCAATCCATAATCTCCCATTCCTTGTTCTTTGGAGGGTTTGTGTTTCCCCAGTTTGTTAGTCCAGTCTGTTATCCCTATCCAGTCAGTCCTCCTTCTCCCCTTTCTCAAAACCCAGTAATATTTGTTACCCATAAGTGTTTCTCCATAAGAAAGTGAGAAGGGCCTCAACTAGGGTGGTAGCCATGAGAGCAGAGAGAAGGAATTGGATGCTCTAGGAGTAAGTTACTTTGATCATTGCAACCATTAACTTATTTGTCTTAGTATATTTTATTAGATGTTATTGTACTTAACTGACCATTTTTCATAATCTATCTTTTGCCCCTTGTTATAGAAGTCATAGAAGAGATTGAATAGAGGAATCAGTATCATAAACATCTGGATTCTAATTCTACCTCCGGAGCACCCCAGTTGTATGGCCATGAGCAAGCCACTTAATTTCTTAATGTCCTAGGCAAGAATCTAAGAATATAAATGATAGAAGAACTGCTGATTTGCACTGATGGAGGAGATTTTTATATTGTAATGAAATTATATGCCTCTGGACCCCTAGATAAAGTATATGTGAACTAGACATCATATCCTTCTGTCTCCCTTTGGCCCATAGGACAAAATTCAAACTCTGAACTTTGGCATTTAGTACCACTGACGCAAACCTATGTTTTCAACCTCCCCTAATTCCTCTCCCCTTCACATACTTTATATCACAACCATACTCTACTTCTAGCCATCCTCCCACATTATTCTCTATTTCTTGCCTTTCTATATGTGCACAGATCACCTTAGAGGAAGGCATCCTAACCTTTTTTGTATCATGGACCCCTTTAGCAGTCTGATGAAACCTATGAACCACTTCTTGGAATAAGGTTTTTTTTATGAATAAAATATATCAGATTATAAAAGTAACTAATTACACTGAAATATAATTATCGGGGTGTTTCTTTTTTTAATGTTCATGGACTCCATGTTAAGAACCTTTGTTGTAGATGTTTGAATCAAACTACTTCTGCCTCTCCATCTCTTGAAATGCTTCTTCCTTCAAAGGCCAGCTCAGGGGCTTATTTAAGGAAACCTTGATGCCCTCAAATATAACCAAACTCTCCATCTGAAAATTTGTCTGGGTCTCTCCTTTACTATTTTCATGTAGCTTGAGAAGCTACAGTGTTTAGCAGAAAGGGTTCTAACCTGGGTTCAAATCCCACTCCTGACATTTATTAATGAATATGGGTATAGGGTATGTGCGGGGAGGACCAGCACCTCTGGTATGAGGGCTTGCTGAGCCTTTTTCCAGACTGTTCATCCACTTTTGGTATCTGTATTATCACCTGACTCTGTCTTGCGGTTCCAAAAAGCAAAAGCATGTTCAATGACCATACCCTGATAAAATCTTGGCGGATGGGACAAACCATGTAAAAGGTAAGTGACAGGCCTCGAAACTATTGGTGAAGTGGAATTTCTCGTTGGCTGCAGGAGGGGGTTGGGAGAGGGGAGGGAAAGAACATGAATCATGTAACCGTGGGAAAATATTCTAAATTAATTAAATAAATACATTTTAAATTATATTAAATTAAAAGACAAAAAACCCAACTATTGGTGAGTTTAGTTGATATCTCCCCCAAGCATGTGAAGACTGGGCCAATGAGAACAATTTGTTCCAATGAAGGCTACTGAAGCAATCTCTGAAGTATTTAGAGCATGGTCAGACATCAGAGATGTCAAGGTCACTGACTGCATCTTGGACTATCACCAGTTATCTTTACTTTTGTCTCTTCACAAGACTTTGATGACTCTGGAAAATAGTGAGGTAGATAATTTTGTACAACTCCACCTTGCTTAAATCCAGTTCCCTCAGAAATTAAGACATCACCCATCCAAAATTTTAGCCCAACACTGTGATGTCATTAATTAGTTTTGAAAATGAAGGACTAATAACAACAACAATATCATAGGTAAGTCATTTAATCCCTTTAAACCTGAGTTTTCTCATGTGCAAAATAAGGATAGCAATACCTTTAGTACCAATTTCATAGTGTTGTTATAAGAATCATATGAAATTATATATATACATATATATACACATATATTTTGTCATGTCATATCATTAAAATTTTATTGAGTTGTATTGTTTTAAATTTCTCATTCTTACAAAATACAAAGTGCTTTTAATGACTGAAAATTTGTCCCTTAAACAAAGGGCCCATCTTTTTAATAACAATCTTCTTGGAGATACTACATGGTTGTGAGACATGGAATATCATAATCTCCAGAGAATTAAACTTGAGTTTTCTCAAAAGGCAATGGAAAGGCATATTGTGGGCATGATTGAGGTACAACTTCTTATTAATGAACAATCGTGCAAGAGAAGTAGTGTTAAATATACTTTTAGGGCATGACTGGAAAATAATGGATTGGTCACATATCCTCACAATGTTAAGGGACCTGGAGGAAGCCCTCAGTATAATGGATAGACCCCCAGTAGTAGATTTATGGGAAGAGAAAGGATAACAGATTTAGAGCTGGGAAGGGAGCTTTGAGATAATTGAATCTAACTTCCTTATTTTACAGATGAGGAAACTGAAATCAAGAGATTAAGTGACTTGTTCAGGGTAACATAGCTAGCAATTTTATGAAGTGGGATTTGAACTCAGGTCTTTCTGACTCCAATTCCAGTACCCTATCCATTCTACCTTCCCCTACAGAGTTTGACAGAAGTTGTGTATTGGTGCATCCTTGCATCTCAAGTATATAATGAAATATGTTGTACTTTGTGGAGAAGGGGGAGCCAAAACTGTGATTTCATTAGTGTAGGGAGAAAATTCCCTCCACAGATACAGATAAGCCAAATCTGTCCCTCTCTTCACCTTTCCAATGAATCCCTTGTACGGTAGGCTCCTAAATGTATGCTGAATTGTATTATCATTATCTTTTTGGTGTCAATACTGATTTATAAATACATATTTAGATAATAAATACTAAAATGTAGTCTATTTAATAAAATTATCTTGTAGGTAATAACAATGGAGCATGCTTTCAACAACTGGTACAATTAAAGCAGATTAGGATGGAAAAAGCTTATGCCCTATTTGTGAACTATTGAAAAATTAAGACTAAACCCTTCTTATTTAGGAAGAGGAAATTTCACTGCTATTCAAATTCTGTTGTCTAATTTTTTAAAAAACTGAATAATTTTATTTAATACCTTAAGGTTACAAAGTTGAGAGACAGTTAGAGACAGAGAAAAGAAGTGAAGAAATATGCCTGACCAATCTCCAGTATATTATTAATGTTAATTACCTTAGTTGATTAGAACATTGTGCTAATATGATCAGAGTCTCTAGTTTGATAACTTTAGGGGGATAGTTAGTTTCCTCCAGAAAATAAAATAATTTTCTTAATAAAAGACGGAGAAGTAGCATGGCTCACTGCAGAGGCATCAAGCATGTAGAAATTTAACACTAGGCTCTACTCTCTTTTTTTGGCACTCTGTGAAAACCTTTTGGTTTTAAATTTTACTTCTAAATCAGTAATGGGTGGAGTCCTCTCTACCATACTGGGAGATGCTATACAGTATTATGTGCCCATTCTAAAAACTACGTGATGACTCATGGAGTCAAAATCTGCCTCTTGTCTTGACTGAGGTTGGAGTCTTCCAAATCAGAGCATGTTGGGAAAGAGATGTCATGAGGAGCATAAATTGGAGTAGGGGAAGGAAGTGGAGTCTTGCTTTGAAAAGAGGACAGGAGGTGGCTAAGAGAGTGCTGGCCTGCCTGTGGTCTGGCTATACAGCTGGCTGGGGGAGGCAGCTAGGAGAGGGTAGATGGTCTGGCTCTGGGTTGGCTAAAGAAATATGGCTTGCCTGAGGTTTAGCTTGGAGCTGGCACAGTCAGGTGGGGAGGAGGCTGGTAAGGGAATGATTGGCCACACATGGCTGGTGCCTTTTCTTTCTTTTCCCTGTTTTTATTATTTAATAAATAATTATAAATTAAGATACTATCTAACACAAGCCCTGAAGATCACACTCCTCAGTGAAGTCCAAAACAGATTAAAATATAATTGGTAAATATTTAACAAAATAAATAAAAATATGATAAAACATAGACAATGTTAATATGTGATTTTCTAAACTTATGTTTAGTTTAGTGGCTTCATTTCAAACTCATTTGAATTTGATAACACTGGCCTAGTGGACAGAGTGGGCCACAGAGTCAAAAAGACCTGGGAAGTGCTGTCTCTGCTACTTATTGGCAAAACAACTGAGCAAGTCACTTAGCCAATGAGGTCCCAGGCACATTCCTAAGACTTCACATTGCCTAGCAAGTGCTGATCTGCATTGTTAGATGGTTTCTAATGTAGAGTTCCCTATTCCTAAGAAAGTACATTGGTCAAACAAAAAAACTGAGATGTCTAACTCTTTTTAAATAATGGAGGTGAACTGGAAAGAACATTGGGTTTTACAAATATTATTTCATTTTATCCTCTTGACAGCTTTGGGAGATGGGCAAAGTTATTATCTTCATTTTACTGCAGAGGAAAGGAGACTGAAATAGAAAAGACCTTAAGTAGCTTGTCCAGGATCAAATTTGAACTCAGGTCTTCCTGACATTAGGCCTAATAGTCTATTTATTGCTAAATGAGGAATTTGAACAAGATATCTCCAAGGTCCCTTTCTCTTCTACATCTACAATTTCATGAACTTATGACCTAGTAAATCCCTTTCAGCTCACAATCTGAGTTCTTCTCAATTGCTAAATATTGATTGAACTCTATTCAACCAATGAATTTATTAGAAGGCAAGAAGGGGACAGTGAAGACATCAAATTTTAAGGATTCTTCTACTTTGGATCTTGGTTCCAGAATCCAGCAACACCAATAGTCTAAGCTGTGCTTCTCTGCTACTTAGAGCATCAAGTTATTTTTATACTAGAACTTTCTAAGACCTGGGATGGGTGTTTGAAATATTTGAGATACAGTACATAATATAATTACATTTCCCAAAAGGAATGAGTTTGCTACTTCAGAGCACTGTTCAAGTTGCATATATATTGGAGGAGGGTCATGTAGTTATTTAAGGTTTTCAAAGTACTTTATATCCAGCATTTCATTTGACCCTCATATCAACTCTACCAGATAGGTATTATTATTAACCCATTTTTACGGATGACGATACTAGGGTCACTTTGGTGTCTGATGCTTAATTCAATCCAGGTTTTCCTACCTTCAAGTCCAACATAAAGCACTATGGAACTGTCTATAGATGAGAGCCTACATGTTCTCCTTTCTGTTGCTAAGATGCTCCATAAAATGTGAACCTTAGTAGTATTTCAAAGAAAAGAACACTTTTATTTCTTTTTACAAAATAGCTGCCAAGGACCAGGCCTCCCAGGGAATAACAGAAAGCACCAGGAAGGAAGGCATGAGGCTGGACCACTTGGTCAGAGTAATATGGACCTCAGCTCCAGCTCTCCCCGACCCAACAAACGGTCCCGCTCCAGGCCCCGACCTTTGTTCTCGGCCTTGACCCTCACAGCTGTGCGGCGCAGGTCGTCCTCTGATAGTCCTTCGAAGAAGAAGTCCTCGTTAAAGACTGGATTTCGGCTCCGTCGGACCACCGCGCTGCGCTGCTTGTGCGTCTTCCCCTGCAGCACCAAGGTGAAGCTGACTCTGCAGCCTATGGCCCCCGGCTCTGAGGTGCCGCTGTAGAGGCCCTGGGCGCTGAGCAGGCGGATGCGTAGACGCCGGGACACTGGACAGTACTCGGTGGCCAAGTGCAGGGCACCGCCGTCACAGCCCAAGGCCACGGTGCTCTTGACCTCCAGGCGCTCCTGCAGTGGACCCAAAGGGGACGGGGATGGAGCTCGCACCAGGGCGGAACCAGGGTGGCAGGTGGCTATCAGAGAGATGTGGCGTGCATCCCCGACGGCCTCATAATCCTCGTCGTCATCTTCTGCGCTGGAGACCGAGCGAGCTCGGGCCAGAACGCGGCTCCCACTGGCTCGCAGCGCCCGGCCCAAGGCATCTGGGGCCCGGAGGAGGCGCCGGTAACGCTGACGGCTCCGTGACCGCTTGGCTGGAGCGTCTTGGGGCCGTGGGGAACTGCAAGGAGATGAGTTGGCGGAGGAGGAGTCAGAGCAGCCAATGGCCTGGCGGTCTGGGGCTACCCGCCGGCCCCGTAGGTTGCACGAAGCATTGGTACCGCTGCTGCTGCCACAGTAAGTGTGAGCCCTAGGCCTCAAAAGTGACTGGGATGGGGGCTGCAGGAAAAGGGCGGCAGCGGCTGCAGAACTCCCAAGGAAAAGAGACTCTTTGCGGCGGGTATTGGGGCTCTCGAGCAACGCGCAGAAGCCGTACGAGGTGGGCTGGCGGGGCAGGTGCGGCAGCGAAAGCGCAGCCTGAGAGCGCGGATCCCAGTCGGTAAGGTCCGGGTCCTCCCTGGCTTTCACACACTCTTGCCTCAGCTCCTCCTCCTGCCAGAGTTCTCGGGTAAGGGCTGGGGAAGGACTGGGTAGGAGCCTGGGAGGGATGCAGAACTCTGGGATGCTGGCTGGAGTAAGAACATTGGTAAAGCTGGCAGGAGAGAAGGCAGATGTGGCTGCTGGGCGTGTCCGAATCCTTAGGAGCCGCTCCAGGCACCACATTTGAGTGGCAGTACCAAGGCGTATGTGGGCGAGCTAATCTACCTAGAGCACATAAAGAGACACTGTCGATCAAGGGATAGCAATTTTGGTTTCTTTTGCTTTAAGGTGCTACTTCTCCCTCCCACTTGCGGCCTCCTGGCCTAGGACTTCCCGAAGTTCTCAAGACTTGGTAAAAACTACATCTAAGCCCAAGTGCGTGTCCTGACGTTTCCACTTGTTTCAAATGGATTGAAAAATCTTTCCCTACTTTCTTCTCCCCCCACCCCCCTATCTTGTACCTTTCCTCCTCACCCCCAACAGAATTTGCTTTCCTAAAACCCATGATCCCCAAACATTTTGGTCCTCAGTTCTTCCATGTTGCTTCTCAGAAGCAGTTTGCGTAGTCATTTCATGAATCCTGTAGGTTGCACATTTTTCCTGAAGGAGGGAGGACAAACAACCCAAAGATCTCAGACAGGAAAACCGGTCAACATTCCAGGACCCAAGTATCAAGCAAATAAGAGTCCCTTCTGTACATACCTAAAATTCGCTGATTATCCGGGGGTCTTCACGTTTTCAGATCATGGTTTCGTGCTGTGGTGTCTGACTTTACCCAAGTCTGCTCAAACGCTGATAGAAACCAGCTGCAGTAGAGAAAATTGCCGGCAGCAACTTTATAAGCGCTGCCAGCCTACCTCCAGCCAATGTGAAGCCACCGCGCTTCGAAGGTAAGCCCCGCCCCCAGCGCTTTGAGACTATCTCCCAGGTTGTGTAACCTGATTCTGCACCATACCGCCCACTCCCACCCTCCTCTCTGCCATGCCACATGGCTGAAGCTGTTGGGGAACTCTGGAAACCTTACCATGGTCAGGGCACATGTAGAAACTGCAGACTTCTTCTCCTCATTTCTTTATGCCTTTTTGTCCAGTCATTTCCTTCCCCTTTTCCTCCATTCCACAACACAAGCCTGTGACTGACTGCCCCTAAGCAAAATTGAGGTGTTTGTTTTTGACACTTTTCTGTCCCTACTCCTTTCTTATTTTTTAACAACCTTTTCTAGATATCCATAGGAACCAAACACTTTCCTGTTATACTCCACTTAGGCCTGCTCTTCCTAGATTTTTCACTATTTTTAATCTTTCTCTCATTCTGTGCCCCTTGCTCTTATTTGGATGTGGCTTGAAAGAATATTAATCTAATTTATACTGGTGTCTTCTGATACTAGACTTAATATGTAGCCTCCTCCCAAGATTTCTGGATTGTAATGTCCTTTAACAACCCCCCATTCCTTCACGATGGAATATCAGATGTCAGAAAGGGTTGCACATAATTTAAGGTAGGTTTACTTGCTAAATCTTTCCTGTAGTAATAGTAACAATTCATATTTCTATTAATGCTTTCCTTACAACAATCCAATGAGATTGGTTCAATAATTTTAAATCTTTATCATATATGAAAACTGAGAAGTTACTTGTTCAGTCACAGAGTTAAGTTGTCACAATTCAAACCCTTCTTTTCAGACATGATCTTCTCCTACAAGTAGATAGTCACACACGAATGATCATAGATCATTGTAAGGAATTTCTGAAGCATTTATACTTTTCTAGATGGGAAGTAGGAAGCCTCTTTTTAGCCATCAGGATATACAAGCAAAGATTTATATCTAGAAGGCACCTTAGAGGAAATCTAGTTCATTGTCCTTATCTTAACATTGAGGAAACTGAGACCTACAGAATTTAAATGACTGGCCCAAGGTTATTCAAATATTAAGTGGTGGAGCTATAAATATGACTTATAACACCAAATTTAGCACTCTTATGTTATAAAAATATATGTAAATACAGTAATCTGAGTGGGTCAAAAGAAAATGCAATTTGGGTGTGAGGAAAGATAATGGGGATATTAAGAAGATTATAAGGTGATTGGAGGAGGGAAGAAGGTAAGTGAAGGTATATAGGAGATAAGGGAAATGGGATATGTAGGAGAGGGCAGCTCAAACAAGTTTATTCCCAGAGGCTTGAGACAGAATACAGGGAGGAAACTAGGGCCAGTAAGAAATGTTTAGTTTTGGCTGGAGGGTTTCTCTTGTTAGTTTCTCCAGTCTCTTGAGGGAGGAGTCAGAGGGCCCTCCCTGCCTGTCAAACTGAAGGCTGGAGGAAGTCTAGGGGAGGTACTTCCTGCCAAGATGGATGCACGAGTTTTCTCAAGAAATAAAAGAAAATGATTCCTTCCTCTTGAACCCTTGTCTTAATTTTCAACACAAAGATTCACCAGAGGGTTTGAATAAGTAATAAGGGGATTTATTAATACCAGGGTCAGTCAGAAGGGGAGAAGGGTTCAGGATTTTCTAACTGCTGCTAGGGAGAGGATGGTGGTGGGGGATGGGTCACGGAGAGGTTTAGACTCAGAGAGTCCAGCTCTCCCAGTCAGGAAGATTTGACTACCTTTTAAGTAAAGTCTTTATCAAATCTAGGGGTAACTTATTTGAGGATACTCCAATTATCTAAAGAAACTAAAACCCACAATGTTCAATCACCAAGCCCTCCCTTCCAACCAGGACCCAAAGGAAAATCAGGGAAGGGAAGGGATAGAGATGGGAGATCAGGGAGAGGTCCAGAGAAATGAGATAGGTCCAAATTTCCCCAAGACAAAATAAGCACAGGCCAAGGCCGAAGTAATTAGGCCAAAGCCGAAAGGCCAAAGCAAAAGCCTCCAGCCACAGTGAAAGCCAGAAGGCAAAAGCCCCGTCAGTTGGAACTTCACCTCTATTTATAGCTTTAGGTTCTAACTGACTTTCTGAAGATTCTAAGATCTTTAACTGACTTTTTGTGACCATTAGAAATTACAGAAGCAAAAAGTTTCTGTTAGCCACCTTGCATTACACTTAGGGAAGGGAAAAGCACTAATAACTGGAGAGATAAAGGAGAAATACCACTTTACACAGTTCTTGAAGACAGACAAGGTTTCTGAGGATTGGAAATGAAGGAATAATTTCCATGCATTAGGAATGACTTGTGTGAATACATAAGAGATAGTGGGTAGAATATCAAGTTTGAGAAAGACCTTTCAGGTTGGCTGCAACACTGTTGACAAATGAAAGCAATGTGAAATTAAGTTATGAAGGTAAATGTAAGTCAGATATGGAAAGCCTTCGTTACTAGGCTAAAGAGATAGTATTTAATGCCACAGATGATGGGAGCCAATAATTATTCTTGAACAGACATGTGACATAGTCAGCCATATGACTTAGGAAGATGATTTTAGTAGCCATATGGAGAATGGATTGGAGAAGAGAGAAGAAGCCAGGAGACCAATTAGGAAGTTAACACAGCAATCTAGGTGAGAAATGATGAAGATCTCAAGTGATGCTACAATGGATCCATGGTCTCATCATTTATAGGTGCTCCCTTCCCAGGTACAGTTCACAACCTTTTCTTATCTTATGTGATTCTAATCTTTTTCTTTTCATTAGATATCCATAGATATTTAATCAGTGCCCTAGAGACTTTCTTTTGTTATTTTAATAGTCCCTGTATATGAACTAATATGCAGAATGAGACACATTTTTGGATATGGCCAATGTAGGGATTTGTTTTGCTTGACTTTGTTCATGAATTACAAGGGTTTTTTATTTAATTTTTTACCAGTGTGGGGATAAAAAACAATTATTTGATAACAGAAAAGAAAACAATTTATGTCATTGTATTAAAAATTTAGCTGGAAGGATAGATTTATTTAGTGGTAGATAACCTTTTTTTTATCCATCAGTCATAGGATTATAGAAACCAATCATTCAATAAGTATAGCCTTATATAGCCTACTATATGCCTTGCTTTGCATTAGGTTAAATAGGATACTCAAGAAATATGTTAATCCTACTCAAAGGGAACAATGAATTAATTCTGATATAAATGTTACAAATTATTTTCTAAGAAGCATTTATACTTTTTAGAAATGCCATTAAACTGCATTTTCTGTTCTAACATTAGACATCCATAATTTTAGAGCCAGAAGGAAAAATGAAGGAGGAAAGAAGGAAGGGATAGAACAAAAGAAAGAAGCCTAGAGAATTAGGCAATCCTTTGATTGTATAGATGAAAAATGAGATACAGAGAGATAAATAGCTTTACTTAAGCTCAAAGCTACTTGGTAGTTAGTGTCAGAAATCATATCTCCTGGTTCCCATTAGAATGGTTTTTCTACCATATTTCTTTGGAGGCAGCTAGCTGGCACAGTGGATAGAGGGAATATCTCGCAATCAGGAAGATCTGAGTTCAAATTTGACCTCAGCCATTTACAAACCCTGTAATAACCCTAGGCAAATCCTGTCTGCCTCAGTTCTCTCATCTGTATAATGGGGCTGGAAGTAATAGTATTTACCAATATAGTAATATTTGTAAAGTGCTTAGCACAGTTGCTTGGCATATAGTAGGTGCTTAATAAAAGTTTATTTCCTTCCTTCCTGTGGGAAGCTATCTCAGAAAACTGGTAACAATAGCTTTCATTTACATAGCAATTTACAATTTATAAATAATCTTGTGATATTATTTGCCTGTTGTATCTTTCTGTCTCATCAAGGCATTTAAAATTATCTTTATCATTTGAAAGACTAGCTTGGAGGCACAAACTGTCTAAATGATTTACAATGATCAGCAATAGAAGTAAATTTTATAGTGTAATGACATTTTGCAAAAGCAATATGGAAAGCAAAATGGACAGTTAGCTGTTTAGAACATGGCATGAACTGAGTGAGGCAGGGGCTGTCAGGTGCCAATTCAGTTGATGCACAGGTATTTAAGGAGGATTTGAACGGGAAATTTGATCTCAGTCTGGAGATTGGGTTTGGGAGTGGGAGGTTGGTTTGGTTTGGGTAGGCCTTAGGTCAACTTGAATTGCCAGCAACCTGCACTAACCAACTTATAGTCTCAAATCCTGTGATACCTTTATACCAAACAACTTGTTCTTGATTCATACTCCAACAGCAAACAACATCTCTCAACTGAACAACCTGATTTTGGTTGAACTCTGTCTGGCCCTGCCAGCAATTGATTATTGACAAGCCCAATCACTCCTTCT
Source organism: Gracilinanus agilis (assembly GCF_016433145.1). Taxonomy (NCBI): domain Eukaryota; kingdom Metazoa; phylum Chordata; class Mammalia; order Didelphimorphia; family Didelphidae; genus Gracilinanus; species Gracilinanus agilis. Next base: position 577,432,968 of record NC_058131.1, read on the forward strand.
TCAAGTACCATCTTTCATCATTAGCTTAGATTAGGAATCTCCTGTTTCCCTCCTTCCTCAATTAATACCCTGCTCCCCTTCTAAGCCTAGTAGCATTAAATCTTTGAAATTTACCTAAACTTGTGTCAGCTTTATCTTAAGGCTTAGTGAGCATATACTTGGGACATTGGAGGGATCTAACAAGATCAAATCCGCAGTCAAACTCTAGTATTATCCCTTGCTGGGCCAGATTGTTCAGTTAGAAGTGTCTGTATAATTCCAACCAGAGATTCTTCATTTTAGCTGACCAGTCTGGGACACTGTTATTCTGAAGTTGAGTTTAGCAGATTCATTACCAACATTTTGTGGGCTCTTTGTGTTTCACTATCACAATTTAAATATTACACTTACGTATTACCTACACACACTCAGATTCAGCTCCTCATAACATCAGGCTATATCTATAACAATAGTTAGCTTTATGGTAGATTTAGAGCATGAAAAGATCTTAGAAATCTATTCCAAACTTTTTGTTTTATGGATGAGGAAACTGAAGATTACAGAGGTTGAGTGACTTGCCCAATGTCAAGAAAGTCATAAATAGCATAGCTGGGATTCATATCTAGTTCTCCCAAGTGCAAAGTTTTTTTCTGCTACACAACTATCAAGGAGAGGCAGGAATGAGGAGGCATTTAGTGCAGGACAACATACATTTTAGTATGCGGGGGTGTCCTCTATTTCCTTACATATATCTTAGTTTTCATAGCATTCTTATCTAGATGCATCTAGTAGCATAATGGATAGTGTGCTAGAGTCAAGAAAGATCTAAGTTTTCATACCTGGCCTTCGACTTTTACTTAGTTTTTTGTAACCTTGAGCAAGCCACTTAACGGCTGGCTGTTTGCCTCAGTTTCCCCAACTGCAAAATGGAGATAACAGCACCTACCTTGTAGGATTATTGTAAGGAGCAAACGAATACTGGTAAAAATCTCTTAGCTTCTTGAGACATAGTTGCCTGATACATAGTAGACACTATATATACTATTCCTTCCCCTTATCTCTGTTGGAAGCACTAAAACTCTACCTCTTCATTCTCAGAACAAAATTTTTGATCCACTAAATCTATTTACCAAGTTTGTGCCTAGGATTTGTAATTTGCATAGTTATTTTTTGGATAGGAAGTTTATACTAGAGAAAGAGGTGGGGACAGAGAGAGACAGAGGGAGCCAGGGAGATAGAGGCAGAGATTGGGAGATTGATCAGAGTTCCTAGATGAAATAGGAAAGGACAGAGAATGAAAGAGGTAACTGTGGCTGAAGAAAGGAACACTCAGATTCTTAAAGTATTATAAGGGTAAAGAAATAATGGTTAATGATTAAAGCCACATTTTTAGATTTAATGTTTCAGGAATTAGTTGTTTTCATGTGCAAAATCATGAAAATGTTTCTGCCTCTGACCAAGCAGTCATTTTTTAAAAACAATTTATCTTCTAAAGTAACATAATAGATAATGTCTACATATAATATCTGCAGATGGCAGCAAGTATAACTGGCTGTCTCATAGAATGTGTGTGTATGGTTACAATACCTTGTTGACTCTCCATCACTTCATCACCTCTCAGCCATGAGTGGTCAATTGGTCATGAGGCTGGGGAGTTTGGGCCAGGGCACGTGCATAGGCCGGAGCCACATATGCTTCAAGAAAGACTGCTTTGTCACCTCTGTAACTCACACATGTAGCTATGGGAACATTCAGTTATGGGGCTGGAAAACAGTTCCAAGAAAAAAGGATAAACAGACCACAGACCATTAGGCTGCTGGTGATTTTTGAAGTGAATGTTTGAAAGTTGTGTTAACATTGGTTGGGCATTAGTCTAGTGGTCTGTCTGCATATAATAGATGTTGACTGAATGAGTAATATGAAGATAAGAAATTGTGGCTACAAATATGTTACTATACTTGCTTTTCCCCCCCTCATTCTTCCTGTATGTTGGTTTTTCTCTTCTAATTCTACTTTCCTTCTTTATCATCTATCTTATTGTTCTAACTTTTGTTTTAACATCCTTTTGAGGCTGTCATTCTCTTTATTTTTAAGATTCCTTTTCCTCAACCTTGTAACTTATTAAGTTTTCTTCATTGCAAAAAAGGGAAGTAAAAAGAGGAATAAAGAGTAGGTTGGGATTTTTTTTTTAAAGATAAAGGTGATTGAAATAAAATTTGCTGGCAGTTGGCCTTCAGATTTTGAGATAAGCAAGAATGTTTAATTTCTTTTTTAATTCTTTGTTACTCTTAAATTTTATACATTTTCCATCTTTAAAAAATTCTTCATTGGGAGTATGAATATCTTTAATTGAAACTGATTAATTTTCTTTAATCTAATTCTGTTAACTAAGTTCCTCTTTATATAATATATTTATGACAATGGGTACTTAATATTTGGGATAAGCTATTGTTTAGGATCATAAGAATCACAGCATCATTGATTTTAGGGCTTGAAGGGACCTTGAAGATCATTCTAGTTGCATTAGCATTTATTAAGTCGTCTAGTATTTATTAAGCACCTACTATGTGTTGGGTACTATGTCAAGTGCTTAGCATGCAAAGAAAGGCAAAAAAACCAAACAGTTCCTGCTCTCTAGGAGCTTATAGTCTAATGGGAGAGATATCATACAAACAACTTTGTACAAAGAAGACATAGAAAAGATTCCTTGGAGGTGGCCTCAGAGGGAAGGCACTAAGATTAAGGAGGAATGGAAAAGGCTTCTTGGAAAAGATAACTGGTGTTCTTCAAGCAGGATGAGGGAGTTGCCATGTGAACTGGAAAGACCTCCAGGAATTGATGCAGAGTGAAAGGAGCAGAGCCAGGAGGACATTGTACACAGAGACTGATACACTGTGGTAAAATCAAATGTAATGGACTTCTGTACTAGCAGCAATGCAATGACCCAGGACAATTCTGAGGGATTTATGGAAAAGAAAACTACTCATATTCAGAGGAAGAACTACAGGAGAGGAAACACAGAAGAAAAACAACTGCTTGAACACATGGGTTGATGCGGACATGATTGGGGATGTAGACTTGAAATGACCACACCAATGCAACTATCAATAATATGGAAATGTGTCTTGATAGATGACACATGTTAAAACCAGTAGAAATTGTTGGCTATGGGGGCGGGGGTGTTTGAGGGGGTGAAGGGGAAAGTAAGAACACGAATCATGTAACCATGGAAAATTTTTCTAAAAAATAAAAAAAATTAAAAAAAAAGATCATAATTCAAGAATCTGGAATATTCAAAGTATTACTATGTAAAGGTTTTTATATTATGCAATCATTGACCATAGAGTTAATTTTATTTGAGTCCAATTATGTAAGGTTGGATTTTCACTTTCACATTAGCCTTTAGAAATAAGTTCTGTGTAAAGGGGTATGTGTGTGTGTATGTGTGTGTGTGTGTACATACTCTAGAGTTCCATAGCAAATTCAACTGTGTAGTTTTTGAAATTGGGTCTAATCAGAGACCTGGGTAGAAGGGTTCATGGGAACAAATGGGTCCATAAAACACTAGATGAGGGTTAGGAGACCTTGGTCCAAGTCCTACCTTTGTCACCAACAATAAAAACTGATATTTATGTACTACTTTAAGGTTTGCAAAGCACTGCAGGCATTATATTTTCTTTATAGATTAGAAAATAACTCACAGAAATTATGATTTATACATGATTATATAGCTATTATGTCAGAGGCTACAGAGTTTTAGTCTTAATCCACTAGGCCAGTGATGGAAAAACTACTGCCCCCGGGCTAGATGTGGCCCCCTGAAATGTTCTATTTGGCTGCTCAACATTATTCCTAATCTGACGAATATAATGAGTAGGATACAATACAATGAAACTTCCAAAGAGTTGCCTTAGAAACAGACTGACAGATGAGCATTTTCTTTCCTTTGGCCCCCTCTTTAAAAAATATGCCCATCACTGCACTAGGCCCTCTGTTAGCCAGGTAACCCCAGATAAAACCTTTAACCTCTTCCTGTGTCTCAGATTCTTTTCTCTATAAAAGTGTTGGGGAAGATGTGGCATGTGTGCAGAGCTGGCACTCAGGGAGCTGCTCCATCCCCCCCCCACCCCTTCCCAGCCCCCAGAACATTTTTTGCATGCCCAGCCCCTCTGTCCAGCTGCTCAAAGTAAGCTTTGAGCTTAACTCTCTTTGGTAATCCTGGAGCTCACAGACAGTTTGAATTTGCCCTCTGGGCACTCGAATTTAGGAAAGGTTCACCAACAGGCTAGATTACATCTATCTGATTACCTCTAAAAATTCAAAGAATTGCTTGTATACTTCCAGGGTTAGCACAACTCCTTCCTTGACACAGTAGAGACTCTTTGAGAACTGAATTTATTGAAACTTTATTATTCAGTAGCCATCCTGGTGATGAACCATTCAAAACTCAGCTAGGCTTGTCCTCAGGTAAGACACACATACAGGTTGTTACTGTGTACATATTTGATAGATCTTTGTTAGCTTGGTAAGATCTGAATGTATACATGGATGAAGGTTTACTTGTATAAGTCAGATGGAAACATCCCATGGTCCTTAGGTTGCAGTGGCAAAGCAGATGCTAATGCCTCTTTTTTTAATGTCATTTCCACTGATAAAATGGTATATGTTTCAGATGTTGAACCTTTTAACAGTGCCAAGGACTTAATTGGCAAGAACTTTCTTTTCTGAGTTTTTGAGTAGCAATGGCTACAGTACCTGCAGAAGCAACTGCCAGGCTGCATCAATACAGGGCTTGATGATGGCAGCAGAGGAAACTAGGTTGGATATATTGTTATTTCCAAAGGTCTTGGATTGAGGGTCCTGAGCTGTCCCCATCAGTATCTGAAAGGAGATGGTGGTCAAGGTAGTAGTAGTTTGACTTTGCCTAACATATGCTGTCTCTTGCTTCTCCCTCAAGGTACCTTGCTTTTTCAACTACGTTGGTTTGCTTGCTCTATGTATGAAGTTGGGTTGGCACTTGGTGAGGTTGGCTTTTCTACAGGAGTTGCTTCAATGGATGCTCACAATAAGGTCTGCCAGACTTCCTCCTTGATACTCTTTTTTTTCTCTAGGTTTTTGGGTCATCACTCTCTCCTGCTTCTTCCCCTACCTATCTGGCCATTCCTCTGATTTCTTTTTTGGATGCTCTTCCAGATCACATTCTCTAACTATGTGCCCATCAGCATTTTGCTTTGGGCCCTCTTCCATGAACCCTTGTTGAGTATAATTTTTATCTCATTATGATCTGAAAAAGTTGTATTTATTATTTCTGCTTTTCTAAATTTGTTTGTAATATTTCTATGCCCTAGTACATGGTTGATCTTTGTATATGTACCATGTGCTGCTGAGAAGTGTGAGAAATTAAAATTAATATCCAAAATATTCTAAGTATTATATTATATTGGTTCCAAGGCAGAAGAGTGGTAAGGGTTAGGCAATGGGGGTTAACTGACTTGCCCACGGTCACATAGTTGGGAAGTGCCTGAGGCCGTATTTGAACCCAGGACCTCCCATCTCTAGGCCTGGCTCTCAATCCACTGAGCTACCCAGCTGCCCCGCCTTGTTACATTTCTTATATAAGCTTATGTCATTATATTTTTTCCATGCTTATTTAACTTCACTTTATTTGCCCAGTTAGATTATAATAAACTCTTTAAAAGGCAGAAACTGTGTATCATATACAATTTTTTTATGCTCTGCATAAATATTTGTTAATTGCTTATTAATTTCTTTTCAGTTATACTACTACACCATGTGTGTACAAACTCTTAACACTTTCCTTCACTACTGTTTAAGTATTAACTGATTCACTGCAGAGTCTTTGGGAGAGTTTCCCTCCATCTCCCCCCTCCCCCCATTCTTTATCAGAAGAGGTACATTTCTTAACCACTTGTGCCTGTGGAAGTCTTAACCCTTCTGCAAAAGGGTAGTCTCTAATTCCTTCAACTTTCAATTCTATTATCTAATTTAGGAATGGCTCCACCCCATCCCTCCTTAAAGGTGCCTTGAAGTTTAGGGTATTACTTGGAGAATGATTATAATTAGTCCATAACACAAGTTTAAGCAGGGAGAACAGTAGTAACCCAGTTCCCACTTTCCACTTTTTTATATCCCTAATTGCGGCAAGGCAATCAAGAAATTAACATCTCTAAGACCAGGCCAGGACTAGTCCGGTGAAAAGCAAGGAAACAAGAGAAAATAATTTTTTCTTTAGAATTCGTTTTCAATACTGCTTGGAACTCTTTATGCTTTTTTCTTTCCCTTTAAAAAGTTTTGGAGCCAACTCAAAAGACTAAAATAACACTGTGAACCCGTAGGCTATGTTTGTAGCTCAGTAAAGTGACAATCACTTTACCAACAATTTAAAGGGTGGATCAGGCAAGGGCTAAAAGTAAGAGCTGGTTCTTGGGTGTTTCCATTGGTTGGAGGAGTATGAGAGGCTGGCGCCCTTGGCCTCTTTAGCAACAGGTTTTTGGTTTTTTTTTTTCCTTCCTCTAAATATTTCTTGGTTAGTTTCTGCTCCGACTTTATTAAGGAAGAGGGATAAAGACAGCTTCACAGCAAGATCGCCTGGGCCCGGGGTCCTCCAGAAACGGAAGAGAAGCGACAAGAACTACCTGGTTAGGATTTAAAAAAAAAAAAAAAAAAAAAAAGCAAGCACCTGGACTGCAGAGCAGGCGTAGTTGGAGAAAGAGGGTGAGGAGCGGAGGCTCTGTTACCCTTTACCCAGTTTTGAGAAGGGGTTCCTTTTCCTCCCGGGCAGCGCTCGAGGATACTTCCCCGGCCAGGAGCCCAAGCAGTTCAATCGCGCGCCCGGAGCAGTCAGCTAGAGGTGGCGCGTACCAGTGGCCCGCGTAGCAGCGCGCGTGCGCGTACGTTCCGGTCACGCGCGCCCTGCGCTCCAAGGGTGGGGAGAGGGAAGGCGGGGTACGATCTTCACCTCGCTGCCGGGAGACACCGCCTTCTTCCTTCATCCTCCCTTCGCTTCTGTGCCACAGCAGCAACCCCAGGAGACTAGTGCCGGGGGTTTGAAGCTTCAACCCACTCATCTCCTCCCCTTTCCCCTTCCTTTCCCTTTGACCTTTCCCTCACTCCTAGTGAAGCCATGGTGTTGGAGTCGGTGGTCGCAGACCTTCTCAATCGCTTCCTGGGGGACTACGTGGAAAATCTGGACAAGTCCCAGCTGAAGCTGGGCATATGGGGCGGTAAGCGACCCCCGATGAAGTCCTCCGATTCGGGGCGGCTCTTGCCTAGCCTCCCCTCTCCCCTTCTCCTCCCCTCCCCCTTCGCTGTCTCTACTTTCATCGCTGGGAAACTCCGCCCCCGGGGGGAGGGCGCGAGGCTCCCCTTGGGGCTGCCCCTCTTCCTGGAAGACCCGGGAAGGGAGGCCTCTTCTAGCCCTCTGCTTTCTCTCCCTCCTGGGTGTCTATCCCTCCTCTAACCGGGCTATGAAATGGGCGGGGGCCTTGATGAGGGGAGACGGGGGGCTTTTGAGGTCTGGTTAGAGAAACATCCTCCCTGCTACTTAGGGAGCTTCTGCCCTGGAGGCGGGGGTGAGGTGGGGTTAATGCCCCGATCTTTACCCTTTTGCTTTTGAAATAGTATTTTCTCCTGCGTGATGACCAAGTGCTTTTGGAAAAAAGCATCAGAAAAAAGGGAATTGCGCAGAGGACCAGCTGATTGGGAGGAGGTGGGGTGTACAATAAACACACAATCCTCAGGCCAGAATCTTATTTAAAAAAATCTGCTAGTACCTTATACTGGGTTAAACCCTTTTCATTTTCTGTAGAGGCAATCTAGCAACTGACAATATGGAAACACCCAGAGTTAGAAAATCAAAAACTTTAAAAAATGTGTCCACCTCATGCACTCTTCTTTTTCTGGTTTAAACTTTTATTAAAATCCTAAATTTTTGTCTTTGTAACACCTCTAAGACAGAAGGTTAAGGGCTAGTGACTTCGTGCATCTTGACACATACAACCTTAAACTTCTGAACAATTCTGAACAATGTTTAATTTCTTTATTCCCGTTTTTGTTTCCGAGGGAGGAAATGATTACTGGACGGAGAATTAGAAACCAGAATCATACATAAGCGTTAAGCTGGGTTATTGTGCTAAGTAAGCATTGTACTTTTGCTTTTAGGATAGTTGTCTTTTAAACTAGAGATCCAGTAAAAAGGATGTCCCAAAAGTCGTGGTGCATTCTGACGTTTTAATAGCCCAAGTCTAAAAACTGCATTAAAATTTTTGGAAATCAGTTTCACTACCATCACTCTGCCTCCCTGGAAAAGGAGCACCCTAACTAGCAGGAAACTATCAAGTGCCTCTGTTTCTGGGCATACTCTGCACATACTCACCTTTAGAAATCAGTCAATTCAGATAAACATGTACATGTACATGATAGAATAGGAGGAATTACCTGAACAGTCAGCCGTAGGTATTTATATGAAAAATCTAATAAGAGCAAGTGCATTTTGGAGAGAGAAATTCAGAGGAAAGGGAAATGTCTAGCTACCAGATTCACAAAACCTTTTTTTTGTGGTACATTGATAATTTTTAGGGTGATAATGAAAAGTTAGCTGGTATTGGCAGGTTTTATTAGTTAGCTAAATGTGTGAATGTACTGTTTTGAGTGTTTTTTTTTTAAACCCTTACCTTCTGTCTTAGAATCAATACTGTATATTGGTTCTAAGGCAGAAGTGGTAAAGGCGAGGCAATGGGGGTCAAGTGACTTGCCCAGGGTCATACAGCTAGGAAGTGTCTGAGGTCAGATTTAAACCCAGGCCCTCCTGTATCTGGGCCTGGCTCTCAATCCACTGAACAACCCAGCTTCCCCCTGTTTGGGTGTTCTAACAGAGTTTCTTCCTTCAAAGAAGTCTAGATGGTTAAACAAGGGGAAGTAAGATAGGGAAAGGAATTATCCCTGGAAAAAGGTAGTACAGGACCTTGAAGTAAGAAATGGATTTCAGAAGGCTGAGAAATTGACAGAGACTAGAATGAAGGGAAATTTTATAGAAAGAAGGTATATTAGGGTAATAAAGCTAGATTATAAAGGTCTTTCAGTGTCACCATGAATTTGTATTTTGTTGAGGGAAGTTGCTATTGGTCTAAGAAAACCTTTGCTTTAGTAAAATTTCCTTTTGTAGTAGCTGATGTAAAGGATGGGATGGTCTCTCCTTCATTAGAAGTCTTTAAACAAAGACTATATGACCATTTGTAAGCAGGTGTAATGTAAAGGTGATCCTTGTTTAGGTACAGGGTGAGTCAAATGGTCTCAAAGATTCCTTCCTACTCTGATGCTGTCATTGGAGAGGAGGGAGAAGTGGTGCAGTGGAAAAAGTGAAGGATTTAGAGTTAGAGGACCTGATTCAAAGGAAGCTTGAATTTGTAATGGCCCATTCAACATGCCTTTGACATCCTTCAGCAATAGTCAGTAACTCAAGGTAGAAATTATCCATGGTTGGAGATTAGTGGGGCTGGAGCAGAGACAGAACTAAATCAGGAATGGATTGAAGGAAAAAGAGTACATCACTGAAATGAAAGAAAAAGCTGAAGGTTCAAGATGATGAAGAGCTTAAACTATTCCTCCTTGCAGATGACACCAAATTATAATTAGAATCCTATAGAGCCAACTAAAAACCTAATGGAAATAATAACTTTAGCAAAGTCACAGACAAAATAAACCCTCATAAAACATCAGCATCTCCATATATTATCCACAAAATCCAGCAGCAAGATAAGTAGGCAATATAAAATACCTGGGAATCCACTTGCCAAGACAAACACAGGAATTATATGAACACAATTATAAAACACTTTTCACAAAAATAAAGTCACCTCTAAACAGTTGGAAAAACATTAATTGCTCATGGGTAGAGTGAACTAATATAATAGAAATGACAATTTTACCTAAATTAATTTACTTATTCAGTGCCATACCAATCAAAACACCAAAAAATTATTTATAGAATTAGAAAAATAATACCAGAATTCATCTGGAAGAATAAATGTCAAGAATATCAAGAGAATTAATGAAAAAAAAATGTGGAGGATGGCCTAGCAGAACCAGAGCTTAAACTGTAGTATAAAGCAGTCATCATTAAAACAATCTGGCACTGGCTAAGAAATAGAATGGTGGTTCAATGGAATAGATTAGATATACAACATACAGGGGTAAATGACCATAGCAATCTGGTGTTTGATAAACCTAAAGACCCCAGCTTTTGAGATAAGAACTCACTATTTGACAAAAACTGCTAGGAAAAAATGGAAAACAATATGGCAGAAATTAGGTATAGACCAGTATCTCACAACCTATACCTGTGTTGGCGAATCTGTGACATGTGTGCTAGAGCATGCCAGCGGGGGCTGCTTCCTTCCCCCTCCCCACTGCAGTGCCTGAGGACGTTTCTCACATGACCTGCACTTCTGCCTAGCAGCCCAATGGGAGTGTTTCCTGTGGCTCACATGCAGCATGAGGGTTGCAGTTTGGGTAGTCAGTCTTTAAATGGTTTGCCATCACTGCTATACCAAGATAAGGTCAAAATAGGTATATGTTTTAGACATAAAAAGTTTTACCATAAGTAAATGAAAGGAACATAGAAGAGTTTACATGTCAAATCTATGGAGATGGGGAGAATTTATGACCAAATGAGATAGAGAATGTTATGATACAAAATGAATCAATTTAATTATATTAAATTAAAAAGGGTTTGTATAAACAAAATGAATGTAACCAACATTTGAAGGGCAACAATATATTAGGAAAAAATTTTATAGCCAATTTATCTGTAAAAGGCCTAATTTCTCAAATATATAGAGAACTAAGTCAAATTTATAAGAGTACAAGCCATTCTCCAAATGACAAATGGTCAAAGGATATGAACAAGCAGTTTTCAGTTGAAGAAATCAAAGCTATCAATAATCATATGAACAAATGTTCAAGATCACTCTTGATTAGAGAAATGTAAATTAAAACAACTTGAGGTATCACCTCATACCTATCAAATTGGCCAATATGACAGTAAAGGAAAGTGATAAATTTTAGACGGTATGTGGCAAAATTGGAACACTAATCATTGTTGATGGAGTTGTGAACTGAGTTAACCATTCTGAAAGACAATTTGGAACTATACCCAAAGGGCTATAAAACTATACATACCTTTTGACCCTGTAATACCACTATTTAGGTCTTTATCCCAAAGAGGTCATAAAGAAGGGATCTATTGTACAAAGATATTTATAGCAGTTCTTTTTATGGTGGCAAAGATTTGGAAATTGAGAGGATGTCCATCAGTTGGGAAATGACTGAATGAATTGTGGTATGTGTTGGTGATGGAATATTATTGTACTATAAGAAATGATGAGCAGGATGATTTCAGACAAAGCTAGAAAGATCTACATGAACTTATGCAGAGTGGAATAAGCAGAACCAGGAGAACATTGTTCACAGTAACAGTTATGTTTTGTGATGATCAACTGTGAAAGACTTAGCTATTCTCAGCAAAACAGTGATCCAATACAGGACAATTCTGAAAGATTTATGTCAGAGAGTGCTATCCACCTCCAGAAAAAGAACTGTTGGAATAAAAATGCAGATGAAAACATGATTTTTCACTTTAGTTTATTTGAGTTTCTATTTTGGGGTTTGAGTTTTATATGAGTATTCTTTTACAACAATGACCAATGTTCTGCATGATAATATATGTATAACCCAGAAAAAAAAGATTATAGAGGGCTGGAAGTGAAGCAAGAATTTCAGAGACAGGTTGAGAGGAAAAACATAATAGATAGGACTAGTGAAGCAAAAATGTGGCTTTGGGAGCAGTAAAAAGACAGTAGCAGTCAGAAGGGAATTTGAGTTAAGGATCTTGGAGATGGAACAGATTTGAGAGAGAGGCTAGGAAGCAGGAGAGGCCTGGGTTTGAATCATAATTCCATTAGTAGTGTGACCTTGGGCAAATCATTTAACCTCTTTGAGATTCACTTTCCTTATTTGTAAAATGGGTATCATAAGATCATAAATTTAGAGTTGGATTAGAGGTCATTTTATATGACCTCATTGTACTGAGGAAGAAATCGAGGCCAAGAGAGATTAAGTGATTTATCAGAGGGCACACAGGTAGTAAATTATAGAGCTAGATTTTGAATCCAAGTCATCTGACTCCAAATCCAGAATCTGCTATATATACTACCATACTTGTAATACCTAACTCACAGAGTTTTTGTGAGGAAAGCTCTTGATAATTCACAGGTTATGTGCAAATAAAGTTGTTGGAGAGGGAGATTTTAAGATTGAGGATTTTAGGATGTGGAGGTAAGAAATACAGTCTGTAGTATTAGAAGCTCATTATTTTGGGTGTTGAACTTGCTGTTGATGGTAGGAGGTAGAGGTGAGGAGAAAACAGCCAGATACCAAAATTATTAAGGAATGTGAAAGAGAAATGACCTGAAGATAATCAATGGAAGGTTGTTATAGTCAGATGATATAAACTTCTGAGATGAAGAAGTTAGAGTGATGATTATAGAGCAAATGTCTTGAGGATCCAAGAGTTTAGGGACAGTAGAGAAGGGATGGTAAGGGATAACTGATATTTTAAGAGGAAAGCCAGATTTGCTTATAGCTAGGATCTAGAAGTAGTCTAAGAGCAAAAGCCTGAGCATGAAAGTAAGTTTGTTAATAATTGAATAGTGAGGTTCTAGAGGGCACAGAAGGAGCGCAAAGAAGAGGTTATTAGGGGGCAGCTGGGTAGCTCAGTGGAGTGAGAGTCAGGCCTAGAGACAAGAGGTCCTAGGTTCAAACTCGGCCTCAGCCACTTCCCAGCTGTGTGACCCTGGGCAAGTCACTTGACCCCCATTGCCCACCCTTACCACTCTTCCACCTATGAGACAATACACCGAAATACAAGGGTTTAAAAAAAAAAAAAAAGAAGAGGTTATTATCTAGAGGGCAGTTAAAGGCTGAGTTGGATAGGGATGGTGGTGTGATTCTGGGGTTTTTTTGATTCCCTCCATCAAGTGGGACTCATTATATTTAACTATTATTACTACCCTACCGTTCCTCTTGCTTATAAAAGTCATTTGAAAGCTGGAAGTTTTGAAATAAAAACATTTTTCACTATAAAATTGGTAAATAACTTGATTGCCCTATGATTATGTCTGAAACTGAATTGCCATAATTTTTAGCTCCTTTGTATAGGCTATACATGTGGGATCCATATTGCTGAGAGGGATTCAAGCTGCAGTGCAGAATTCTATAGTGCCCCCCAGAACTCTAAGAGAGGGGGCAGTTAGAGGCAGTTGGAGTCCTGATATAAAAAGGCAGGTCACCCTGCTTGCAGGGTCCTGGGTCCTGGGTCCTGGTCCTGGTGCTGGTGCTGTCTCTTTGCTCTTGGATCTGATTAGAGGGGTGATCTGTGTGGCTCTGAGCTGAACCATTGAGTCTCTGACAGCCAAAGCAGTTTTACTTTTGTTAGACCTTCAAGCAATACCATAGTCTACCGTAGTTTAGCTACCTAGGTTTAGAAAGAAGAATATTTTTGAGGCATAAATAGGAGTTAAGCCATTCAAGATACTTTTCCCCCTTTGGGGGGAGGGGTTGCTTTTGACATAGTGGTTTATGTAGTTTCTCCTTACCTCTCAATCCTAAGCCATTCCCCACCTTCCCATTCCCCGTTATCATTAAATCCTTATCATCTAGGAACAGTGTCTGGATACAGATAATTTGGGGAAATACTCACATCCTCCATTATCCTAGTTTTCTCTTACTAGTGGCCCTGAAGTTAATCTTGACCTCTGAGCCAGTGAGCTGCTAAGACATCAAGCTTCTCCCATTCTATCCTCTGGGGAAATAATACAGAGAAAGATATCATCATAAGGAGTTTAGCCTTTCCCCATTTACCATCTTGGCTCAGAAGTTATCAAGCTAGGAACATCCACCATTACCAAACAGTTAACTGACTTCCAACTGATTAGGGGGGTGGGGGGAGGTGAAGGAATACTCTGTAAGCTCCTGCCCCACCCTTCCAGTCAAGCCTGCTTGGTCTCTCCAAAGACCTGGGATTAGAGAGACTTCAGTGTCACTGACCCCTGTCATCTTATAGTTTCCCTAGTCCTATATACATCGTAGAGCTGATATTTCAAATAGCCCTTTTAAGGGTTACAAAGTTCTTTACATTTGATCCTTTTAAGAATACTATGATATATATATATATAGACTCCATTTTGCAAATGAAGAAATAGATTCCAAAAGAAGTAATTTGTCTGTGGTTGCAGAGCATATAAGTGTCAGGAGTAGATTTAGGTTTCCTAAATCAGTACTTTTTCTGCTCACTGCCTCATAATGACAATGAATTCAAGAAGATGTTTCATGCAACTTTCTCCCCTTATGTATTAGAATTCCTGTGTCACAAGATCATTTCTTCTTTTTTACTCTGAATATGGTTTTGTTTTAAACCCCTAATCTAAGTGTTTAGTAGGACTAAAGAAATTAGGCAGTTTGTTTTCAATACATATTTAGTGAAATCATGCGTAGGGATTTTTAAAGCTTTAATTCTGAAGTAATAAAGCAGTGTTATAGGTTATTTGATAGAACTATTCAATAGGAAACTCAAAACAAAACCTGTTTTTTTTGTTTTGCTTTTTTTCCTTGGCAAGAAATTAAAGAAATAAAAGTTTTTGTTAAAAACTGGCATATTTTGAACTAAGCATTATAACTAGAAGAACAACTTTTGTTTGATTCATTATATAGCTCAAAACACTAATGAATGTGCTTTTTTTTTTTTTTTTTTTAGTCAGGAGCAGTTTGGAGTGGGGAGGAATTAGGAATAGATAGAGAAATATCTTCCATTTCTTAAATTAGCCATCCTACTAAATAAAGTAAAAATGTTATTTAGAAAGAGTAATCTTTCCATCTTATCTACTATCTATATATGTACATATAATACATATTTTTAAAAAAATAATTGTTTTATTATCTCAGATCTGAGGTATTCTGAGTCTATTGCAACTGACTATGGGTATCTTGAATTGGACGCCTTAGCTATCTCAATCTGTCCAAAACAGAAGTTATTATTTTTTCTCCAAATCTTCCCCCTCTTCCCAGCTTTACTGTTATTGTCTTCAGTATTGTAATAGCTGGCTGCTGGGTCTACCTGCTTCAGGTCTCTCCCCAACTCCAGGCCATCTTTTATTCAGCCATCAAAGTGATTTTTCTAAAGCATGGATTCAGCCATATCATTCTCATACTCATTAAAATCCAGTGATTCCCTGACACCTCCAGGAACAAATACAAAATCCTCTTTTTGCCATTCAAAGGCTTTCATAATCTATGCCTCTCAGACTTTTCTAGTCTTATACCTTACTCCCCAGCATAACTCTGATCTAGTGACTTTGGTCTTTGGCTATTCCATGAACAAGATACTCCATTTCTCAGCTCTGGGCATTTTCTCTGATTGTGTCTAATGTGGGAGGAATGCTTTTCCTTCTCATCACTTATTGGTTTCCCTGGCTTCCTTTAAGTCTCAACTAAAATCCAATTTTTTACTAGGAGCCTTTCTCAGTCCCTCAAATCTAGTGTTGTCCTTTTGTGATTTATTTACTATTTTTCCTGCATATAAGTTTTTACATATTTATTTACTTGTCTCTTTAATAGATTGTAAGCTTTTCGAGGGCAAGAATTATCTTTGATTTTTTTTTATACCCTCAGTGCTTAACTTGGTACTTAGTGCATAGCAGTTGCTTAATAAGTACTTATGATTGTGTCATTTTTGACTTCTTATGTTCACCCTCCATAGTCAATCTGTTGTTACATTTCAACTGTCACAGCCTAATGATATATCCTCTTTTTTCTACTCATGTAACCTTCCCCTCTGTATTGGCTCTCATTATCTTGCCTTTTGCTTGGATTATTTCTGAAGCCTTCTGCTAGTTTCTCTTCACTTCAGCCCATCTATCACTCAAGTTTCTCTTCACTTCAGCCCATCTATCACTCAGCTACCAGAGTAATCTTCCTAAAGCTCTGATCTTGTCACCTCTCTACTTAGTGAACTCCAGTGTATCCCTCTTACTTATAGGATCAGATGTACATTCCTCTCTCATTTAAAGCCCTTTACAACCTGAGCCTTTCATGATATTTCAGATAGTTTTTATACAGTAACTCAATCACCCAATTTTGCTTTTTAAAATATATATTATTTTTATTTTTTCCACATTATGTGTTGATATACTTTTTAATAATCATTTTCTGATACTTTGCAACCTACATTTTCTTTCCACTCTCCAAGAAGTCAGGTAGTATGATATAGGTTGATAAATTCAGTATATATTTCCATGTTCATCTTGTTGTGAAAGAGGACACATATTGCTTCCACTAGAGAAAAATTCATGAGGAAATAATGTGAAGAATGGTATGTTTTAATCAGCATTTGGATTGTCAGTTCCTTCAATGACAGTGGGTAGCCTTTTGTCATGAATCCCTTGGCGTTTTCCTGAAGCTTTGCCTTGTGATAATAGTTTACATCATTCATTGTTGATCATTGAATATTATTGCTGTTAGTGTGCTCAATGGTTTCCTGGACCTGCTCACTTCACTTTGCATCATTTCATATAAGTCTTTCCAGATTTTTCATGATTATATCATTTGTCATTTTTTTTGGTGCAGTATTATTCCTTAACAATCATATACCACAACTTGTTCAGCTATTCCTCAGTTGATGGACATCCCTTCAGTTTCTAGTTCTTTGCCATCACAAAAGAGTTGCTATGAATATTTTTGTGCCAAATAGGTTCCCTATCTTTGATCTCTTTGGGATACACCAATAAGTATTATTGCTGATTGTATTTTTGAACGTGCCTAGAATGCAACTCTCTTCTTCTATTCCTGGTTTCTCTGGCTTCCTTCAAGTCACTGCTCAAATTTCACTTTCTACTGCAGGTCTTTCTGCCTTTTCCTCTACTTTTTCCCCTGAGATTTACACTTCTGTTTCCATTGTTTATGTTTACGTGAGCTTCTTGAGGGTAGGAACCACGTTTTTGCCTTTCTTTGTTCTTTGACCAAATGAGATGTTTGGAAAGAACGGAGCACAGTGCCTGGCACATAATAGGTACTACCTAAAGAGTTATTCTTTTCTGTTGTTCTCTTTGTTTCCTGTATGCTTTAGCACATTTTAAACCCTTAATAATATTTATTTACTAACAGAATGCTTTATTTTCTTAAATCTAAGATATATTAAACTTAAAAATATTATCAATATATGTTTTGTATATATCTATAGGGAAATATATGCCTATATTTCCCAGTAAAGCCTTCCACTCTCCCTCCCAAAGAGCCACTCTTTTTAATTAATAATTTTTTATTTTTATTTTTTAAAACCCTTACCTTCCATCTTAGAATCAATACCATGTATTGGTTCTAAGGCAGAAGAGTGGTAAGAGCTAGCCAATGGGGATCAAGTGACTTGCCCAGGGTCACGCAGCTAGGAAGTTTCTGATGCCAGATTTGAATCCAGGACCTTCTGTCTCTGAGCCTGGCTCTCAATCCACTGAGCCACCTAGCTGCCCCCTTAATTAATAATTTTAAAAGAAAAAAAAGTTGAACAAAATGAGCTAGCAAATCAACTAAGTCCAGTATAAAATGTACTATTTTTACACATAGTCTCCCACCTTTGCAAAAGAAGGAGGTACGTTTTCTTTCTCTTTTCTGGAACCAAACTTGGTCATAATTTCAGTTGTTTATTATTTTGTTCTTCTTAACATTTACATTTTTTAAATTGTTACCTTCTGTCTTAGAATTAATACTGTGTTTTGGTTTGTAGGCAGAAAAGTGGTAAGGGGTAGGCAATGGGGATTAGGTGAAGTGTTTGAGGCCAGATTTGAACCCAGGATCTACTGTCTCTAGGCCTCTCAATCCATTGAGCCACTGAACCTTTCTTTTTAGTATTAATTTTTTTGTGGCATGAGCCTGTCACTGTAATCTGTTTCAAAGTGTATTGACATTTCAATCATTTTCTTTATGTAACTCCAAATTGTTTTCCAAAATGGTTAGATAATTTTATAACTCCACTAATAGAGTAGCAAGAGAGATATTAAGGCAATATTAAATATATAAAATTAGGAAAACACAAAATTTTAGGACTTTGAGGATTCTTCACTTATCTATACAGAGTTAAACATTGAAAAAGTATTTTAAACTGTTGGCTTTGAAAACTTTTCACTTTGGTGAATAAGCCTTTTCTGTTCAGTATGGATTTTCTTTTTTTCTTTGTTTAGGTCTAGTTGGATTTTAAGCTGTCTAAAAAGTAAAGGAAGTTTGAAAAATTTTATCTCAACAAGTTGACATTTGCTTCCAGAGATTAGGAACAAACTCATGAATCTTTAGTATTTTAATTGCTTAACAGGAACTTGCAGTTATCTGGCAATGAGTATTTATAGAACACCTGTTGAGTTAGTAAAGTTAAAAAGGGATTAGAAAACTTACTTTTATCCCTCAAAGATGTTAAAATCTTCACAGAAGACTAGAAAAGCACAAATAGTAGGAGTGAGCAATGTATTTACCTTAATCTAGTTGTATGTCCTTAAATGAGTCAGAAAATAAGAGTTGAAAAGAACCTTACAGTTTATTTTATCTGAATCCCATGTTTTATAGTTGAGGAAATGAGTGATGTCTCAGCCTCTCTGAGCTTTAGTTTCCTTACCTAGAGGACCGGAATAATAATATTTGACTTAAATGTCTCTTGAAGTTATAAGTCTTAGCTCTAGTGAACGAAAGAAAACACATTAACGGCTCTGTCCTAAAAGTTCTATGCTAAATGCTTGGGGATATAAGTGGAAAAGCTAGGCAGTGTCTGCTTTCAAAGAACTTGGAGCTTTCTTGACTTCATCAGTCTGTCTACTCCAGAGTTATTATATCTGCCTTGGGGCTGATTGGTGAGGCCAATCCATGGGCTGCTATTTCTTCCTTTTCTTTTTTTTTTTCTCCAGGAATATTTATTATATTCTTTCCTCTCCCCCAGTTATATGTAGAAACAATTTTTAACATTTGTTTTATGTCATTTTTGCAATCTAAATTCTCTCCTCCTTCCCTGACAGTAATTTGATGTAGGCTGTACATGTGCTATCATGCCATACATATTTATATATTTGTTATGTTGTGAAAGAAGACACGTATCACACATACAAGAAGAAACTCAGGAAGAAAATAAAGTGGAAAAATTGTATGCTTCTGTATGAATTCAGATTCCATCAGTTCTTTGGCAGTATATAGCATTTTTTATCATGAATCCTTTGGAGTTGTCTTGGATCATTGTATTGCCGATAATAGCTGAATCATTTACAATTCACCTGATTATTCTACAGTATTGCTTCTGCTCACTTCATTTTTCCTTCTTCCTTTTTTTTTAAACCCATACCTTCTATTTTAGAATCAATATTGTATATTGGTTCTAAAGCAGGTGAATGGTATGGGCCAAGCAGTGGAAGTGAAGTGGCTTGCTGAGTCACACAGCAGGAAGTGTCTTGAGGCTAGATTTGAACCCAGGACCTCCCATCCCAGGGCTTGGCTCTCAGACTCTACTGAGCCACCTAGCTTCCCTTTTCCTTCATTTGTTATCAGTTCATATGTCTTCCCAGGTTTTCCTAAAATTGTCCTGTTCATCATTTCTTATGGTACAATGGTATTTTATTACTATCATCTGTCATAACTTGTTCAGCCATTTCCCAATTGATGTACAAAAAGTGCTGCTATAAATATTTTTTGTACAAGTAGGTCCTTTTCCCCTTTTTTTGCTTTCTTTGCATTACAAACATAGGAATGACATTGCTGGATCAAAAGTTATACACAGTTCCAAATTGTTGTCCAGAATAGTTTGTATCTATTTACAACTCGACCAGGAATGCATTAGTGTTTTACAAACCCTCCAATATTTATAATTTTCTTCTTCTGTCATATTAGTCAATCTAATAGATGTGAAGGGAGTATCTCAGTTGTTTGAATTTGTATTTCTTTAATCAATAGTGATTTGGAGCATTTTTCATACGATTATAGATAACTTTGATTTCTTCATTTGAGAACTGCCTGTTTGTATCATTTGACCATTTATCATTTGGAGAATGACTTGTAGTCTTTTAAATTTGATCCACTTCTCCATATATTTAAGGAATGAAGCCTTTGTCAGAGATACTTGCTATAAAATGTTTCCCCCTTTTAATCTTGCGTGCATTGGTTTTGTCTTAGACTCTACTTCTTGGGACACTACATCCATACTCACATCACTTTCAATTACCTTTTCAGGCTTTTCTACCTCCTCACAAGCTGAGCAGCCTTGTATTTTCTGCTTCCCCTCTTCCTTTTGTATGTTGTACTCCTCAATTAGGAAGTAAGTTCCTTGAGGGTAGGGACTGTAGTGTTTACTCAAATTTGTATTTCTAGTGCTTAGTATAGTGCCTGGCCACATAGTAAATGTTGTCTCTATTTCTCATATGTGTGTGTGTGTGTGTGTGTGTGTGTGTGTGTGTGTGTTTATATTTATATATGATGTTATATATATGTATATATATATCTATATTTATGTACACATACATATATACATATATAATCTCTTTTTTAAATGAAGTTTAACTGCAAGTTGGATGGAAAGGTTCCTTGGTCCTTAGGGTACAGTGGCAAAGCAGATAGTAATGCATCTTCTTTAAAGTTATTTCCATTATTAAAGTTATTTCTATGTCTGATGTTGAACTGTTTGATAGAGACAAGGATTTTGATATCAAGAATTTTCTTTTTAAGGATCTTCAGTAGTTGTGCCTGCTGAGGAGGCAGGGACTACAGAATCCTTTGAAGATGTTGCCAAATCTTGATCTCCCATTTTTCATATTTATCTTATTCTTGACCTGTCACTACTCTCCTCCTCATCTGCTGAACTCTTATTTCAGTAGCCTTCTAATTAACCTTTCTTAAAGTCTTTCTCCTCTCTAGACTACCTTCCACATAGCTTCCAAAATAATAGTCCTTAAACATAGTTCTGACCAAGTTAATACTGCTTTATAAAATCTAGTGGCTTCCTGTTACTGCCATTCTGGAATCCAGTACAAGATACTTTTTTTTGGAATTTAGTCATTCACAGCTTACCACCAAGCTAACCTCCTCTCATAATTCTAAATTACTTCCTTTTGAACATTTTTCAATCCAGCCAAATTGGCTCTTTTGTTGTTCAACATTCCCCCTCCAGTATCCTTGTTTTTGCATGCCCTGTCCTCTATGTCCCTTCTCACTCTTGTCTTTTGGAATTCCTAGATTTCTTCAAAGTTCAGTTCAGGTACTACTTCCCACAGGAAACCTTTCCTCATAACCCAGCTGCTAGACCCTCTCCTCCCCCAGTTACCTTGTATTTATCTTATTTATCCTTTGTACATGCATACATATTGTTTCTATAAAATGTGAGCTTAAGTTTTTGCATTTCCGGTGCCTAGCACTGTGCATGGATTAGAGTAAGTATGTAATAAATGCTTGTTATTAAATGAAACAAGTGAATTGGACATATATAAAATCACAAAGTAAAATGAAGTACCTCATATATGCAGTGTTAGTCTTACATAGCTAACTTTGGAGTATACACAAAAGTACCAAATAATTGGAAAGATGAAAAAAAATGGGGTTAGTGTATGGAATGAATGAAGCCAGGAGGCATTAGTATGGACATAATCTTATTTGTTTGAAGACAGAAGTAGCTTTTTAGAAGAGGTATACTAATAGTTGTAGAAATTTTCACACCATGCTTATGTATATAAGTAAATTCCTGGCTGAAATCAGAATGTTTTGAATAAAATTCTGTCCTTATAAAACCTAAAGTGCTTTAAGAATTTGAGCTTTTGTTATCTTCCCCCTATTCCTAAATTTTTTCCACCAAAAATATTTTAGCTAATTTAGAAATTTAGCCTTATTTTTCTTTGATGTGTCCACTAATTTCACAGTTGGAAAATTTTGTATAAGGTTAATACTTAAAAGCTATGATAGCCCTATGATTTTGAAAGAAAAACATATTACAATGGCACTGTCAGATCTCCTGATATCTTCCTTGATATTAATTATTTTCAAGTGTTTAGGAAAGTGGCTGGTGGTGAACATGTTGCTGCCCACACAAATTTGAAAGTATATCAAGTTTTGTTCAGCTAGTGCCAGGAGAGAAATTGTACCGCCTTTAGCAATTTGAGGTGTGTCCAGGATATAGTTGTTTTCAAGAGTAATGCATAGCTCAAAGGGTATGTTATAAAACCAAAGATGTTGTAACTTGGATTAAATTGTGTTGGCGTGGATATATATAATTTAGGTATTTGTTAGTCTTCTATTTTTAAGGCATTTCATATTAAAAGTAAGGAAGATGAGTAGTCAAAGATTAAGAATAAACACTTATCAAAAGAAGAGTTGTATGCTGTTACAACATAAGGTAAAACAATGTGAAAGAATGTTACAAATCACTAATAGTAAGAGAAATGATAGTCAAGTGGAGGACAGACTAGTGGAAAGAGATTTGGAGTAGGCAGAACAACCAGCCAGCTGGCTGTTGCAGTAATCCATGAGGGCCTGCACCAAGGTGGAAACAACAGTATGAAAGGAGAGAGGGAATGTATTTGAGAGATTTTACAAAGGTAAAATCAGCAGACTCTGGCAACAGACAGGATACAATGGGGAGTGTGAGAAAATGAGGAGCTGAAGGTGACATATAGGTTATGACTTGGGGGCCTGGGAGCATGGTGATGTCCTTGAGAGTAACAGGGAAATTTAGATAGGAAGAAGGTTTGGGGGAAAAGATAGTTTTGGACATGTTTAAAGATGTCTGTACGACATCCACAATGAGGTGTCTATTTGACAGTTGGAGATATGAGACTGGAGGCTAACAGAGAGGTTAGGTTAGATAAGTAGCAAGATTTGACATCATCAGCATAGAGATGAAAACTGAGCCCATGGGAGTTGTTGAGATTACTGAGTGAAATGGTATAGAGAGGGATAAGAGAGATGGGCCCACTACCGAGTTCCATGAGAAAACTATAGTAAGCAGGTGTGACTTTAGATATATGATTAATCTTTGATTTGATTACTTTTTAAATTCCAAATTTAGTGCGCTTTCATTTTGTTAACATGATTTTCTTGCATCCTTACATTCTGCTATTCAATTGTCATTGAAGTGTGCTGGTATTAGGACTAGATGATGTTAAATTTAAATTAACTTTTATGTTAAAATGAACTTCAGTTACTGGTGCTAATCTAATCTAATGGCTCTGCCTTCCTTTTACTTGTGTGAGAACTGGTGTTTCCTCCTACATTGCAAATAAAATAACCTATAGAATGAATGCTATACTTACTATTTAGTTAGATAACATAGATATTTGTCAGAGAAGAAATAAGCATTTGTTTTCTAGTTTGGGTAGGAGAAAGGCTTTTTTGGTTCCTTTTTTTTATTATTAGGTCAAGTAAATAATGAGATGATTTTACATTGTAATTCTATTCTATTTCAGAAAATAAAAATAAAATTGACATTATAGTTGTCTTCAATGTATTTCCACTTAAGACCTAATAATTTTTGACCTTTCTGTTATAGCAACCGAGATTCTTAAGAAAGCAATGTGGTCACTTAAAAAATTTAAAATGAGGGGCAGCTAGGTGGCTCAGTGGATTGAGAGTCAGGCCTAGAAATGGGAGGTCCTAGGTTCAAATCTGAGTGACCTTGGACAAGTCACTTAATCCCCATTGCCTAGCCCTTACACCTCTTCTGTCTTGGAACTAATACACAGTATTGATTCTAAGACAGAAGGTAAGGGTTTAAAATTAAAAAAAAAAATGAATTTCCGTGACTGTTGGCTGAGAGGCAAATTAAGTCACTAATGAGAATATAAATTTCAAAAGGCACACCTACATTCATGTTAAACCAAATTGAATAATTTGAAGCATGGTTTTCAACATTTGTAATTCACTTAGATATGCTTTAATTTAAGATGAGAAATTTCTGATTTCCTTTACCATCTTAAGGTAGTAGACACTACTTCTCAGTGGGAGTTAATGATTGGATTCACTGGGATCGATCTGAATAACTCTACATTCTTATAAACTGGTATCAGAATTTAATAGAGATACTTGTGACTAGTTCATATGGAAACAAAAATTGTTGACATTGTAATTTTAACAAGGGATTTAAGAATAGATATAGCAACATCTGTATTTGAAACCAGGAGAAAACCTCTCTTAACACTAGAATACTTTAATGACATCTGAATAAAAGTGAATATAATTTGGTGTGGTTAAGGTGAAGATAGATTTAGGACATTTCAGTGTACTAAATTAAGATGTAAATACTCCTGAATTTGAAACATGTAATTTTAGAAGGGAAAATGATGATTTATATAGCAAATTGTGTTTTGTTGTATAAACTGAAAACACAAATGAATTAAAAGGTATTCTTTTTATTTATTTATTTATTTATTTATTTATTATTTTTAAACCCTTGTACTTCAGTGTATTGTCTCATAGGTGGAAGATTGGTAAGGGTGGGCAATGGGGGTCAAGTGACTTGCCCAGGGTCACACAGCTGGGAAGTGGCTGAGGCCGGGTTTGAACTTAGGACCTCCTGTCTCTAGGCCTGACTCTCACTCCACTGAGCTACCCAGCTGCCCCTTTAAAAGGTATTCTTGATGAAGGCCTTGGACTAGATCAAAGGTTCTTAAATTTATTAAAGTTATGGATCCCTTTGGTAGTTTGGTGAAGCTATTGAACATTTTTTCAGAATATTGTTTTTAAATACATGAAATAAAACATATAATATTACAAAGGAAACCAATGGTGGTGTAATACAGTTAACAAAAACAACAAATTCACCAACTCCAGTTTAAGAACTCTTGTACTATTTAATCTCTTGGGTTGTATTAGTCTTTTATTTTTTTTTAATGTTCTTATCTTATGGTTGTCCTTGAACTATTTAAAAATTTTGGGTCCTGGTTCTCCAGTGAAGGTGACCCTAAATTAAATTCTCCCTATAATATCAGACAACCTAAATGGCTTGAAATTTCTACTGCAATAAGTTATGTCCATTTCATACTTTGACACCAACATTAATAGTAGTGATGAAGATTAAAATAGACTATTTATGTTAACTTTATGTTATTTTCCTGCTCACTTTTAAATTTGTTTTTTAGGTAATGTGGCCTTAGATAATCTGCAAATAAAAGAGAATGCCCTGGTAAGTATTTGGGAATAAACCAACTACTCTTAGTTAAGTTCCTAAAAACAGTTTGCTAGTTCTGATGAATAACTTGGTCGTTAGGTGCCTAACCAAAAAAAAGGAATGTAGGTTATATGTTCCTTGTTTTTAAAGAATAATAGTGTGGCATAGTGTGGAGGTATCTGATAACCTGACTCACAAAACTCCTTAGTGAGACGCAAACCAGATTAAAATGTAATTGGAAGATATTTAAGACAATAAATGAAAATATGATAAAACACATTACATTTTAAAACAAATCAATATTCAGACTGCAGGGGGGTCTTTATACACCATTTAGTGACCCCCATTTCTATTTGAGTTTGACTTGGCTGGTATAGTGGATAATATGTTGAACTTGGAGTCAGGAAGACCTGAATTCAAATGCTGCCTCATTTCTTACTAGCTTTGTGACTAAGGGCAAGTCATTTAACCTCAGCATTTAACTTAACTCATCTTTAAAATGGGGATTATAATAATTATATTATCTGCCTAACAGAGTTTTTGAGAGAACCATCTAGGTGAGATAACATATGTAAATCTTTTTGCAAACCCCAAAGGACTAAATAAGTGACAGATATTCGACTTTGTTGTAGGAAAATTTTAGGATTAACCTTGAGCTTTCCTTACATATCAAAAGAGTATCTTCAGATATAGTACTTCTTTCTTTTCCAATTTGTTTTCAGTGAAAAGATAGAAGAAATAAAGTAAACTAAGGTTTACTTTTATTGAAACTTCATTCTCTTTATTTCTTAACATTTATTTAGCTTAAGCACTTATATTTCATGAGTTTGATTTTTAAAAATAAAGAAATCCAGATTTAGGTAAACAACAAAGGGAGTTTGCTATTAGTTGGAGAATGATGAAATACAGAATTATGCTTATTTTTTAATCCTAACTAGTAAGCTTATAGCTAGTAGTTTTATTGTGATTAAATCACATGAAGGAAAAAAATTCTTTCTTACTTGTTGTTATGCTATCCTAAGCCGGTGAAAAAATTGAGAGCACCTGAGAGAGACTTTTTATTGCATGAATGTCTGTATGAATAATTTTTGCTCTAGCTGATATGAGGATGATTATTATGCATGGAATTTTACAGTGACTTTCGTTACTGAGAAATCATTCATGGATACTTAACAATTCTAGTAGTAGAATTTGATTTTTCCAAAGCCCCCAAATTTTTTTGTTGCATATTTGAAGTAAAACTTTGTTAATCTCACCCATACTAATTCCAAATTAATTATTATTTGGATAATTGCAGGACTGAAATTAATTTTGCTTCAGCTATTTAAAATTATTTAATGAACAAATTAATAATAGAAACAAAATAGTGAATAGAATAGAGTATCTGGAAGCAGAGGACTTGGGTTGTGCTATGGGACCTTGGACAAGTCATGTAATGTGTCTCCATTTCAGATTTTTCATGTCTAAAACAGGGGATAATAATAAATTATACCTTACAGGGGTGCAGTGAGATCATATGTGCTGTATAAATGCTAGCTTTTAGCCAATTTTTTTTAACCCTTACATCTGCCTTAGAATGGTTCTAAGGCAGGAGAGCTGTAAGGGCTAGGCAATGAGGGTTAAGTGACTCGCTCATGGTCACCCAGCTTGAAAATGTCTGGGGTCACATTTGAACCTAGGACTTCTTGTCTCTAGGCCTGACTCTTAATCCACTAAGCCAGTGGTTCCCAAACTTTTTTGGCCTACTGCCCCCTTTCCAGAAAAAATATTACTTAGCCTCCTGGAAATTAATTTTTAAAAAATTTTAATAGCAAGTAATAGGAAAGATAAATGCATCTGTGGCCATCGCTGCGGCACCCACCAGGGGGCGGTAGCGCCCACTTTGGGAATCATTGCACTAAGTCAATAATGGGCAAACTTTTTAAAGAGAGGGCCAAAGGAAAGGAAATGCTCATCTGTCAGTCTGTTTCTAAGGCAACTCTTTTGAAGTTTCATTGTATTGTATCCTCATTATATTTGTCAGATTAGGAATAATGTCAAGTGGCCAGATAGAACATTTCAGGGGGCCTCATCTGGTCCCGTGGGCAGTAGTTCACACATCACTGCACTAAGCTACTTAGCTGCTCTCTGACTCTTAGCTATTTTATTCTTTTTTGATTTCTCTGTGTTGTTTGAGGGAAGATTTGCTTTTTGGCCATGTACTGTTTGCCTTATGTAGCATGAAAGTTCTTGAATTTTTGTGAAGATATTCTTTAAATAAGAGTATGTACCCGAAATACACAATATAGATATATATGTGGATATAATTGTATGTATATTTATTAGTGATAGAGTCATAGATTATATTCTTCAGATAAAGTGCTTCCTTCAGAGCTAAGCTTTTTAAAAAATTGGCTAAAACAAAGACTTTACTTAAAATGTTCTTAGAATTTTTGAGTAAATTCTCAATTTTATTTAGTAGTTGAGGAATGAAATACTCTGACTGATTGAATATTTTAATCAACTGGTAAGATAGCTATGAAAGAAGAATATTATTAAGTGTACTCTACAACAAAACTATATTTTTTATGATGTAATTTAAAAAATTTATATGTTGTACCAGTATTTTACAATGGCTTAAGGGATGATTCTGAATATTGTTTCTCATGTTAATTATGTTGAAATATCCTGGTTGTTTGAATTTCAGATTATTTTGGATACTAGATAAATTGAAAATTATTTTTGACCATCATTAGTCACTAGTTATTTAAATTAAGCCCTAATTTTTGAATAATATTTGGAATCTGTTATTTCTTTCTCGGCTTATTCAGCTCTCATTTTCTGCTTATTTATGAAAAGGTATTTCTGTCACAGAGTGCATTGCAAGGAGGCAGTAGCCATCTGTTCAATTAAAATTAAATCTATTTCCTTTTTCATAATTGCTACAGTTTTCTAAGAGTTGTGAACTTGTAATCGTTTTTCATTTTAGTTAGTAAATTAAATGGACAGGTTATCAACCCATTTTTAATATCATAAAATCTTTTAGAACTTGATTCTTTAAAATAATTATTTTACTTCTTTCTAATCAGCATTTTAGTTGGATTAAAAATAAAATATATGTTTTAGTTCCAGATTTTTCTCTGATTTTAATAACATATATGAAAGGGTAAGCGATTTCTCTCTTAATGCTCTAGCTACCTGTCTGAGACCAATAGTTGTGGAGAAGCTGCTAACCTATATTTGTAGAGAAAGTTTCTTCTCCTAGAAATTCCTTATATCAGTGATGGGCAAACTACAGCCTGCAGGCCAGATTGGTGGGGGAGGCCTGAAATGTTCTATCCCACCAGGGGACATTATTCCTAATCTGATGAATACATCGAGTAGGATACAATACAATGAAACTTCAAAAGAGTTGCCTTAGAAACAGACTGACAGATGAGCATTTCCTTTCCTTTGGCCCCCTCTTTAAAAAGTTTGCCCATCACTGCCCTATATCAATGAAATCACAGGCCTAGTCCCTATCTTAATCTACCCTTAAGAACTCTATCCTTATTTAAATTTTTATCCTTAATAACTTCTGTTTTCACTATCTTTAAAAGTATCTTTTGTAAGGAAGAAAATCTAAACATTTTGGTTTTATGTTCTTCTATTGATGCTATTTTATTTTTTGTTGTTAATTGAAGTGATTTTAAGCCTTTGCAATTTTGTTTTGTAAATAACATTGATCTTATTTTTTCCCTTATCAAGAGTGAATTGGATGTTCCCTTTAAAGTAAAAGCTGGGCAAATAGGTAAGCTTTGCACAGATTACTTGAACTATTCTAAGATCTTAGATAAATACTTTCCTCTAGTTCTATATGCCATTCTTTTAAAAAATTCAAACATAATTCTGAAGGGCCCTAGGCAAATTCTAATTATTATTCAAGAAAAGAGTGTTTTTAAAAAGTATTGATGAAATAAAATAGGGAAAAATAGAAAGTGAAGGAAAGTAAACAATTAGAAAATTTTATTGTGATATGGCTGTGCAACAACAACCTATCATCCTATAATTAAATTTTTTTATTTGAATCTACAATTTCAGGAGATTCACTTTTTCATTTTTCATAATACAAAAATAATATGCTACTTCAGCTTTAAATATAGCCTTTCTTTCTTATTTTCTGTTTGTTTTTTTTAAAAAGCAAACAAAATGGTTTTTTCAGCTTTTCTCACTTCTATTTTATTATGTGGCAGTTTGATATGAAAGAAGAATTTTGGTAAGTTGACATTCTTTTTCCTCATAAAACAATTACCTTATTATAATTCATAAATAAATTCAAGTCTTCACTTCCGGCAGTATGTCTAATCTAAGATTCACCGAATCTTAAAGACTTGGAAGAGACCTCAGAAGCTTTCTAGGCCAACTTGAATCTGAAAAAGAATCTCCTCTGTAGTACCTAGTGGAAGGTACTGCTTGAATACAAGAACTTTTTCTTTTCTGTCTTTATATCTCTCAGGAGCCAAACAGAACAAGCCTTCATAAAGATCCTCTGATCCTTGAGGACCTTTATACTGTTCCCCATTACAACTTTTATTCTCCAAATTGAACATCCACCGAGTTCTCATGTCATGATATTTATGACTTATCATTTTTTGAATTCTCTATAGCTTGTCTTTCCTAAAATTAGGGATGCAGAATTGATGTAACTTTCCATATGTAATCTTGAGTATAGGTGAGCATGGTGTTCTGAATGCTATACCTCTCAGTATAGCCCCAGTTGTCTTTATTTTTTTTTTCTCACTGCCATGTTGCATTATGGACTAGTATTGGATTTTCAGTCCAGGATTCTGAGACATTTTCCCCATGAGTCTTTTAAATAGCCACACCTCTTTTATGTTATAAATATAGGTTGATTTCTAAGTAGAATTCCTTAAACTGGTCCTAAAATCCTTACTTTTTTGTTTGGTCTAAAATGGAGATTTTGACATTTTTGTGTGTGTGGAATGGGTCTTTTTGGCGTCAAGCTTTTATATCCCTTCTCAGAATAATATTTAAATATATAAAATAAACCATTGATTCAGTTTCTTTGTGGCCTCTGACTGTGCCAACTTGCCTTTAATAATGGTCCTGTTGCAGCCTCTTTTCAGGAAATTGTTTGACTTTGATAGCCACTCTGTCTCTGTTTAGAGATCCTTTTTTTCCTTAGTGTGTATTAAATTCTTGTTTTTGTATAGTGTCACTTAATGAGACTAATACTTGCCTTATTTTTTGGAGTAGGTTCTATAGGTTTGGGAGGTGTTCTCTCTATTGAAGGCAGCATTGTTGTCAAAAAGAGAGGATCTTTTTAATAGATTAAAATTTTAAGGTTGAAATTATTTTTCTTTAGATAAACTTACTTTGAAGATTCCTTGGAAGAATTTGTATGGGGAAGCAGTCATTGCAACATTAGAAGGATTGTACCTACTTGTTGTCCCTGGAGCAAGTAAGTTATTTTATTATTTAACTGTTGACATGCCATAGTGAATCAGAAATATGATTACTTATATAGATTTATATTTTGTAAAATAGAAGAACATAAAAATGAACTAATTATAAATATCAAATATTTTTACATTTTTACAGAACCATTTTGATTTCTTATCATAATTACTAATAAATTAATTTTGCTAAAGTTTTCTATTAAGATGAAATAAGTTACATTTAATTTTGTAGAAAAAAAGACTTTCATAGTTTGTATATTATATTTTTTTAAGTTCTATATAAATTCCTAGTTAAAGGTGATAGTTTTTCTTATTTTACTTTCCTTTTAATATGCTGATTTTGAAATTTGTTTTTAAATGTTTGCATGCATAATAAATTTGTTCCTGTCTAAGAAATTTTATCATTTAATAACTTTGCTTTAAATGTAATATTAAAATAATTTTATATCCTTAGGTATTAAATATGATGCTGGAAAAGAGGAAAAATACCTACAGGAAATTAAACAGAGAGATCTATCAAGAATTGAAGAAGCCTTACAAAAAGCTGCTGAGAAAGGTATTTGTGGTATCATGTCACTTCTGATGAATTTGGGCTTCCTGGAAAAGTACCATTTTTCTCCTCACTATTTTGCATCAAGCAGTTATGATAGGTTTTCTTCGAAAATGACATTAAAAAATTGTTCTTATAGTAGCTTGAATTTATTAGCATTTTGTATTTTGCTTCTGTCTCTGCCTACTTTTAGTATCATTGTGTGTGTTTTAAAATATAAGCCTTTTCAAAATTGATTTGTGTTCTTGCAAGCCTTTTTTTGTTTGTGTAGTCACTTATACTCCTGAAGACAATGAAATTAAATTCTTTGCCACTCTGAGAGAATGGGATAATATTAAGCTAGCACTGTTATTTCATTGCAGACTTTCTTTTTGACATTGCCCTGGATGTTTTTAAACTGTATTTTCAGTTTTCAGCTTTTCATTGCCTTTCCATGAGTTATATTCTTTCTAATCTAGAAAAATTCTAGGATGTACTAAATATTTTCCATTGCTTTGGGGAAGAAAATAAGGTTGGAGTGAGAAGATTTCATTTACAGTAGGAAAACAGTTAATGCTAGTAATAGAATGAAAGTTTTTTTTGTTCTGTTTTTCTAGTTTCAGATTAAGCCTGAGGTGATTCTGTGTGGCAGTTACCAACACATGGCATAATTTTTCTATAGTTCTATGTCAAAAAAGGTTTCTTAGTCATAGAATACTAATGTAGTTGCCATACATTTTGGTTTGGAGTTGAATCAAAATGGATATTTTTGTTAGTGTGATTTCTTTTTCTAGCTCAGGCATTCTGTCATGAGATTAAGTATTCATTAAGGATTTGGGTTGATTGTACCTAACTTATAGGGGAGGTTATGAGGAAAATGTGTGAAGAAATGTGACTAGTTATCCTTGATGTTAGCACTATTGGTGTCATAGATTTTCTTTATAAATGAGCTGGCAAGGTAGAAACATTGCTCATTGGAAAGAGGACTGAACTTGAAGTGAGGAAAACCTGAGTTCATTTCTTGCCCAATACTTGCTGTTTGATTCCTGACAATGAATAACTTTCTGCCACAGTTTCTTCATCTATAAAAGGAGGATCATGATAACACCTATTTCATATGGGTTTTGTGCAGATCAACTGAGTTAACGCGTAAAGTACTTTGCAAGATTTAAAGTGTTGTAAAAATGCAAACTATTATTACTAAAATATTTAAGTATGGAATTTCTTCAAATGCAAGAAAACCTTAAACTTTATTATCTCAAAAATTTTTTTAAAACCCTTACCTTCTGTCTTGGAATCAATACTGTATATTGGTTCCAAGGCAGAAGAGTGGTAAGGGCTAGTTTTAAAAGAATATATAATTATAAATTAATCTATGAGAAACCAGTAGGTGTTTTGGGCAAATGCCACTCACAGATTAAACTCACAAGGAAGGATAGGGTATCAGAGCCTGAGTAAATCTGATAACCCTTTTACTAAAGGAATGACAGTTAGAATTACTTGTCTCTGTCACAAACCAAGGAATAACACAAAGATTAACTACTCTCACACTATAGCTTCTTTGAGGTGAGAGGAAACAAACAGGAAGAAAAACAAAATAGTTTAATGTATAAAAAGGGTAAGGAGAGTGGGAGAGGTATTTCTATAACTAGGATTAGCTAACTGGCAAGAAATGGAGTCCTAAGAGAGAGTTTCTTTGTCAACCCAACTTCAGTCAGGGTGATGGCCTTGACTGGAGACTAGAGGGAGAGAGCTGGGTGTTGGAATTCTCACAAATGGTCCAGGTTGCTTCTTTGATGGCTTCAGGAAAACAGGAACCAACTCCTTGCACAGTCAATAATCCAAGAGATACCAGGTAGGGAAAAATGCCTGCAAACTGTCCACCAGAAAACAGACACTATCCACTACCAAGAGGTTGTCTTGAGAGATGTTGTTTTCAAGCTTCTCCAGTCCCAAAGATCCCAAGCTCATGGAGTCACTGCTGGCTGGACTTCTGCTCCAAACCCTCTGTTACAATTCAAAATGATAAAGGCAGATATTAAAAGGGAAAATAGTATTTTAATAAAAGCCATTGCTGATAGAGATAAATTGACCACACACCTGTAAGAAATCTCTGGCGCCTCCGCCATTTTCTTCCATACCTTCCCTACTCCTCTCTCTCCCCCTGGGAGCCCACTGAGGTAACCAAGAGACCTTCTCCTGGCCGCCCTCCGAATTTAAGCTCCCCTATACGTCTCTGATGTCCCCATATCCAAAAACTGGAAACCCATTGGATCACGGGGAATGTAGTCTCAATGTCCGCACATGCCCACAGGAAGTTGGCACCTCCCTGAATTCCAAACACACATTTCCCACTGATATCCTGCAAAAAAAGGGATGGCTCTTTTTCTTCGCTGGATCTGTAAACATAGTTAACTTCTAAATTTCAGGAATTTGGGGGATAAAAGAAATGGATAAAATTAGCCGCATTGACAAAAAGCCAATTTGGGGGCAGTCCCCTATTGGCATAAGAGTGTAAATTCAAAACAAATGCATTCAACTCATTCAACTCCCCATAGTTCAAATCCACTGCACCCAAAGTTCAAATTTGATCTTTATGGTCCAGTGAAGGGTCTTCAGGCATCTTCATGGTGCCTTCACCAAACAGGTTCATCATCTGGATTCTGGGGAGATGGCAAAATCCTTATTCTGAAATTACTCTCAAAAGAATTTAAACTTTATATTATTGATTATGAAACATACATTTCCTTCTAAGAATTATACATTTCCCCCTGAAATTACTCCTAAAAGAGTTAAATATACATATATTTTTACATTACCGATTTTTTAAAAACTTAACATGCATCCCCCTGAGGAAAATTCTAAATAACACATTTCTCCCCTGAAAAGGGTACCTCAGGTCAGTTAAGGATGCATGGCTGAGTCACGGGGGTTGAATGAAATCAGTTGGCAAAAGAAATAATAAAAAATAAAAAGAATAACAGGCCCTTGAATCAAGGCCAAATTAAAGTGATTTAAGCAGTTTGCAATTATCCATTCAGGGCCAGGACTATAGAAAATTGTCATTCTCTCTCTATATAGAGAGAAATAAGGGAACATCTCTCTCTGGTCCGATTTGCCTTCAACTTCTCAGGGAATGAGCCAATAAATAACCAATCTTAGGTGCTTTACTAGGAATCTAAGTTAAAGGGGACCCTCGTCCTCTAAAGTGTTAGAAAAGACTGTGACTCCAAGAACTCAGACCCCAGCTTCAAGCCCTTCAATATTGGCATAGAACTCCTGCAATCATGCAGATTCTCAGTCAAGTCTCCATGGCGATGTGGCTCTTGTTAAGCAAGTTTAACGAGTCCTCCAGCAATTCCAGTGACATAGAACCATCCGGATTGCAAGTTTACATAATAGATCCCTTCCCAATAAATTTGTGGGGGATCCAGGCATTAAAAGAAAGGAGTGTTCAACTGTTAAAGGTCCGACGCTTACCATACGAGGAGAAAGTTTTGGGACCTTTTGAGGTGTTCCTGATACCCCTAATACGTTTAGAGAGCCAATAGAATTACAGTTTTCATCTGGCTTGCTCACCAGTACTAATCTTGAAGCCCCAGTGTCCAGCAAACAATTGTAATATGAATTTCCCACTTTTAGGGTTACTTGAGGTTCCTTACTATTTGGGGGGAAATGTATGGGGATAATAGGCATTAAAACATCAGGGTCTGGAAAGTGAAAGGTTTCCCTTTTTGATTCCATTGCCTACCCCACCCTCACACCTTCATAAAGATGCTTGGGCTCAATCCCCTCTTCCCCCCCCCCCCCCCCCAGGGGTATTAGCATCCTGAGTAGTTCAGGGGCGAGCTCCACTTAAGATATACTGTTGTGGGGTCATTTGGTATGAGTTATCATCTTCCCGAGATTTATTTCTAGCATTTCTATCATTCCTAAAATTACTATTCCTGGAATCATCATTATCATTATTATTCCTGTTGTTATTCCTATAGTTATCTTTCTGTTTGGTATTATTTCCGATTACTCTTAAAAAATTCCTACAAGTCATCATTGTATGGCCCTTCTTCATACAGAAATAACAGGTAACGGACTGATGGTTAGATTCTTGGAAAGGGGCTATAATCTCTCCTTTATTTTTTAGTTTTTCCTTTAGAAAATTTTAATTTCTGCTTTTAAAGTATCCATTGAGTCAGTATCTTCTTCATGTCCTTGTGCTTGGCTCCTAAAAACATAGGATGCTACTTTCCTCAATTCCCCAAGGTTCATAGTTTCCCAGATTGGGCAGTTAGTGTTAAAATAGTCTTTGACTACTTTGCAGGAATTTTTTACAAATTGCCTACGTTTAATATCCCGCTCCAAGGCTAAATCAAGGCCCAAATATATTTCTCCCACCTCAATCAGCGTGTCCATAAAATGGGAGGGGGTTTCATTGGTATGTTGTCTGGTTTCCTCGAATTTTGACCAGGTGTCCTGTGTATCAGCACAAGTTTTCATGGCTATCAATAATGCCTCCCTGACTTCCTGCAATTTTTTATAATCTGGGCCAGAATTGTAATCCCATTTTGGATCCTTGAGGGGCCAGTTAGGTACATCCTTACCCTTCTTATGATTGGCCTGAGCAATGATTCTATCTTTCTCACAGACTGTCAGAAATTCATCTAAAACATTTTCAACGTCCTGCCAGATAGGGTCATAAGTTTGGAATATATTGCCTAATTTTTAAAAACTATGAATGTTTCTTTCTCAAAAGTGGGCATATTTTCTTTAAATTTAGCTAAATATTGAGGGTTGAAGGGAGTATAGTGTCTTAAAGACACCACGTCTCCTTCATTATTGAAAGTGGGTACTTCTCATAAAGGAAATAGGTTTTGTGCTGCATTATCTTGGGTTTCCGTCTCTAGGGTCCCTGTCTGATGATTAGTGGCAGGGAGGGTGGGGGCTGAAGTAGCAGCAGCAGAAGTAGAGACTGTCTGTGGGAGGGGCTGAGGAG